>NC_058080.1:231593505-231902629 GCF_014858855.1 Bufo gargarizans | reverse complement strand
GATACTGCTAGAGGGGGGAGTTGATGATACTGCTAGAGGAACTAATGGCATTGGAGGGGAAACTGATGGCACTGAGGAGGAGCAACTGATGGCATGTGGGAGCTGATGGCTCTGGAGGGAGCTGGTGGCACTGGGGGAGGAACTAATGGAACTAAGGGGGGCTGATGGCAGGGGGGGGGGCCTGGTGAATTTTTTTTTATAGAAAACTTTCTTTTAATTAGTTTTTTCTTATTAGAGTACTCGATTAATCTTTGGATTAATAGGTAGAATACTTGATTACTAAAATAAATTGACAGCTGCAGCCCTACTTGTCACTTTACTTTTTTAAATAAAACTGATCACTAAAAGGGAAGAGGAAGTTGCCTCAATTAAAAGCAACTTTTTATTTATTTTTCACATTTCAAGAATTGTAAAAGCTGTAAATGTAAAATAATATTATACTAACCTTTGCATCACAAAGCCTCCGATCAATACCATGCTGGCATATCACCACAGATTTTGGCCTCTCCAGCTGGAACTCATTGCACGCGACATGGAACACAAAGGTCTGCCCCCAATCCAGCAGGCACGCCAGCTGCAAGACAGCATGTTACTAGCATGGTAAGGACTATAGAAGTGAAATCAGGAATAACAATATTATAAAAGTAAGAACACATTGGCACAGCTTGCCAATTAAAAGGAGATTTATCCTTGCCGCTTTATAATCTACAATATTGTATTTTATAACTAGGCACAATTTGCCAGCTTATACATTCAGCCACTCAATAGCGGGGCTTTTGCATTTTTAAAAATTGACTTATTTTATCCCTGCATATTAATAGTAACAGCATTTTATTAGTCTTTTCTGACAGTTCTTTGTCCTAATGTTCTGTGGTCACCTGCAGCCCAGCATTTGCTGATAAATAAGAAAAGTAGGTTACATTTCCCTTCCCACATACTTTTAAATCAATTTTCATCTTCTTTCAGCCAATTTGTGGAAAAGCTAAACAGCTGTGATATTTTGCAGTACAATTTAAAAGCTGTCTGCTTCAAAAAATTCAATATTCCATCAGTAAAGGAAAAGCCATTACAGTGCATATAAAAGTGCTATGTGCAAATTATATGGCATCATTGAAAGCACAAAGTCTGCATTGGTCGGCATCCACACGGCCATAAAACAAAATGCAATTGTGGACAACGTGAACTTGAACACATAACAGTGTTTGAATTATTTAAAAAAAGTAAAAGTTATCCAACGCCTCTTCATAAAAAAAAAACACTGCCTCGACCAGTGGATGGTTTCTTTATTCTGTAACAGATACATAATTGCTAGATGGTTCTAAACTTTACTAGGTGAAGGGACAGAAGAGGTTCATGATAACTATGAGGCAGCGTATGTCATCTGAATATGCTGACCTATTGAAAGGGATTGAAACGTTCCAATATCAACCGGGGAAATGGCGGGTAAAATAATAAATAAAGCATTACCTGTTATTAGATCTAGCCGCATCACTCCCGTTCACCCAGCCAAACTTTATATTGCCTGGCTGCAGCGATGTCAACAACATTCGCCTGAAGTAGACAATCACCAGCCTCAGCAGACGAGTGGCACCATTGCCTGCCAATGCCTTGCTTCTAGCTTTAAAACGGCACATGCACCGCTGCAGCCAATGAGCTCAGCGGTGACATGTCTCCAAGTGGAACTATATCACTGCTGAGGCCAGTCACTCGCTGCAGAAGTTCACGTGAACCAATCCATGCAGACAGTTTACATACAAGGGACGGAGGTGCAGTGAAGATAGCCTGAGACCAGGAAGCCAGAACACGTGGCAGGGAGCAAGTAAGTATATTTCCCTTCACAGGTCTGGCAGAGGGCAGAATTCTTAAAAAATGGCAATCATGGACAACCCGTTTAAGTTGAAAAGAAAAAAAAAAACAAATCATTCACCTACTCTGGTCATTCTGGTTACTGCAGTAGGTCTCCATGCACATCACTTCCATTCACCACCTAGCCGAAAGTGCGACATACCGACTAACCGCACATCACCGCTGCTGGACAATCATTGGTCTCAGCAGGGACAGAGATTTGCTGCAGGAACTGGCCATCCCCCAATTGTTAATTTTTTAAGACCTTTAAGAGGACCTTTTACCTCTCCTGACCTGCCTGTTTTAATAGCTTCATGCATTCCCCATGTAATAACAATTCTGGAGCATCTACTCTTATGTCCCTAGGTTGTGCCATTCCTTTATTATCTCTACTAGAAGCTATGAATGAGTTGCTAGCAGTCTGCAGTAATGGTACAGAGGGGAGGTAACCAGGTGGGGGTACCTGCACAGACTGACAATGGCAGCACTGATTGGATAGAGTAAGTCTGTGCAGGTAGACACCCCCAACTTGTTACCTCCCCTCTGTACCCTTACTGAAGGCTAATAGCAATTCATTCATAACTTCTAGTACAAATAATAAAGGAACTGCCACAACAGACAGACATAAGAATAGATGCCCCAGAATTGTTATTACATGGGGAATGCATGAAGCTATTAAAACAGACATGTCAGGAGTGGTGACAAGGTCCTCTTTAAGTACTCAGAAAACTGTTTTGACAAAGAAAAAAAAATATTAGGTCTTCTACAGAGGATATAAAATGGCTTTTCATACCAATAACATTTATCATCTAGCCACAGGACCCCCATCCTTTGTATTTGAGCAGTGGACGAGAATGCATGTTGGAACTCTATTCGACTCTATGAGAAATACAGCTGAAAACAGCTGAATTAGTGCCCATGCTTGGCCCATCCTAGCAATCAGTGAGGGTTCCAATAGTCTGGTTTCCAACAATTTAAGGGCTCATACCCACGAACGTAAGGGCTCCGTTCCTGTATTGAGGACCGCAGACTACAGGTCTGCAATATACGTGTACTGGCCTCCGCACTGTAAAACATAAGACATTGACCCCAAGTCAATGGATCCACATTCGCATCACAAACGTGCACACGGCCAGTGCCCGTGAATTGTGAATCACTATTTGCAGTCCACAGCACAGTCATGGAGGCCTTATGTTCATGGGCTTGAGCGCTAAAGAGCAGCACCTATTTTGTCTGGATAGGTAAAACATCTTATTGTTGGAGAAACTCAATTCAAGGCAATAATTGTTTCGGATTTATTAACTTGTTGTGCATCTTAGTGTCCCTTTAAACTCTGAGAGATTGGAATGCCGTACTTACTTGTGGTGTGGTGACCACTGCACTAAGAGCACCAGCCTGCACATCAATCAGCCATCCATACTCCAGAATATCAGTACCTAAGGGTAGGCCTTCCGCAGAGAACATTGCATGTGCACGTAACTGTAAGCCAGAGAGGCTAATGTGACCTTCTCGAAGCATCCCATCCACTGCTGGCCTCTAGAGCAAACACAGAGAGATAGTAAGACTATCGAATGACAACAGAACACAGAGATAGCAGACATAAGGCAATTCATTTGCTAATTCTTTCAAACCCTAAAGGTGGCCATACACACCCGATTCTATCAGGATCTGTCAATCATATAATGTGCATATGGGGGTGCCCTTGTGTATCGGTATGTTGAAATCCAATGGTTGCATACCCCCAACATCCGCCATCAGGGAAAGAAGGACTGGCCATGACGGATTCCAACATGCCAATACTTCATTCCGAAGGTAGATATATGGCCACCAGAGGTGTCTGGCAGCAGCATATTCTACTCACCTTGTTGAGAATGTGGGGACACCTGCAGAGTCTCTGAGTGTGTAGAGTTGGGAGTGATAGCCAGCCACTAAACAAGTGTTTGGCCAACAGCTATCTAATGTGTATGGCCACCTTCACTTCAACTGACCTCCCAAAAACAACACAGTGATCTACAATTAAATTAATTCTCCAGTTTTATTGAGTCTAAGGCCCCTTGCAGACGAGTGTTTGTCACGCTTCCAGTCCGCAGCGCAGCTGCCGGCCTGACCTCCCAGCCCGGACCGGGTCGCATAGCATTATATTAATTTATGATGCTATGTAAACCCTTAGGAGGTCTGTAATGTATTGTATAACACTGACATAATGCTGCCAGTGTTATCTAATACATTCCAGAACTGTAAGGGTTACAGAGCATCATAAATCAATATAATGCTATGCTATGGGAGGTCAGGCCGGGAGCTGCGCTGCGGACTCGCAGAGTGACACACGCTCGTCTGCAAGGGGCCTGAAGCGTTCTAAATTTCTGTACAGATTTCATAATGCAATTATTGGGTACAGGGGCCGGAGCTCTGTATTTTGAATAGCTATATTACCTGCTTTCCAAAAATCAAGCACTGCTATGGGATCACCACTACTCTGCTATCCTGGCTGCAACACGTTGTGCGACTAGAGTAGCTGCACTTAAAATGTCACAGATAACAAAGTTCCATTCGACTACTCTTTATCTATGCATCTATCCTCGTTCTAGTGATCGCTGACTCCTCTATGAAACATCCCAATTTTTATTTTTTTGCAAACTCAGTGACCCTTTAATCTGACCCATCCATGGAATACAATACACCAGAGCCGATGTCTGCATGCAGCGGAGATGGTCACTGACTTGTCTACATAAAGCTCAATCGTTACAGGAAGACTGGGATCTCCCGTGGCTGCAGAAGGGAGATATGGCTGGAGCAACAACCAGCTCCCTCATGTAGGAAAAAGCTAACTTGGGAGTTCAACAGTGTACAGGGGTGATCATCCATGTGCCACACAAGTCCAGCAAGCACTGAGTGAGAGATCCCTGGGGGTCATTTATCAAAGACCAGCATTTTGCGCTGCTGGAGAATGTGCCTAATTTATCACGAGGCGATCCTGTGTCAGTCCATGCGCCTAGATTGAAATCTACTTCAGCCCTTGACTGGAGTAAATTGCAATCATCATTTACGAGTGTTTCCTGGTGTAAATATGTGTGAATTCGCTGGAGCTGGTGGCCTCGCCCTTCCCCCACTACTCCTCAACGTCAAGGGCCGCTTGGGTGCAACAAGAGCAACGGCGATGCCCTCATTGCACCAAAGGTCTAATTTGCATATTAAGAAAAACTCCGGAGCAGAGCCTCAGATCAACAAAAAAAACAACTGAATTTTAATCAGGTGAACCACAGCAATGTGCAAACTGTTTGCTATAGAGGTCGTGGGTGACAGAAACCCTTTGTATTATAGAGCCACTAAAAATCTTGCACGTACTATAATATTAGGGATAACATTTCCACCGTACTCAGGTATGTACTACTGGGTTCAGATATATGCTTTGAACTCCGGCAGTCTTTTCCGGAGAAAGAACCGGCTGACTGAATTCACTGTATCAGCCATACATGTCAGTTTTCAGCCGGACAAAAAAATACTACAGGGATTCTATTTCAGTGAATGGGGATTCGGCGGTGCATGGTGGTATCTGGCTATGCCGGATGAAGTAAACTCCGGCAGTCTGTTCCTCTGCCAGATTAGATTTGCTCCTTTAATGAGCTGAAGCCATACAGAATTCCCCATGGCGTCAGTGCAGGCCTTCAGCAGACAGAAGCTGCTTTATGACCGTTTGTGGCAAAAAAAAAAAAAAAGTCAGTTCCTATTCTCGTACGCACAAGGCAATGCTGGCCGCTGAATCGGATGATGTGTGACAAGTCATCTACTTGTACATCTAGTAGTCAACTGCCTTCAACAAATGAACAAACACGTTTTCTTCCCTCAATAAAATGACCAGTGCTATATACAGAGTAATGCTGCATCAAGCCATACAAACAAGATAGCTTTCAGATGAAAATGAGAGTATGGTTAAAAAATGTATAAATTAAAATGATCCAAAAGGCATATTTACATATTGTGACACAAAAGGGCAGGTTTGACGTCTCATACAAAGTATATATAAAAAAATAAAAATAAAAATAAAAACAAGATTGTAGGGAGTAAATTGCACCAAATTAATGAAAAGATGCACACCTCTTAAGATGCACACCTCTTGATACTAGTCGTGACCAGCGGTAAACAGCGAGAAGGCCGCGGCGCTGTCTTCTCAAACAGCTGATCGGCAGGGATCCCAGGCTGTCAGACCCCGCTGATCAGATGCCTGATGATCTATCCCAGGGATCAGCAACCTTCGGCACTCCAGCTGTTGTGAAACTACAATTCCCAGCATGCTCCATTCATTTATATGGGAGTTCTGAGAAGAGAAGAGCAAGTATGCATGCTGGGAGTTGTAGTTTCATAACAGCTGGAGTGCCGGAGGTTGCCTACCCCTGATCTATCCAGAGGATAGATCATCAATTTAAACTGCAGAACTCCTTTAAAGTCAGAAAATGAAATCTATAACTTTTGCAGTTTCTTTTAAACAAATTACTATTCTATGTGGCTGAGTTTATGCGAGAAACTGATAAACTGATTGATATACGTGGGCTATGGTGACCTACCTGATAGTTGTCATTGACAAATATGTACACAGGGGACAGGACAAGTTGAAGAAACGTTTCTCTGTAAGTTTTCTTCATCTCAAAACAGAGTCTCTCCAGATAAGTAGTTGGGAAATCTGGTCCATCACTACCGCAGTGCTGTGAAGAAACCAAGGCCACATAGACAATCAAGGGAAGGGAACTGTATACAGATTCACTGCGCCATACACAATTTTATATTACTAACTAACAATATTAATCATCACAGACTAAACCGGCTTAAACAGACGGTGCTACACAGAAGTCTGCTGTACAACGCTCGGAATATTAAAGAAACACTCCCACAAAATGAATTCTCTGGCCCATTAGAGTAGTACTTAATGCAAATAGCAGTGAAGGTACATTGATCCAATGGTCAGGTTTGCAGCTCAGGGGGTTAGTCCAGATATGGCTGGCAGCGGCCCAGCCTAAGGCCCCTTAGACCGCCGTAAAAAGGCATATTGGTGATCACTAAGGGGGTAAGTGGACCACATGGTATGCGCCACAGAGGTCTGGAGGAAGGAAACAAACCAGATGTGAAGCAAATATTTTAAAAAAGGGGTCAAAGAATGATCCGGGGACCATGGGCCATTACGTTTCAAAGTAGTATCAGCATGGGATTATGATGGTCAGTCTTGTCAAACCAATTTGATCAGTTCCTGTGAGAGATCAGTTCTACACTGGAACCAGATGTACATTAAGAATTTTTAAAGAGACTCGATATGTAAAATGAGGGAACATCTACGTAATTGGGTTAACAAAAAGAATTGCTGCAGATATTCCTACTGGTAAATCCGCAGCGGATTATAGTACCAACAAAGTGAATGAGATTTGTACAAATCTTATCCATAAACTCCATATATTTTCAATGGGGGGAAGATGACCTGCCCTGCAGATTTTTAAATCCTCAGCATGTCATTCTCTGACATAAAATGGTTGCAGGTTTGCTGTGGATTTTGCCCACTTAATTTAACTCTTACATGCAGATCCGGAGTCCTAAACTAAAAAAACCAGTTAAAAAATAAATAAAAATCACTTTATTAACTCTCTGGCACTTCAGTGATCGGCTTTTATGGTAATCTGCTGGTCTCTGTAAACCCGGCCCTGTTGCACAAACATTTCATCTCATGTGACCACCTGCAACCAATCACAGGCTCCAGTGATCACGTGGCACAATACATAATCACAGGGCGGCCGGGTCTACAGAGGCTGGCAAGAATCCGAGATGCGCTGCAAAGGCCAGTATGGGTGGAAAGGGGTTTGTTGTCGCTCAGCTGTTTTCCGTGGTGAAATACAAAAGCCTCAAGATCAGGTGCAGATTTGTCACTGCTGATTTCACTGTGGATTCATGAGAAATTGCTGTGGACATTTTTCACAGCAATTCGGCTCCATATGGATATACTCTAATATGGTACTCTTCATTGGAAAGTACAAGGGTTACTTTATCAGTTCTACTTATAGACATGCCCTTCAATTACAGTTATTAAAACAATATTTTACTACTATGCCGTCCATAAACACTCACCACTGGTAGTTTGGCATGAACTTTGTACACATTGAGAAGTACAGTGATATCCCATGGCCTCAGTGACAATGGATGGATGGTTTTAGCCATCTGATCGCGGTCTTTCTTGTCATGCTCCATACCTAGTGCAGTCCAGCCAGAATTGGACGATGTTGACATGGACAACACAGGACTGGATATCACTTCTTCAAAGTCAGTGTACATGTCATCCTCTCCAAAGTAATTTTCCTATGGAAGAGAACACATGTAAATGAAGAATGTCAAGAATAACATGTAAATGCAAACTAAATGGTAAAACACAGCAATTAATCATTAGTGAACACTACCATAAAATCGCATACAACAATCGTTACTTGTACCTGAAAGCAAGCAATAGGTAATGCTCACAGCTAGGTACAAAACAGGACTGTGAAAACACTAACAACAACTAACACCTTACAAATCTAATCATTGAAATGGGATTTAGATGGACAGAATACTACAAATCATAAAAATGTAACCCCTTCTCTGGATCCATCTCATACATCCTCGCAGGATTTCCCTTCAGTAGCCAAGGACAGCTGTATCTTAGACTGCCTAGCAGCTAGATATGAGCCATGTCTTGTTTTAAAGGGGACGATCTAAGCTTTAAAACAAGATCAAGACTAGAAGTAATACAACTTTATATAGAGCTTATGAGAACAGGTGCCAATGAGAGCTGCATAAACCCCCAGCTCCCACTCCAGACTTGATTTCTAAAGGCTGTCTTTCTTGTTGTATGGCAGCTAGCACCACAATCCCGGTCTTGTTTTAAAGCTTTAAAAAAAAAAAAAAAAAAAAAAAAAAAAAGACCTTGCTCGTACCTCTAACTGCTAGCCTAAGATATACCAGGTTAAAGCAGCCCCTCCTCCTTGAGCTGGCTGTGATCATGGTGAGCATGGAGGAAGAGAGGAACCCTTCTGGGATGTGCCGACAGGCTGCAGGGAGAAGAGGAGAGACATAGAACCTCCACTCCATATAAAACTGTACACAACCTCAGGGGGAAGGTGACAGACTTCTGTGCATCTTTTCAATCCCCCCTACACCCATCAGAGAGCAAACTTGCTTTCTGACTAGAACATATGAGTGTTCCAAAGAAGGTCGGCACTGCTCAAGAGGTGTAGTGGTGCACGTGTCTGCCGGCAGGGATCCCAGTAGATAATTCGCAAATAAAGACCGGCACTCACTGATGATTATTCTTGTAGATTTATTCAGTCACATATTCCATCATAGTGACGCTATGATGGAATTTGTGACTGAATAAATCTACAAGAATAATCATCAGTGAGTGCCGATCTTTATTTGCGAATAGAACATATGAGTGTCTTTTTCTTTACAGAAAAGAAGTGAGAAGATGAACACTTGACCCCCTAGGTAGTTTACTGATGCCATTATTTAGACGCTTAGCAAATTCAGATCCTATAACTCACACCACACACAATCATCAATGAAGTTTGGCTGTTACACAGTTTCCTATCCTGTTGATACTCGATCTATACAGTAAAACATGCAGACTCTTCTCTAGTGATACCCATTAGACGCTACAGTAATAGAACGATTATCACTAGGGAGGAATATCTAACATATTTCTGACAGATGAGAAAGATTTTCATCAGTCAGCAAAGATATTTTTGCTGACTTGTCATGGATGATCGTTTTCAACTAATGTCGTTTCAGACAAAAAAAAATGAATTCTGAAGCTTTTCAGATGGGTGTAATACATGGGCTTTTTGTTTGCCTCTATTACGTACAACACCTGGACTCACTATTCATCAGAGTTACAACAACTCACTTTCTAAGGAACCGCAGGACGTTCACAAGGTGTTGGGTGTTGCATCCATGATATAAGAGCAATAAAGCATCTGCATTATCACTGTCCGAAGACTAATTAGGATTACAGTTTGGATAAGATGGTGACTTCCTAATGCAACAGTTGATGCATTACTGCAGTTTTTGAATTCCTTTACCACATGTAGCATTGAACACAGACGGGTAGTGTTTATGCACTCTTCACATCTTACAGTTTTTTGCAGAGTATATATTATAATTAGGGATGAGCAAACTTCTGTTTTCAAGTTCGGTGTAGAAGGTTGGGGTTATATAAGAATTCCGTTGTGGATTCCGCTACACATTTCAGTCACAAATTGGAAATTCTGACCAATTTTTCTTATAATCACTGCTTACTACAAAGTTCTATGAAGGTTGTTGTGTTATTTAACTCCTTCATGCAAAATCACGTACATGTACATGGGGGAATGTGGTGCCTTACCACATTCCCATGTACATGTACGTGATGTGGTTACACTGTCAGCGCACGGAGCGATTTGCTGACAGTTCAGTTTTGCCGGCACACGGGGGTTGCTAGGCAACCAGTGAGGCCGGAGGGGAGCGAATCGCAGCGCTCACTGGCTGGCGATTGCTGTGATTGGTCCATTACTGCAGATGGACCAATCACAGCCCATTGACGCTATTTTAGGGAGGTACTGTGTGTACTCTCCTTCTCTGATCTTCCCAATTCCTGTCAGGAAAGTGATCAGAAAAGGAGCTATTGTCGGAATCCACTCACCACAAAGTTTTAACCCCTTCAGTGTAGAAACGCCACTCTTCTTTGCCCTAATCAGTGACACAGATCAGTTCTGTACCTCATCTGTCATCAGCCTGTCATGTCATCATCAGTTCTGTGCCTCATCCCCTGCCTCACACGTAATTAACCTCTTCAGTGCCGATTTGCCACTCTTCTGTGCCTGATTTGCCCCAGTCAGTGACAAATCAGTCCTGTTCAGTCCTGTCATCATCACCTCATGCAGACACCTGTCACTCCAGCCTGTCTGTCCTTCAAGACACCTCTCACTTCCACCTGTCCGTCCATCAAGACACCTGTCACTCCAGCCTGTCCATCCGTCCTGACACCTGTCACTCCAGCCTGTCCATCCAGACACTTGTCACTCCAGCCTGTCTGTCAAAACACCTGTCACTCCAGCCTGTCCATCCGTTAAGACACCCGTCACTTACACCTGTCCATCCGTCAAGAAACCTGTCACTCCAGCCTGTCCATCCGTCAAGACACCTGTCACTCCAGCCTGTCCATCCGTCAAGACACCTGTCACTCCAGACTGTCCATCCGTCAAGACACCTGTCACTCCAGCCTGTCCATCCGTCAAGACACCTGTCACTCCAGTAGAGTTGTTTCGGGTATAGAACTTTCGATACCCAATCGATACTTTTAGCCCGGTATCGATACGATACCGGGATTTGTCTTTTATCGATACTAGGCTGTGCTACTGCACAGCCTAGTATCAGAGAATATTGATCGCGCTGCTCTCAGCAGCACAGGGAAGAAGGCAGCAGTCTCTCCCTCCCCCCAGTGCTGCCGCCGCCAATGAGCGCGCAGACAGGAGGAGAAAGGGAGGGGCTGTGGCCACTGCGCCACCAATTATAACTAACGTTTAATACATTACAAATGCAGGATTTGGCACCTGAGGGGTTAAAGGGGTTGTCCAGGTTCAGAGCTGAACCTGGACATCCCTCCATTTTCACCCCGGCAGCCCCCCTGACATGAGCATCGGAGCAGTTCATGCTCCGATGCTCTCCTTTGCCCTGCGCTAAATCGCGCAGGGCAAAGGCATTTTTCTGAGTTCCGGTGACGTACCGGGGCTCTCTATGGGGCTGACAGGAACCCCGGTGACGTCACCGGCACTGATGGGCGGGATTTGGCTCTGCCCTAGCCAGTAAAACGGCTAGGGCAGAGCTAAAGCCCGCCCCTCAGAGCCGGTGACGTCACCGAACACACTGCTGGGCGGAAGTTACCGCCCGGCAGTGTGTTATTGTAAACACAAGAGCCTGTGCCCTGCGCGATCTAGCGCAGGGCACGGGAGCGCATCGGAGCATGAGATGCTCCGATGCCAGGCTCAGGAGGGCTGCCGGGGTGAAAATAAGGGTATGTCCGGGTTCAGCTCTGAACCCGGACAACCCCTTTAATTGCCGCGGATCGCAGCACCCTTTCAGAGGTTTTCAGAGGTCGAGTATTAACAACATTGGTGGCGTAGTGCGCCCCCTCCATAGTATTAAAAACATTGGTGGTGCAGTGTGCCACCCCCCAGTAATAAAATAATTTGTACAGAGTCCCCTAACCTCCTCTCATTGGTGGCAGTGACAGCTTCTGATCGGAGCCCCAGCAGTGTAATTGTGGGGCTCCGATCGGTTACCATGGCAGCCAGGACGCTACGCTACTGAAGCCCTGGCTTTCATGGTCAGCTCCCTGCTGCTGTGTGTACTATGCACAGGGCATCAGGGAGAGTGTGAAGTCCTATTCACCACCCTAATAGAGCTCTATTAGGGTGAATAGACAAGGGATTAAAAGATCCCAGGTTCTAGCCCCTAAGGGGGAAATAGTTATTAAATAAACTGTAATAAAAAAATAAAAAAGTTAAAACAAACACACCAAAATATTAAGTATAAATCACCCCCTTTCCCAATTTTACATATAAAATATATAAACAATAAATAAAATATTACATATCGCCACGTCCGAAAAGGCCAAACTATTAAAATATTTTAAAAAATCTTCTATGTGGTGAACGCCGTAAAAGAAAAAAAAGAAAAGAAAAACTGCGCAATTCGCAAATGTTTTTTTTTTTTCTGTCACCTTGTCCCCCCATAAAATAGGATAGCACTGTTCGATTATGGGCTGGACGTTCCAAAAAATGTGGAATGCGCGCAGCTTTTTTTGGCATTTTATTTTTTTCGGGTGGTATTGAATGGTATAGAGCAGGGATACTCAACCTGCGGCCCTCCAGCTGTTGTAAAACGACAACTCCCACGATGCCCTTCTGTAGGATGATAGCTGTAGGCTGTCAGGGAATGATGGGAGTTGTAGTTTTGCAACAGCTGGAGGGCCGCAGGTTGAGCATGTCTGGTATAGAGTATTGCAATACTTTTTTATGGTATCGAAACCGAATAAAAATGTTGTTTTCGAAACAACCCTACACTCCAGCCTGTTCGTCCGTCAAGACACCTGTCACTCCAGCCTGTCCGTCTGTCACACACTCCCAAGTTACATAAAAACATTTTTTATTTACCCTGTCACTACATGTGCCATCCTCCTGTGTGTACATAATCGTGTCCTGTGCTTGAGTGGCACTATTCTGTAAAATATAAGTCTCCTATGCCCCATGTGGATTCGTGCCACCTATAATTGTAAAAAAAATACATTCATTTACCCCTTTTTAATTAACCCCAATAAGGATATTGGCACTACTCTGTGCTCCATACTAGACCCCTGTATATAATTTTCAGCCTCCTGAGGCTCATTGACAGCCATTTGTGCTACCTGTGACACCTGTCAATAACTGCCAAGTGACTCAGGGAGTTTTTATCCTAAAGGATATACAGGATTTTAGTTCACTGTTCAAAAAAACAAACTACATTAGTTTACAATTTAAAATGACTAAACGGCTTTTAACTGCTGAAGAGGCATATGCCATGCTTTTTGAGGACACTGACTCCAACAGTGGAGATGAAGGGACATTTTTAGTTTCATCTTCCTCAAATGATTCATCTAATGATGAACCCACTCGTAGTGCGCAGTGGCAGCCTCGTACAAGTGACTCTTCATGGATCCCCGCAGATAACTATGTGCCCCAGGTGCCTGAATTTACAGCCAGGCTTCAATGTAGATACAACAGGTTTCAGTGAAATTCATTTTTTCCAATCATTCTTCACTGATGGCCTAATTAACTTGATGGTGGAACAAACAAATATATATGCAGAGCAATTTATTGCTTCCCATCCAGACAGTTATCTTTCAAGGCTCCACAAGTGGACCCCTACTGACACTACTGAAATGCAAAAGTTTTGAGGACTTCTAAGCATGGGCGTTATAAAAAAAATAAAAATATGTTCATATTGGAACAAAGATATTCTTGATCACACCCATCTTTACTTTCTTGCCATGCCCCGGCCTCGTTTCGAAGCTATTCAAAGATTTCTACATTTCAGCAATAATATTGAATGCCCACCCCCAAGCGACCCCAGTTATGACAGACTCTTTAAAATTAGGCCACTGGTTGACCACTACAATTCCAAATTTGGTCAGGAATATGCCCCCCAAAAATGCCTCTCAGTGGATAAATCATTGGTCCACTTTAAAGGCCGATTACATTTCCACCAGTACCTTCCCAATAAAAGGGCTAGGTATGGTGTGAAGTTGTATAAGGCCTGTGAAAGTGTATCCGGGTATACATTGCGCTTTCGTTTTTACGAGGGAAAAGATTCAAACATTGAGCCACCCAATTTTCCCCGGTTCTTGGTGTAAGTGGGAAGATAGTATGGGATTTAGTCCACCCCCTGTTGGACCACGGATACCATCTATTTTTGGACAACTTTTACAATAGTGTCCCTCTCCTGAAGAGCCTTGCTGCCAGAGGCATAGGCACAAGTGGCAGAATTAGACAAAATTAAAAAAAGGCTCCCTAAATCCTTTATAGACCAGACATTTTCAGTTTAGCATTTTTCCATTTGGCAATCCAATAATCGCTCCCCCACACAAAAATAAAAAACATAAAAAATTTCCATTATACCCCTAGATGAATACATTGAAGGGAGTCATTTTATTAAATGGGGCATTTCTTCAATTTCCTTTTATGTTCTGGAACCCCTAGAGCCTCGTTTTTGCAGTTTTCACTGTCGGGCTGCCTCTGCCCTCCAAAAGCCACACTGTTTTCCTCCCATTCTGAGTCCTGCTGTGCGCTCATACAGAAGGCTATAAGCACATATATAGGGCGTTTACTGAATGGAAAGAAAATGGGGAACACATACTGGGGTGCATTTTCTCCTTTAATCCCTTGTGAAAGTGAAAAATTGGGGTCTGCTAGTAATTTTTCATTTTCATAAATGTGTGCTTTGAAATCCTTTAACAAGTGTTTCCGCCTTCTGTGAGACACTTGTTTGCTGAAAAGTACCCTTTCTACCACTTCAAATGTTAATACTAGGGATCGATATAATACTAGTACCGATATTATCGGCTGAGATTCAGGATTTTGTACATTATCGGTATTGGCATCTAACCTTGCCGATATACCGATAATGCGTATAAAGCGAATACTAGTGAGCCATATGGTGTTCCTTCCACTCTGAAGCCTGCTGTGCACCCATACATCAGTTTTTGAGCACATATGGGCTGTTGCCGTATTCGGGGGGAAATGTGGAACAAAATGTGGGATTAATTTTGTACTGTTACCCTTTGGGAAAGTGAAAAATGTGGGTGTAAAGCAACTTTTTTGTGAAAAAAATGAAATTTTTCATTTTCACTACCAAGTATTTCCTAATTCTAGGAAACACCTTTGAGGTCAAAGTGCTCACTACACACCTTGAAATATTTCTTGAGAGGTGTAGTTTCCGGAATGGGGTCACTTTTTGGGGGGTTTCCACTGTAGGGCGACCTTCATATGCGACATAGCTCCCAATTACCATTCCAGCTAAATCCGCTCTCCAAAAGCCAAATGGTGCTCCTTCCACTCTAAAGCCTGCTGTGTGCCCATACATCAGTTTTTGAGCACACATGGGATGTTTTTGTAAACTCCAGATTCAGGGTAATAGATTTGGAGTTTTGTTTGGCTGTGGGGGGCACCTAAAGGGTTAATAACGTTTATAAAATCAGTATTAAATAGCTTGAGGGGTGTAGTTGGCAAAATGGGGTGATCTATGGGGGGTTTCTAATATGTAAGCCCCAGAAAGTGACTTTATAATTGAACTGGTCCTAAAAAAAATTGGGTTTTGGATTAGAAGTTGGGTTAGTTTAGAATTTTTTTTTCTGGTGAAAGGTCCTCTTTAAGCGGTTGTAGAAGAATATAAAAAATGTCAGACTTATCCTTCAATTGCTTAAATTTTTTTTTATGTTTGACGCTTTTTCTGGTGTCATGCACCAGTTGTCTGCACACTTCCTTTCAGTGTGAAGACAGCTGGAGCATGCGCGATGCCCCTGGATGAGGCTGTTGCCAGGACACAGCGTGGGCCCGGTTGTGGGGGGGGAATGGCGACGAGAGGGTTCCAACGGTCGGAGGCCAAGCCCCTTGGGCTCCTTATGAAGGTAATTAGCATACGAATAAAAGCGATTTTTAGCAAAAAATGAAAAGACGTGGGGGTAAGACTAGTATATTTTTATCTAGATCAAAGAGACTGATATGATGATATGAAAAACTCTGTAGCGAAAATCTGGTTGACAGAATCCCTTTAACCCCTTAAGGACACAGGGCGTACAGGTACGCCCTTGTGCCCTGGTACTTAAGGACACAGGGCGTACATGTACGCCCTGTGCATTTTCGATCACTGCCGTGCGGCTGGCAGTGATCGGAACCCGGTGCCTGCTCAAATCATTGAGCAGGCACCTAGGCTAAATGCGCGGGGGGGTCCCGTGACCCCCCCATGTCGGCGATCGCGGCAAACCGCAGGTCAATTCAGACCTGCGGTTTGCTGCGATTTCTGCAGTTTCTGATCCCCGCGGTCCCTGACCGCGGGGATCAGAAACTTTAGGATTAAAAATTGTTTCCAGTATCCCTCCCCCTGCACCCCTGAGTTATTCGAGCACGATGGGAGGTGCAGGGGGAGGGTTGCGGGCGGTGCGGGCGGTGCGGGAGGCGGGTGGTGCGGTAGGCGGGATCGCGATCCCCCGCCCGCCTCCCATTGCGTAATCGTTGGCGTCTAGTGGGTATACCAGGGTGCCAGCACATTGCTGGCACCCTGGTATAAACGGCTGACATCGGTGATGCGATGTCAGCCGTTTAACCCTTTCCATACAGCGGTCCGTACGGACCGCTGTATGGAAAAGGTTAACAGTAAGAGGGAGCTCCCTCCCTCTCCCATCGGGGGGCTGCTGTGCCTTTGCAGTCCCCAGAATGGAGAGGGAGAGAGCTCCCAGGCAGCCCCCCCAAGCCCCGTCCTTACCCTTCCCCGTCTGCGCAGTTCTGGCCACTACTGAGCAGACGGGGAAGGTTCCCATAGCAACAGGACGCCTTCTCAGGCGTCCTGCTGTCCATGGTGCTGAACAGATCTGTGCTGAAAGGCATAGATCTGTTCAGACAAAGTGTAAAATACAGTATAGTACTATATATTGTACTGTACTGTAATATGTAGACATCAGACCCACTGGATCTTCAAGAACCAAGTGGGTCTGGGTCAAAAAAAAAGTGAAAAAAGTGAAAAATAAAGTAAAAATCAAAAAACACATTTATCACTGATTAAAAATGAAAAAAATAAAATTCCCTACACATGTTTGGTATCGCCGCGTCCGTAACGACCTGATCTATAAAACGGTAATGTTACTTTACCCGAACGGTGAACGCCATAAAAATAAAAAAATAAAAACTATGATGAAATTGGAATTTTGCCCACCTTACTTCCCAAAAAAGGTAATAAAAGTGATCAAAAAAGTCGCATCTATGCCAAAATTGTAACAATCAAACCGTTATCTCATCCCGCAAAAATCATACCCTACCCAAGATAATCGCCCAAAAACTGAAAAAGTTATGGCTCTTACACTATGGAAACACTAAAACATGATTTCTTTTGTTTCAAAAATGAAATCATTGTGTAAAACTTACATAAATAAATAAAAAGTATACATATTAGGTATCGCCGCGTCCGTATTCACCGGCTCTATAAAAATATCACATGACCTAACCCCTCAGATGACCACCGTAAAAAAATTAAAAATAAAAACGGTGTAAAAAAAGCCATTTTTTGTCATCTTCCGTCACAAAAAGTGTAATAGCAAGCAATCAAAAAGTCATGTGCACCCCAAAATAGTGCCAATCAAACCGTCATCTCATCCCACAAAAAATGAGACCCTACTTAAGATAATCGCCCAAAAATTTAAAAAACTATGGCTCTTAGACTATGGAGACACTAAAACATTTTTTTGTTTTAAAAATGAAATTATTGTGTAAAAAAGTACATAAATAAAAAAAATTGTATACATATTGGGTATCACCGCGTCCGTGACAACCTGCTCTATAAAATTACCACATGATCTAACCTGTCAGATGAATGGTGTAAATAACAAAAAAAAAAAAAACGGTGCCAAAAAAGCAATTTCTTGTTACCTTGCCGCACAAAAAGTGTAATATAGAGCAACCAAAAATCATATGTACCCTAAACTTGTACCAACAAAACTGCCACCCTATCCCGTAGTTTCTAAAATGGGGTCACTTTTTTGGAGTTTCTACTCTAGGGGTGCATCAGGGGGGCTTCAAATGGGACATGGTGTCAAAAAAACCAGTCCAGCAAAATCTGCCTTCCAAAAACCGTATGGCATTCCTTTCCTTCTGCGCCCTGCCGTGTGCCCGTACAGCAGTTTACGACCACATATGGGGTGTTTCTGTAAACTACAGAATCAGGGCCAGAAATAATGAGTTTTGTTTGGCTGTTAACCCTTGCTTTGTAACTGGAAAAAAAATATTAAAATGGAAAATCTGCCAAAAAAGTGAAATTTTGAAATTGTATCTCTATTTTCTATTAAATCTTGTGCAACACCTAAAGGGTTAACAAAGTTTGTAAAATCAGTTTTGAATACCTTGAGGGGTGTAGTTTCTTAGATGGGGTCACTTTTATGGAGTTTCTACTCTAGGGGTGCATCAGGGGGGCTTCAAATGGGACATGGTGTCAAAAAAACCAGTCCAGCAAAATCTGCCGTCCAAAAACCGTATGGCATTCCTTTCCTTCTGCGCCCTGCCGTGTGCCCGTACAGCAGTTTACAACCACATATGAGGTGTTTCTGTAAACTACAGAATCAGGGCCAGAAATAATGAGTTTTGTTTGGCTGTTAACCCTTGCTTTGTAACTGGAAAAAAAATATTAAAATGGAAAATCTGCCAAAAAAGTGAAATTTTGAAATTGTATCTCTATTTTCTATTAAATCTTGTGCAACACCTAAAGGGTTAACAAAGTTTGTAAAATCCGTTTTGAATACCTTGAGGGGTGTAGTTTCTTAGATGGGGTCACTTTTATGGAGTTTCTACTCTAGGGGTGCATCAGGGGGCTTCAAATGGGACATGGTGTCAAAAAAACTGTCCAGCAAAACATGCCTTGCAAAAACCAAACGGCACACCTTTCACTCTACGCCCCGCTGTGTGGCCGTACAGTAGTTTACGGCCACATATGGCGTGTTTCTGTAAACGGCAGAGTCAGGGCAATAAAGATACAGTCTTGTTTGGCTGTTAACCCTTGCTTTGTTAGTGGAAAAAATGGGTTAAAATGGAAAATTAGGCAAAAAAATGAAATTCTCAAATTTCATCCCCATTTGCCAATAACTCTTGTGCAACACCTAAAGGGTTAACAAAGTTTGTAAAATCAGTTTTGAATACCTTGAGGGGTGTAGTTTCTTAGATGGGGTCACTTTTATGGAGTTTCTACTCTAGGGGTGCATCAGGGGGCTTCAAATGGGACATGGTGTCAAAAAACCAGTCCAGCAAAATCTGGCTTCCAAAAACCATACGGCGCACCTTTCACTCTACGCCCCGCTGTGTGGCCGTACAGTAGTTTACGGCCACATATGGGGTGTTTCTGTAAACGGCAGAGGCAGGGCAATAAAGATACAGTCTTGTTTGACTGTTAACCCTTGCTTTGTTAGTGGAAAAAATGGGTTAAAATGGAAAATTAGGCAATAAAATGAAATTCTCAAATTTCATCCCCATTTGCCAATAACTCTTGTGCAACACCTAAAGGGTTAACAAAGTTTGTAAAATCAGTTTTGAATACCTTGAGGGGTGTAGTTTATAGAATGGGGTCATTTTTGGGTGGTTTCTATTATGTAAGCCTCGCAAAGTGACTTCAGACCTGAACTCGTCCCTAAAAATTGGGTTTTTGTAAATTTCTGAAAAATTTCAAGATTTGCTTCTAAACTTCTAAGCCTTGTAACATCCCCAAAAAATTAAATATCATTCCCAAAATAATTCAAACATGAAGTAGACATATGGGGAATGTTAAGTCATCACAATTTTTGGGGGTATTACTATGTATTACAGAAGTAGAGAAACTGAAACTTTGAAATTTGCAAATTTTTCCCAATTTTTGGTAAATTTGACTTTTTTTTATGCAAAAAAAAATATTTTTTTAACTTTATTTTACCAGTGTCATGAAGTACAATATGTGACGAAAAAACAATCTCAGAATGGCCTGGATAAGTCAAAGCGTTTTAAAGTTATCAGCACTTGAAGTGACACTGGTCAGATTTTCAAAAAATGGCCTGGTCCTAAGGTGTAAAAAGGCTGTGTCCCTAAGGGGTTAAGGACTTGTGACAGTGACTGGTTGCAGCCATATGCAGGCATGTAAACAAGCAGTGACAGCAGGACTGCTCCAGCAAAACACAAAGCAGGACATTTCCCCATGAAAAATACCATGCAAAATTATTTTCATACCTATCATGAAATTTGCATGAACTTATAAAGTGGGCTGAGGTAACTCCACAAAATACCGTACATACATGAGACGATCACATTGGTGAATTCTGCAATGTTAAACCACTACTGAACCTTATGCCACTGCTCCGGGATTTCCGCTAATGAAAATCTGACACAATATTAAAAGGGCCACTGATCATTCTGACCAGATTTTCAGTAACAATTTTATGAATGACGTCAAAGGGGTTTAAGCTCACTATAAAGTCCATTCTTTCTTTAAAAAATAAAATAAAAAATAGCGGTGTTTGGCATTCTATGCTTCATCAATGTAGCGTCCTCAGTTATCTATCACATATCAAAAGATCAGTTTGAGTAGATTTCCCCTTTAAGAAAACCCTGTCACCTCTCTATGTCTGGCTAAATAAAAGCTTTTACTTTCCATGAAATGGCAATTCAGGTGGATCTTTACTTATAAACTCTGTACTGCCCCTTTCCTCTGTTATTCCTACTAGACTGACAAGTGGATACTACCATTCTGCTTGTTATAGGGGTGTGTTCCTACATAGGGCCACGGTCAGAACTAATTGGATAGTGTCAGACTGCTTTGGGACAGGTGCCCAACCGGTAACATCAAGCCATTACATTATTCATACCGTTCTAGTTGGAATAACAGAGGCATGGTACAAGGCAGAGCTATTGTAAAGGAGGATCCCGAATGGTTATATCACGGGGAATGCAAGCATATACTAAAACAGGTTTCAGAAGGGCTTAAGGGTCCTCTTTAAGAAAACCTTTGGTGGATAATAATGCAAAACTAGCTTCACAAACCATCACTGTTGCACTATTTGAAGATGGCGATGGTAACACTTGATCTTGATCCTTCATCTCCACAGGGCCTACTCAACGGCCGCAGATTCTCAATGCTGTCCAGGTTTTGAAAAGATCCATCGGTAATTAGAACGATATTCCCCAAACGCACCATGGGTCTTCTGCAGATCAATCACAACTGCCCCGTGGAGGGCAGCTATATTTGACTGTTACAGCTTTGCCATATGTTGTGAACAGCTGTAGTTTTGAATCAGAAGTCAGTGGGACAAACAAATCATTCAGACAGAACAATTCCCACAGATGAACAGAGAAGTAGGAGTGCTTTCAGCTCCAAGCCCACCACTTCAACGCTTAAAATTATTTTCAGAAATCCAACAAGCATATGAAAATAGAGCAGTTGTTCCCTGCAGAGCTTGCAAAAATGGATTTGAGGCCGGGTACGAACAATGCTGTTAATTAGTCTAACACGATGGTGATGGAAAGGAAACCTTCACAGAGGTCAAAACGAGCAGAGAAAATAGACCCCAGAAAACACACAGCCAGTAAAAATAGCAAATCAATGGAAAGTCAAAAAGAAAGGATGTTCTGCATCTAACGTGACAACACTTTCAGAAGACTCTAAAACATTTACAAGGTAAAATATGCGTGCGGAGCATGACGGCAATAAAATATCAGAGATGGATGGAGATCTAAAATACATATTGCCAAGCTTATCTTTAAAAAACGCTCACACATGAAAGCATCAGGCACCTGGCACCACATAAAACAGACATTCACAATACTTATTACATCAGTGATGGATTCACATTCAGCCCTGACAGTAACACAGACCAGAAAATGATGCAGCATGCCATACCGACAGCAGCTTTGAAGCCGCAAGCTATAATGCTGCATCTAATGGCACTAACACACACTAAATAATTTAAATATATATATATATACACACATACACATATACACACATACATGCCTCACCGTGCTAAACTTTTCACACCATCTCGACATACAGTAAATTCTACTGTATTTTCTTCAAGTCTTAGCTCCTTTCATAGATATGGGATCCACGTTTTGTCACCATCCTACTGCACGCAGCGGTGTTTGTCCAGCCACCTCTCAGCATATTTGCCATGCTACTGCCAAATCTACGCTGCTCCCCATTATAGTTAATGGGGCCGGGCGGACTTCCGTCAGCACATGTGTGTACACTGTAGTATGGATCCGGCAGGCTGTTTCGGCGGGGGAACAGTCTGTCGGATCCGCACTAACGCTAGCCCACAGCGCCGCCAGAAGTCTGCTCTGGCCCCATTCACTATACTGGGGCGGGCCGGAGGTCCGCCGCAGCATGGCAAACATGCCAAAAGGCGGCCGGACAAAAACTACAGCATGCTGTCACAAGACCCTGCTGCCGCAAGTGTGAAGGTAGCCTGCTTAGGCCTTCTTGTGAAGTTCTCCTCGGCTGGCGATACACACTGAACAGAAGATCCCCTGCTCTCCAAAGAGCACTTAGGCTATGTGCACATCTGTGGCGGAGCAAAAAATATAATGAAATACTGCTGTATGCAGCAGTGTTTCTCCAGCAAAATGCCGATAATCACACCAGGAACCCAATGGATCCAATTTAGTGACAGGGAACCAGCAGGCGGCGGCGGTGTCCAGCAGATGCCGGATCCAGAAATGTGCACCTAGACTTATATGCAGATTGGCCAAACGCGACTGTCACTGAAGTCTTTTTCACAAAGAGCCAGACCTCATTCAGACAACTTCAAACTGTTGCAACTTGAGATTGAAGGTCACTTTGTATCAGTCTTGTTCGTGGTTCTTTATCCATACGCAGGTCAGTTTTCTACCATTCCTCTACATTTCTACTACCCCACAATTCTCCAGATGAAAGGCCTTGATAAGTTAACCGTATAAAATTTCTGTGGGCTGTTAATCACATCCTAATTAATTATGTAAACTTATGCAACCAAAGTGACAATCATCGGAGTGTTTTCCGTTATTGTATATAACTTCCAAGTCTACCAGCAAGACATACTCAAAACAGTTGCAGCCGTCATTAACCCCTTCCCCTGTATGCAATTTAGGGCTTAAAGGGAACCTGTCACCATGTTCTGACATATAAAACCAAATGTACCTTATTACTTGTTTACCCTGATAGTTCCCAGTGATCGATCCATAATCTTCTCAGGACTAACCTGTCCTATTTTATCGCCCCATAATGCTTTCCTGCCTTTTATGCTAATTAACAGAAAAGAGTCATAGCTTACATGCTTGACCAGAGAAGAGTCAAGCTCCTCAGTTCCGCCTAAGAAATGTCCCTACAGATAAAATCTCACGTCAGCTTCCTTGCTTCGAGTCAAGGTAAGCACACCCCCTAACCGTCCTAACTTTTGTTAGATTGACAGCCTGCAGTGTGGTCGGGATCGCATAAGTCTCGCGCATGCACGGTGCGCTCCTTGGCAAGTCGCGATCCTGTCTCCGGCTGTCGCTGTTAGCCAGGTTTCAGCGGCGATGCACGAGACTTGTGCCATCCCGGCCGTGCTGCAGGCTATCAATCTAACAAAAGAGGGGACGGTTAGGGGGCGTGCTTACCTAGACTCGAAGCAAGGAAGCCTCATTTGCATACGACCTGCGGAGGAAAAAAACTGTTTTACACCGATCATGCGCCTCAGACATCTTACACAAGAACATCATTAAAGCTGGTAACATCTGGCTTCTAAGGTACTGCTGGCAGTTTATGATCCATTTTCTTGTACTGACAGGTTCCCTTTAATGACCAAGCAATTTTAATATTTTTTTTCCAAGGTCACATTCCAAGAGTTATAGCTTTTTTATTTTTCCATCGATATAGCCATATGAGGGCTTGTTTTTTGTGGGACAAGTTGTTGTTTTTAAGTCCACCATTTTGGGGTATATATAATCATTGAGTAACTTTTATTAACTCTTTCTGGGGAGGGATAAGGAGGGGGGGAAAAACTGAAATCCCACCACTGACTTTTTAAATTTTAAATTTTGTGACACTCACTTTGCGGTATAAAAACATGATCATTTTATTCTCTAGGTCAGTACAATTTCATCAATACCAAATACACAGTTTTACTACTTTTTAACAATAAAACCCCTCATTAAGAAAAAGAGCTGTGAGGGCATGACTTTTGAGAGAAGCTTATAGTGAAGGCTCCCAGGCCTGCCACAGTAGCATACATGTTAAATCCTGCCTGTGGCAGGGCTTTATAGCAAGCCTGTCAAACTCTTATAGACTGCCATAGTATTCTATTGTAGTCTATACAGGGAGTGCAGAATTATTAGGCAAATTAGTATTTTGACCACATCATCCTCTTTATGCATGTTGTCTTACTCCAAGCTGTATAGGCTCGAAAGCTTACTACCAATTTAGCATATTAGGTGATGTGCATCTCTGTAATGAGAAGGGGTGTGGTCTAATGACATCAACACCCTATATCAGGTGTGCATAATTATTAGGCAACTTCCTTTCCTTTGGCAAAATGGGTCAAAAGAAGGACTTGACAGGCTCAGAAAAGTCAAAAATAGTGAGATATCTTGCAGAGGGATGCAGCACTCTTAAAATTGCAAAGCTTCTGAAGCGTGATCATCGAACAATCAAGCGTTTCATTCAAAATAGTCAACAGGGTCGCAAGAAGCGTGTGGAAAAACCAAGGCGCAAAATAACTGCCCATGAACTGAGAAAAGTCAAGCGTGCAGCTGCCAAGATGCCACTTGCCACCAGTTTGGCCATATTTCAGAGCTGCAACATCACTGAAGTGCCCAAAAGCACAAGGTGTGCAATACTCAGAGACATGGCCAAGGTAAGAAAGGCTGAAAGACGACCACCACTGAAGAAGACACACAAGCTGAAATGTCAAGACTGGGCCAAGAAAAATCTCAAGACTGATTTTTCTAAGGTTTTATGGACTGATGAAATGAGAGTGAGTCTTGATGGGCCAGATGGATGGGCGCGTGGCTGGATTGGTAAAGGGCAGAGAGCTCCAGTCCGACTCAGACGCCAGCAAGGTGGAGGTGGAGTACTGGTTTGGGCTGGTATCATCAAATATGAGCTTGTGGGGCCTTTTCGGGTTGAGGATGGAGTCAAGCTCAACTCCCAGTCCTACTGCCAGTTTCTGGAAGACACCTTCTTCAAGCAGTGGTACAGGAAGAAGTCTGTATCCTTCAAGAAAAACATGATTTTCATGCAGGACAATGCTCCATCACACGCGTCCAAGTACTCCACAGCGTGGCTGGCAAGAAAGGGTATAAAAGAAGAAAATCTAATGACATGGCCTCCTTGTTCACCTGATCTGAACCCCATTGAGAACCTGTGGTCCATCATCAAATGTGAGATTTACAAGGAGGGAAAACAGTACACCTCTCTGAACAGTGTCTGGGAGGCTGTGGTTGCTGCTGCACGCAATGTTGATGGTGAACAGATCAAAACACTGACAGAATCCATGGATGGCAGGCTTTTGAGTGTCCTTGCAAAAAAAGGTGGCTATATTGGTCACTGATTTGTTTTTGTTTTGTTTTTGAATGTCAGAAATGTATATTTGTGAATGTTGAGATGTTATATTGGTTTCACTGGTAAAAATAAATAATTGAAATGGGTATATATTTGTTTTTTGTTAAGTTGCCTAATAATTATGCACAGTAATAGTCACCTGCACACACAGATATCCCCCTAAAATAGCTAAAACTAAAAACTACTTCCAAAAATATTCAGCTTTGATATTAATGAGTTTTTTGGGTTCATTGAGAACATGGTTGTTGTTCAATAATAAAATTAATCCTCAAAAATACAACTTGCCTAATAATTCTGCACTCCCTGTAATACAAGCGGACAGAAAATCCCATATTCAAGTCCCCTACGGGGCATGCAAGTAAAATGAACAATTCAGCAACGTTAGAAGAAAATACCTTTATGGACACAAAGGCCTTCAGGAGGGGTCCATAGAAAATAACTTGGGAGTCAGGGGAGAGCTCTAGTTCCACATGCAGCTTATCGGGAGGCAGTTCAGAAGGATCAACTGCAGGTCTGCTTAAAGAGGTGGGAGACGTGACTCTCTCTGATGTTCTCTGACAAGGCCTCAGCATTGAAAGCATGGATTCTTCCATTTCTGATACTGGGAACAGAAAAACTGAAGGTTAGAAAATATAAATAAATTGTTGAATGTTTAGTGCCACTAAGAATAAACAGATAAAATGAACTTACATGACTGTTTTAGTTGTTCATCAGCCTTTTGTGGATATATTGGATGCCAGGTATAGTCGATGTTTAAAAGAACAGAGGGAACAGTCCAGCACTCCACCCAACCAGACCTATTGAACAGAAAAAAAAAAATAATTGACAATCACAAAGCATATCATATTTATATCACTATATTAAAAGTGATAATGAAGTAGTCTAGTTCTGCATATAAAAGATCACAAAAAAAAAAATTTGCACAAAACGTATACCATAAATGGTGGCATTAAAACGACTTACCCAGCTTTTGTTACATTTCTCCATTTTGGTTTGCAAGTTTTTTGCCCGCTTTGATTCTCTGCTGAACTGCAAGTTTTATGTATATGACAGTCCTTTACCAATGTAAGCAGTGAATATTTACTGGGGTGGCAGTCAGGTAAATACAAATGCAGGTCTACATCTCCTCCCTAGAAACAAAAAAGTATAAATATACTCTATTCCATACTTGCTTTTTTCCAATGCATACTGGCGCTAGGTCAAAAGGACTCTCTCTTGTCCTCTGTTGGGTTTAGGCTAGGCATGGAACAGCCTGCCGGATCCCTAGCGCTAGTGTGAAACTAGCCTAAGAACCTCTGTGTGCACACTCAGCGTGTGTGTCAGAGCTTTTCACGATGTACACACTAAGGAGCACATTTATTAAGATCGGCATTTTAGACGCTCTAAACTAGCGGTGGATCTGCCAAAGTTACAAAGAGGCACAGGCCTCTCCGTAACTTCAGCGCATCCAGCGCCAGTTCTAAATGTAAGACAGTTTCCGAGCGGTCTTACATTTAGACCTTTTTGTACTCCTAAAACAGGCATAGAAAATAGTAAAGGAGACGAGCCTGCTGGCCCGTCCCCTTTCCCGCCTACACCCACAGTTTTAGACCTGGCGTAAGCAGGGCGAAGTCGCAGATAGCAGATCATCTCCTGAAATACGCCTAATTTACGTGTATTTCAGCATAGTAAATGACTCCCTAAGTGTCCATTCATACGGCCGCAAGTGTTTTGTGGTCCGTAAATTGCGGATCTGCAAAACACAGGTACCGGCCATGTGCTGTCCGCATTTTGCAGAATGTACACAACCAGCCCTATGATAGAAATACCTATTCTTGTCCATGACTGCGGACAAGAATAGGAGATACTCTATCTTTTTTGCGGGGCCACGGTACAGAACTACGGATGCTCTTTTGCGGCCCTATTGAAATGAATGGTTCCACACAATTGCGGAACGGATACGGACCCAGAAATACAGTCGTGTGAATGGACCATTAATGTGATCTGAACAGGATCTCATATTGAAGAATAAAACCAGAATCCCATACATTACGGTAATTTACGAACAGCTTGTAATATGGATAATTCTGTAGGCAGGAAAGTTTTTACAGTTTGTAATAAATATGTTTCATACTAATGATAAAAAGAAAAATCATATACAAATATATATATATATATATATATATACTGCTCCATTTTCCACATATTCTGCTCACTCGTACAAACCAAAATACATTTTTTGTTGTACAAATTGTGTGCTAGGTAAACTTTGATGCAATGATACTTACTCTTAAGGAAAATCTAGTACTGCACGTACTTGGAACAAAATCAGTAAATGGCAGCGCAAAATCAATGTTTAATGTTTCTCCACAGGCAGCCAGATACACTAGAATAACAAGAACAGTCTATAAAATTTAAGAAAAAATCTATACAAAGATATGCAGTGCGCAAAAAAAATGGGTGTAAGAAAGGAAATACCTTGTATCTGAACCATAATAGCAATCATTGGCGGTTATTGATTTACCATTTAATAAGAAGAACACGTCTACAACCACCTTAAATCTCAGTCATGACAATACAAAGAAAACTCTACAATACGAAAAAAGGTGGTAAGTGATACATTTAGCTTGTGGGTTCACAGAAAAGAACTTACAAATTATTTCTGAAGACAACACGGGTTAGAACTGAGCTTGAAAGGATTTGAAAAGGATTTTTTTTGTCAATTTTCTGAAATAAAAGCATCACCGGAGACAATGCTGTAGTGTCAATGTTAATGGGGTTCCCCAGCTGCTGCGGGGTGCTGCCTGCGCAACAAGACGGGAGACCAGAGAAGTTTTTTTTATTGATTCTTTTATACTTTTAAGCCTCTCTGAGCCCCCTGCCCCCAATATTATATGTTGGAAAACAGCTATATATAAACACACATTTACAGTTGAGCTACTTGTGCATATTCATGGTGAAGCTGAGCGAGTTACCAGTCAGTGGAAAGGGCATTTGAGCATCTTATGTGTACGGCCTTCACTAGACCCATAGACTATTACTTCATAAACATAAAGCTGTATATTTTTAGCTTTAAAAAAATGGGAGGGCGAACAAGGTATTATTAAAGAGGTTGGAAACAGAATTACATTTTTAATCTTATACAGAAAGCTGAATTAGATGATGACCTTGGGTTTCAAGCTTTGTAAACTCTTTTTACAAATAATATCAAAATGGGAAGCACAAGCATATGTCACTCGCAGTGAAGCGTCCGTTCTGTGTGGTCAGCACTTTACATAGTGGCATTTGTGCTTACAGCCACTATAAGGCTACTTTCACACTAGCGTTTTACTGGATCCGTCATGGATCAGCAAAAACGCTTCCATTACTGGTAATACAACATCCGTTCTGAACAGATACGGTTGTATTATCTCTAAAATAGCCATGACGGATGAGGGGCGGATCCGTTTTCTATTGTGTCCGAGAAAACGGATTAGTCTCCATTGACTTACATTGTGAGTCATGATGGATCTGTCTTGCTCCACATCCCAGGACGCACTCAAAAACGCTGCTTGCTGCGCTTTTGTGTGCGTCACGGGAACGCAATGGAATGGAATGCATTCCAATGCACGCCGCTCCCTTCAGTTCAGTTTTTTCCCCATTGACAATGAATGGGGACAAAACTGAAGCGCTTTCCCGCTATTGAGATCCTATGATGTGAAAGTAGCCTAAAAAGGCTCTGCACTTTGGACAATCCTTGTTTCAGACAAGGATCCCTTGACAATAAACGTATTACAAAGTGTCCAGCCCCACAGGAACCCCCAGTATTCAGCAGCAAGCTGTATCATAATTTTGCATCAAGCGTTCAGATTCACTACAGCAGCACCACAATAGAAATGAAGCATTACAAAGAGCCCATTCCGATCAGTGGGTTGTCTGTGTAATGCAAGACAGGACTTTGAAAGCTAGAGATCCTCTTTATATCTTCTTTTGACCCTGATCAAGAGATGAGGACCTTGAATAGAGGACCCTCACTATTAAAGAGGTTGTCCAACATTTTGATAAATATGGCCATTTTCTCAGGATAGGTCATCAATAAATAACTGGAAGGGGTCCGACTGCTGGCACCCCTGCTGATCAGCTGTTTGAAGAGTCTGCGGTGCTCACCACGGTATCATCTTTGGCCAGTGACATCACATACATCTGTCACATGGTCTACGCACAGCTCAGTCCTATACAAAGAAATGGGCCTGGGAGGCAACACCAAGCACATCTACTGTCCAAAGTGTGGCGGTGTGCTTTATAAGTTGGTGTTAAAGATGTGTGAATTTTATTCTATATTTTTTGTATATCTAGGACTGTAATGAGTTAACTTTTTCTTTTCCAAAGTGCCTTCCTCCCACACCTCTCTCTTTGTCTCAAGCTGGAGAAGGGAGAGGGGGGCAAAGAGCTGTGCTGTGAGAAGTGTCTGATTTCTCATCTTTCTACAGGTGTCCCATAGAGTGTGGTGGAATGCGTAAGCCAATCATATGGCTTGATGATATATATATTATTCACTGCCTATAGAGAAGCACCTCTTTGAAGTGTCACATATGACGTATGCAGTATCATTGTTAGACTGTCCGCCATTACAAAATGGCGAACACTTAGATGTTTACATTAGTTCACATTCCAAAGTGGTACTCACTGCGCAGATGTTGAAGTGTTATCTCTGTTTCTCTTATCATTTTTTCCTTTTTGACCAATGAAACAATGTTTAAGCCTCAGAGAGGACTGCCCTCTTCTGAAAATGTATATACGGCTTACCCCATGTAATAAAGTTAGAGATTGCTTTGACCAACTTCTGTGTCAGTGTTCAGTCTCTCAACCACGCGTGGATATTAACCCCCTGAGGGTACATTGATTTGGAACACCAGAGTGTATCTTAAATGCCCTAATTTAGGGTGGTTTCACTTTCATCATTGGTAATGGGACCTCCACTGATCAGGCATTGATGACCTACAATGTTTGCATGAATCAGGGGGCTGATACATATAGTGTTTGTTTGCTTTTAGATACTGATGACCTATTCTGAGGATAGGCTATTAGTATTAAAATGTTGGACAACCCCTTTAACACAGAATTCTCTAAAAGAGCATATGGAAATATGTCTTCTTAACTAGACAGAAAGCGAGTTAATTACAAATTTACCACCCAATGTTTTAAATTAAAAAGCTATTATATACTCCCCTCTATTTTCCCTGCCGGTTTGGTCCCCTTGCCGCTGTTTGTATACAAGACTGCAGCAGTGACATATAGGTATACGGCACATCACCGCTGTAGCTGCATATACAAATAACTGGAAGAGAAGCAGAAGTGCTGAGAACAGCAGGGGTGGGGGGTGCTGAGAAGAATATCATATTTTTTTTTTAAGTATGGGGTTATTTTGTAATTAACTTGGAGAACCCCTTTAAAAAACATTCATCAAGTACAAGCTACGGGATTAAGAGGAAGGGTCTCACCATTTTCCTGCTGCTTTGTTGAGCAATCTATCCAATTGTGCTGATTTGCTGCCCAGATCATCTCAAACTGATGAAACATGATCTTTAAGTTCCATGTATATGGGACAAAGGAAAACAAATCTGGAGGGCTGTCACTGGACCAGTCTTGAATGAGATCTATGATGAAAGCAGGATGGGGGACATATAATTAGGATATATATATTTTTGTCATTATTATTAATATTATTATTATAACCATAATATATGAGAAGGAACCTAAAGTGAAAACATCAATCACAACCAGGGGAGGATTGGCAAGGCAGACTGCCTTTTACCGTGCAGTGGGCCAGCACCCTCTCTATGAGGGCTCATCCAGGTGACCGTATGAACGAGTCCCCATCCATTCCGCAATGTTGCGGACCCATTTATTTCAATGGTGCTGCAAAAGATCCATTGTTCTGTACCGCAAAACACGGCATAGTCGTCTGAATGCACCATAATACACTTTGCAGGCCACTGGCCCTGCTACACTATCATTATCATACAGAGTCAAAAGTCCATATTACACTAGCCGATTTTTCAGCTAATAATCGCCAACGAACATTCGCATGAACGCTTGTTAGTGATCATCATGCAGTGTGATACTGCCACCGACGGGCAATTCAGATTTTTAAGCAAGATTAAAAATCAGCACTTGCCGGTGGTTGATCGTGTCTAATTACGATCTAATTACTAGACCATATGGGGATGAGTAATGGCATAGCGATCGCTCCTCCCCATGCTGCAGAGGAGATTGCTGCATGTAATAGCAGCGGTCTCCTCCACTAGCTAGCAAGCGATTGCCGGGAGGGAATGCTTCCCTCCTGACAATTGCTTGCTCAATCAGCCTGTGTAATACAGGCTTAAAGGGGTTAACCAATTTGAAGATAAACCACCCCACATGTGACGGGACCCTCACCAGTAATATACTTACCCCGTTCCCGGTCCCCGCACCACCGCTGCTGCTGCTTCTCGCTGCACACGGATGAAAACATCCGGTGTTGGGGGGGAGCAGCCAATGGCAGGCGGGGACGGAGATGAGCCTCCCTAGCATCGCGGGTGACTCTAGGGAGGCTCATCCCCATCCCCGCCTGCCATTGGCTGCTCCCCCCCGACACCGGATGTTTTCATTCGTGTGCAGCGAGAAGCAGCAGTGGCGGTGCGGGGACCAGGAGCGGGTAAGTATATTACCGATGAGGGGCCCGGCACATGTGGGGGGCTTTCTTGAAATTGGATAACCCCTTTAACACTGTATTATCAAGATAGCGTGGCAGGGACGGCTACCCTGTGCTGTCATTATCAATCACAGTGTATGATAATGACAATGCACCAGGGCCAGAGGCCGGCAATGTGCGTTACATAGAGACTTAAAGTTCCCAATCCACCCCAGATCATAACATACAAATATAATACAAATAAACTTGGCATTACAGCAGATCTCAATTGTAATGTTGTCAGCACTGGGACAATAGTTTTTTTCCCCAAGTTTCTGATAAGTAGATGCTGCAATGTATTACACCAGGTTTATATCTGTGGCAAAATGCTGTTTCTCTGTTCCAGCACAAAAACAGAAAAAAGTAATTGCTGCATTGGACATAAGTTTGTATACCAATGGCGAACAAGGGATAGGAATAACTATAATGGGGTCTGTTCGTCATTCTGAAAGAAAAAATACAACTTTTTTTGGCCAGAGCCTCCAATGTGAACTCAAAGGAAATATGTGAAAGATTTACAATTTTAAATACTGGATGTAATAGACTTTTTGAACAATAACTAATAAAAGAGGTTATACTAAAAGTAAATATGTAATTAGCATAAAAAAGAAATATTGTAAAACACATCTTATAACATGGAACATCAGTTTCAGAAATTGCCAATACTTGCCATGAAACAATGTTAAGGCTTGTTTCACACTGCCTGTAGAGTCTTCCGGCAGGCTGTTCCAGCATAGCTTTACAGGAATAAGCCGTACAAAAAAACGCTGCAGTGATATTTGTCCGGCCGATTCTCAGCATATTTGCCGAGTTTGAGCTGGATCTCCGCTGGACCCAATTATAGTTAATGGGGCAAGACGGCATTCCGGCAGCTAGTACAGCCTGCTGGATCTGTCCAAAAAAAAAGTGAAACAAGCCTAACACAAATAGTTTAGTCCTGCAAATTACTGAATCTATTCAATTATATATTATTAATTAAAACTAGATACTGAAATAAATGTATACCTAATCTGCCTCTAGGACATGACCTTAATATGTAATGGCACTAGGTGGACACAAGATCACTCTCGTCCAGAGTAGATGGGTTATCAAATTATCAATTTCCCAATATGATTAAGCCATTTACCTGTAAAAAAGTTTTTCTGTGCAAAAATAAAGTAGTATGTCGCCTTGTAGACTTCAAGTTCACATTGCCATGTTTGGGGCATATTCCATACCCTGGAATAGCTGGCATTTATATGAAACTGCAAAAAGAACAGCCAGGATTAGCATTTTTTTAAATGAAATACAGAAATTTAGCACAGTCAAACATAAATATTACATTACAGATATTAAAGGGGTTGCCCTACAAAAAATATTCTGCAGTTTTCAAACCAGCACCTGGATCTGAATGCTTTTGTAATTACATTAAAAATGTAGTATAGCCACTGAGTTATTACATAAAATGTATCTGTATAGCGCCACCTGCTGTTTGTTCTTTCTCATTTCTCTGTCCACCTCACTGACGTGGACCCATATGCTACATTTTTCCCTTTAATTGCCTCCTGAGTTGAGATAGGGAGAAAGCTGCAGCAGAAATGACATGCCCCTGAGCTGCCATCATGATGTTAATCTAGCTGAGCAACTGAAGCAATGAACGGGGAGATCTCTGAATCCATCGGACATACAGAGCTGGTTTTAGTTTTGTTAGAAAGAGACTTATATACTACAGTCAGGTCCATAAATATTGGAACAGCGACACAATTGTAACAATGGATTTGAAATTAAACTAACAAGATGTGCTTTAACTGCAGCTTTAATTTGAGGGTATTTATATCCAAATCAGGTGAACGGTGTAGGAATTACAACAGTTTGCATATGTGCCTCCCACTTGTTAAGGGACCAAAAGTAATGGGACAATTGGCTTCTCATCTGTTCTATGGCCAAGTGTGTGTTATTCCCTCATTATCCCAATTACAATGAGCAGATAAAAGGTCCAGAGTTAATTTCAAGTGTGCTATTTGCATTTGGAATCTGTTGCTGTCAACTCTCAATATGAGATCCAAAGAGCTGTCACTATCAGTGAAGCAAGCCATCATTAGGCTGAAAAAACACAAACAAACCCATCAGACAGAAAGCAAAAACATTAGGCGCGTCCAAAACAACAGTTTGGAACATTCTTAAAAAGAAGGAACGCACCGGTGAGCTCAGCAACACCAAAAGACCCGGAAGACCACAGAAAACAACTGTGGTGGATGACCGAAGAATTCTTTCCCTGGTAAAGAAAACACCCTTCACAACAGTTGGTCAGATCAAGAACACTCTCCAGGAGGTAGGTGTATGTGTGTCAAAGTCAACAATCAAGAAAGGACTTCACCAGAGTGAATACAGAGGGTTCACCACAAGATGTAAACCATTGCTGAGCCTCAAAAACAGGAAGGCCAGATTAGAGTTTGCCAAACGACATCTAAAAAAGCCTTTACAGTTCTGGAACAACATCCTATGGACAGATGAGACCAAGATCAACTTGCACCAGAGTAATGGGAAGAGAAGAGTATGGAGAAGGAAAGGAACTGCTCATGATCCTAAGCATACCACCTCATCAGTGAAGCATGGTGGTGGTAGTGTCATGGCGTCGGCATGTATGGCTGCCAATAGAACTGGTTCTCTTGTATTTATTGATGATGGACAATGACCCAAAGCATACTGCAAAAGCAATCAAAGAGTTTTTCAAGGGAAAGAAGTGGAATGTTATGCAATGGCCAAGTCAATCTCCTGACCGGAATCCGATTGAGCATGCATTTCACTTGCTGAAGACAAAACTGAAGGGAAAATGCCCCAAGAACAAGCAGGAACTGAAGACAGTTGCAGTAGAGGCCTGGCAGAGCATCACCAGGGATGAAACACAGCGTCTGGTGATGTCTATGCGTTCCAGACTTCATTCTGTAATTGACTGCAAAGGATTTGCAACCAAGAATTAAAAGGTGAAAGTTTGATTTATGAATATTTGTCCCATTACTTTTGGTCCCTTAACAAGTGGGAGGCACATATGCAAACTGTTGTAATTCCTACACCGTTCACCTGATTTGGATGTAAATACCCTCAAATTAAAGCTGACAGTCTGCAGTTAAAGCACATCTTGTTCGTTTCATTTCAAATCCATTGTGGCCAAAAATGTTAGAATTGTGTCGATGTCCCAAAATGTATGGACCTGACTGTATATGATGTCTGATCTTCATTTTTACATTAATCATGACAGAACCCCTTTAAAGGGTACATAAAAATTCAATCAAGGCACAGAAGGTGCAGTGGCACTTCTCAGGGTGCTTTGCACCTTCGGCTTTTATCAGCTCTGCTCTGCTTTTGCAGCTTGTGGAACACAGATGCTTTATACTTTCTATGGATCCATACTCAATGTGCCTGAAAAAGCAGGGCAGCGCCGATGCAAGCCGAGAATGAGGACACTCTGAGATGCACCGCTGCACCTCCCATTCTTTGAATAAAGGTTTAGGTACCCTTTAGAGAGAACCTGTCTTTTTTTTTTTTTTGTAAATTGGATGTTATCATCCCCACTGTGAATGCAGCCTGTCCCTACACATGTCTAGTCAGTGCCAACAGTGTCAGAGTGTACGGGCACCCAATAAAGAAGGGGGATTATGATGGTCAATTGCAAATTTATTCATACTTTTTCTGTAGGGAATAACAGAGGAATGGCACAACATAGTGTTCTACAAAAAAAAAAAAAAAAGACACTCCTGATTAATTTAAATACATTTTTTTTTTCTAAAAACTGACAGATCAGGAGAGAAGACAGGTCCTACAACTAGCTATCACATGATGTTTCTATCTAAATGTCAAGCCCACGTGGTTATATATTTTCTCTTTTTTATTAATGCAGATAAAACAAAAGTACACACATTTATTCACTGTGAATGTGCCTGGTCTGAAACAAGCCTCGAGACAACAGTCAGATATAGGTAAGGCATGGTCACCTTGAAGTGTATTCTTAGATTTGGCAACAAGTAGTCAGATAATGAAACTTACTGCAAGCATTTCTGCTTCAAGTAGTGCCCTGTACTGCATACTAGTCGTAGTGTCAACGTGTAACAACTGCCCTTTGATTGTGGGAGAATAACCTGGAAAAAAGATAGTCAAATAATTATATAAAAAGAAACCACACACCACACCCGATCAAGAGCGGCCTTGTTTCGGGCACAAATACATTTGGCACCACACAAAGAAAGAATAATAAAAGCAAGTTGGTTTTGCTTCTTTGCACAAAGCCCAAATCAATATTTTTACTCTTTTAAACCTCCAGCCTAATGAGGTTTATACTACATTCGTGACAATATGGCCATACATGTGACATAAGTGTGACGCACTGGACACACAAAGCGTTGGAACCATTAGACACATGATGTGACATCACCTGTGGCCATATTTTTTGCTGTAGGGGTTGCACAGAAGTATATGGCAAAGACTCTGCTCATGTAAAAGAGAAAACCATACATTTAGTTTAAAGACTGGAAACTGGCTACCGGAAACCCTGCAAAAACAACCTTCTATTCAGACTTCTATTTTCAGTCAGTTTTATAGTACTGTGGAAAATGCTGGAAACAGAAGTGTTAATAGTAACTAACCTTTTATGCAACTTAAAAAAAAAATAATGTTCCAAATGCCCTAAAATCATTTTTCGAATATACTTTATTAATGGATTTTGCCTATTTAATAAAGAAATTGACACCCAAAGTCCTGGGTTTTACCTTAAATTCCCTATTTTCGCACATTGCTAACCTCTCAGTGGTGTACGCAGTACGGATTCCATACTGGCAGGAGCACACGTGGCTGCTCCTGCCTGTGCCACCTGAGCTTGGCTAAAGGCTGGCATACCACATGGGAGGATTAGCTGAGTGGAGAGGGCTCCTGCCCTGAAATGTAGCACACACAGACAGGATTTCAAGTAAGACTACAAAGTTCCTAGTTAGTGACTTTCTAGTAACCAATCTGATGCATTAATTAAGGGGGTTGGTTCATATGAGACTTTGACGGCATATTGCTCTGAAAAGTCAGAGATGTGACCCAGCACCTATATACGGAACAGCCCCTTCCCCCGAAGTGAAGGAGGGCACCCTCTTTTTCATTTTGGGGGGCCCTTTCTGAAGATAGGTGCAGGTCCCCGAGGTGGGACTTGCACCTATCTGTTCAAATTCTTTATTTATTCAGAATTTTGCAAAGTTGAAAAAGCAACAATTTTCTTTACAATGCGATAAAAAGTTAATCAATGTCATATACAGAAAATAAAATCATCAAAAATAGCATTGAATGACATGTATTGTAATGAAATTATACATAAAGAAAAGTTTTTATGAAAACATTCAAACTCTTAATAAGTTGTCAAACTTATGTCTTAACAATTGTCGCTTAGAAAGACAAGTAATCATATGGAAATTAAGGACTAAAGTCATTTTTTTAATAGAACAATAGAATGATTACTGATTATGTAACTATTCCACTATTGGGACTTGCACCTATCTGACTTTAGGGCGGCCATGCTTGCACAGCACGCTTTCCTTCAGTTTGGGGGCCCCATTCTGCAGGAAGGTGCGGATCCTAGAGATGGGACCCAGAACTATCTGACTTTGATGGCATTTTCTAGCAATATGCCATAAAAGTCTCAGATGAGACAACCCCTTTAATTAATGTGATTGCCGGAACAAAAGACAGCTAATAATTGATATAATTGCTTAAACTGATAGTCTAATGAGACTATACTTATAATAAACATGTGTACTCTAGGCTGTATGTATGGTATATCATGAATACATGTCACCACTGAAGCCAGGGGTTGGCTGCAGTGGAGCAGGTGACCATGCCCATGCTGGGGAGGAAGTAACATGGCAAAAAACAGACACACGGGGAGCAGGTGTGTATGATTCTTTGTCAAGCGGAAGCAGATTGTAGCAGATGTGATTTATTCCCAGAAAATCCCTTAAGGAAAATCAGGATTCTCTAGTAACTACCACTGAAACTGTGCACATGGTCATTCTTGCTTGCCTACAAAAAGCCATCAACCAAACACTCTACTGGCTGCCCACTATTCTTCCCGACTCCCCCATACACACAGTTGTCGTAATCTTCACTAGTACGGTCAGCACGTTACTGTAGTTAAGTACTGCACCATTACTGGGTAAAAATCTGAAAACTCGCATACACAAGATCAGAGTCACCCAATTCTGCAACAATCGGCAGGTTCAGGCAAATTTCTTGTAATCTGTAGGGCCGATTTTTTTTTCATTCTAGATGCACTAGTAATCTTAGCTTAGTCAAAGCTTAGGAGTCTAGTGGGCGGGCCTACTCATTAATTGACCGTCTTTCCTGTAGGAATAGCTGTCAATCACACACCAGGACTGCCCACTGGACTCCTGCACACAGGAAGAGCAGAGAATTATACGAATAAATTACAAGTTATACTGGAACTTGTCTAACAATACCATGCATCACTCTGCTCAGCTCCTTCTGGTTTATAACATGCTGCCCACAGAAAGGACTGCATTATTGAAGTGGTAGGTTCTCTTAAAGGATATAGCAAACTACTGAGCAAAAAATGTGTTTTGCATGGTACTTACAATTTTAGTGTTATAGTTTATAAGAGTTCCCAAAGCCCCATTCACACTTGCAATGGAATGCAGACATTTTCTGGAGTTTAGCCAGAGGGGCTATATGTGTGAACGCAAATATCCGCAACATCTGTCGTGGACTTTACCCAGACTTTTTCTCCCCAAAGCCCTAGTACTAAAGGTGTATTTAGACGAACCAATAATCGTCCAGATTATCGGGAGCAACAGTTCCTGCGAATGTGCCGCTGATCACCAGATGGAATGCGCAAAACGCTTGTGCATCGTGTGATCCTGTCATTTGTGCGCACACCACCAATCACCATTTTTGGGAAGCAGATTGTACTGTCTAAACAGCGATCTGCTGCCCAGAAACAATGATTCTGTGTGGAGGAATAGGGGCGGCTATAGTGATCCCTCATCTTCATACCGTGAAGGAGTGGTCTCCATCACTAAGCGAGCAGCCGACTGGAAGGCTTCCTTCTTAACAAACGTCTGCTCCATCGGCCCCTCTGGGTTTTGTCCAAGTGAGCGCATGTGTGAAAAAAAAAGCAGTAAAAGCTCCAGAAAATCAAAGTGGGCCACACCTAAAGTTGCCACCTGGAACATTTCCTCTGTAGTGAGAACTCACCAGACAAAGAACATCTCTGGGGTGATAGCTACATGTGTGAAAAAAAAAGCTGTAAAGTCATGGCCAATAGGGGTCTAGCACATCTCCTGACCTGATGACCCGGAAACATCCCAGAGTTTAGGTGAACCTAGCAGAAATGCATAGGCATGCGCACGGGGTGTGCCGTGTGTGCCTGGGCACACCCTAATCATCACCTCTGTGCTGCACTGCCATCTGCCAACTCCTGATGCGATCCTTCAGATAGGCTTCAAGCTAGGGGTCTGAAGCCTATGAGACAGTAGAGCGCTAGAATGGATTTGCTCTAGGGAGGTATGATGTCGGGAAAGAGGCGGAGTCGGGTTGCATGGGGCTGCTGTTAGAGGGGTCTGAAGAGAGGGGGTGAAGTGATATTATTTACATGGGGACTGTATGCTGGAGGGGCTAAAGGCAGGAGGGGTGATATTATTTTACATGGGGACTGTATGCTGGAAGGGCTGAAGGCCGGGGGAGTTTTGTATTTTACATAGGACTGTATGTTGGAGGGGCTGAAGGCAGGGCGTGATGTATTTTACATGGGACTGTATGCTGAAGGGGCTCAAGGCAGGCAGCGAAGAGAGGAAGGGTGATATTATTTACCCAGGACTGTATGTTGGAGGGGCTGAAGGCAAGGAGTGATGTATTTTACATGGGACTGTATGCTGGAGGGGCTGAAGAGCGCCATAATTATTACTATTAGGGTCCGCAATACACCCGGCCGGCACCCCCATAGAACAGCCTATTTTTGTCCACAGCTGCGGACAAGAATAGGACAAGTTCTATTTTTTTCCAGAGCCACGGACCGGAAGTTCGGCAGGCCGCTCCGGAAATGCGGATGCGAAGAGCACATTGTGTGCTTTCTGCATCCATTCCGTCCCCATAGAGAATACATGGGCCCTTACCCGTTCCGCACAATTGCGGAATGGATGCGGACACATTTTGCGGATGTGTGAATGGAGCCTAATACAGAGGGGGCCATTATAATATTAATAATAATAATAACACAGAGGGGCCAGTATATATTATAATTATACAGAGGGCATTATATTTATGGGCACTACGGGTGGAGGGGAGGTCTGTTATCTGAGGATGATAGTAAAGTGAGAAATCTAAACATTTTTCTGTGAAACTCTGCAGATACGCGACTGAAAGAAGGTATCATGGCGGTCTTATCTCCGAATCAAGACGTTGAGGAAGGTCTACATCACAGGAAATGTCACTGGATGTAACAGGTATGTGCTGCTGTACTCTACTGTATAGTGTGTACCATTATATGTAATGTCCATCCACATATCTGTTTGGGGGGGGGGGGGGGTGGCTATCTACTACATTATCTGTACTCAAAGAGTTACCACTGTGTTATCTGTGGTATTACATAGGACTGCAGGTGACATCTGCTACATTATCTGTGCTCAGTTATCACTGTGTTATCTGTGGTGTTACATAGGACTGTAGGTGACATGTACTGCATTATTTGTAAAAAGGGGCGTGTTCACAGGTTGGGGGGGAGCAATACTTGGCTTGCCCCGGGTGCTGACAACCCACGCTATGCCACTGGAACTCTGCCCTGTATGTTCCCTGCTGCTTGCTACCCCTCCTCAATTACACCCCTGTATAATGTACCCTGATACCCCTCAGTTATATGATACCGTATAACTGAGGGGTATCAGGGTAAATTAGAGGGTGTAATATAACTGAAGGATCAGGGTAAATTATACAGGGGGTAAAACTAAGGGGTATTAGGGTACATTATTATACATGGGTAATATAACTGAGGAGGGCTATCTCAGGGGACATGATGAAGGGGTAATATAACTTATATAATATATTTCCCCTGTATAATGTCCCCGATAGCCCTCCTCAGTTATATTACACCTGTATAATAATGTACCCTGATACCCCTTAATGTATTTGTGTGTGTGTGTGTGTGTGTAATATATATATATATATATATACACATACATACATACACACGCGCGGCGCGTGTGTTTGTGCTTTAGGGTGCACACCCTAATGCAATAGGCTGCGCACGCCTATGCAGAAATGTATTAGATACTTCTAGAGTGTAACTTTTCTTGCACAATAGAATAGCAGCCTGAATGGCTGCTATTCTATTTGTGACTTGTGAATGTAATTAACAATTGTATGGCACCCAAGTGCAGAGACAAGGAAGCAATATCCTGTTCAAGAAAGACTTCTGCCAACATGTGCAGTGGGTGTAAGGTTTCGTGCCTCATGATTCATTTGAAAGATTACAGTATGGCATAGGACTTTATTCTGCAGCACAATGGGCGAGGTGGAAACACAAACACGTCCACAGCAAATATAACATAACCAAACATTTGACTAGGCTAAACCAGGAGGGCAGATACCTGCCATCACTAACTGGATTTTACACTGCATGAACTGAAATGTAACATTTTGCACTCTCTCAGTGAATGTCTTACCATTTTCAGTGACAGTCATAGGGATGTTCACTTCCAAGTAAGATCCTGCCCACACGTTCACATGTACAGCATTAGTTTCCTGTAGAATATTAAGAGAATATTAGCTACTGCAAACTACACCAGCAGGGTACAGTGACTTGCAAAGCGTACTCTTATTTATTTGAAATGTTTCCATAGGAGGCCATATTCCCTTTTAAAGTGCACTCAATAAGGCACTTCTGACATGCACAATTTTAGCACCAAAGAACTGAACCTTGTCCAGTGACAACCCATGAAGTATGATATTAGTCATTTGAGAGGATTTTGCTATGCAATCACTGGAAACATTACAATATCAGAGGCATAAGAAGATAAAAACAAAAAATAAGATTTTAAAGAGAACCTGTCTCCACAAAATGCAGTGCAATCTGCAGGCAACATGTTGTAGAGCTGGAGAAGCTGAGCAGGTTCATATTCCGCAAAATTTGTGCAACTAGCAAATTTCTGAATCACTTCATTTAAAAAATCTGCCTGCATCCACCTGAAAAATAAAAGTTGTAAAGTCATGGCCACTAGGGGTCTAACTTCCACCTAACAGCAGTGCACTGTTGTCAGGAAAGATCCGTCCCTGGTAATAGAGATTCAGAGGACAGCTCACAGGAAATGGGAGAATGTCAGAGCTAGCTGAGCTTGTGATACTGATAGAAGCACTGCTACACTTCTTCTGAAGAGCAGAGAAGCTCATGGGTGTCTAAGTCTGATCCCTCCCTCCTTATCAGCTTTCTGAGCATCCTAAAAGAAAACAAACATAGTGGGAAGTGAGGTCACTGCATACAGTACTGGCAGAAGGCGCTCTGTGCTTCTGAGTGAAATGTATCTATCTGTGCAGCTGAAACAGGGAATAATATGGCTGAATGATATTTTAGGGAAGCCCAAACCTAACTGTTCCTTCACAGTTATGAATGTACAAAGAAGCAAAGCCATTATGCTAACTTTTTTGAAAACTCAAGTACACTTTAAACCTCTGCTCCTTCTGAGCTCAGTTGTACATCGGGTAAGTCTTATCAGTGTCCCTGCATACACACTTACATAGAGTATCCTATCAATCACTGATAACACATCTCCCATGCACAGCTACATTGACTAACAGCATCTCTGTATAAACAATTACATAGAAAATGCCATCAATCACTGATAATAACTCCCGTGTGTACAGCTATCAATGACTGACAGCTATCTCTCTATATACACTTACACAAAGAATGCCATTAAATCACTGAAAACTCCCCCCCCCCCCCCCGCATACAGCTATCAGTGATTGACCACTATCTCTGTGTACACACTTACACATACAATGCCAACACTTACTGATAAGCCAGCGCCGTGTACAGTTTTAGAAGTTTTATTGAATCTTTTTCTACAAAACTATATATCAGTCTACTAAGCTTCTACTGCTCTATAAAAAGTTTTTTTTATTTGTTGAATAACCCCTTTAACATGCCATTAGATCTTGAATAAGTAGTCAGAATGGATGTACCAACAGGTGGCAATTCTAAGCCAGGCATGCACATTTATGGAGGAGTGGGAGAAATAACTGTCAGCCAAAAGCTATCTCATGTGTAGATAACTGTCTGAAATGGAATAAGTCATCAGCTTTATGCTGCCCTATCTGAACCAGGTGAGCATGACTATGAGGACTTTCGAGGTCATGCATTGAGATGAGTAGGCTCCAGTGCTGGGGTCCAGCTTATCAGAGATTTTAAGAAAAGGACTGGGCAAAAGACAAATAAGTAACCCTGCATTTACATTTATGAGCACATATAAAGGTATATTTCAGATATTATGTGACACTGGTACTCACTTTATTTTTTGTAAAAAGCAGGTCTATAGTAGCATTTGCTATTATGTTCATTCTTAATTCAAATGCCTGTATCTGTCTTGGTTTTCCAGGCTGTGGAATATCAGAAACTTTCATGACCTGATAGTCTGGTGGAAAAAAGAATTTCCACAAGCACTCCCTGTCATGAAAAATAAGAGAAGAGATATTAAAAACATATTGCTGTAGAAAAGACAGTTTTAGCATGAAAAGACCCCAAATAAGCAAGACAAAGTACTGCAAACACAGAAGATAATGACAAAGATATATCTGCCTATTAAATGTTAATAGGTCAGCACTAGTTATAGGAGAAATCAGGAATAAAAAAAAAAATGCAAAGTTAAATGTCCCCCAAAGGACTTTTATGATCTTATGAGGCCCACAAAGTGTAAAATAAATAAGGACAAAATAAAAAAAATATTAAAAACACACCACCAAGGCACATATTAAAAATATTTTAGTTGCACATTGTGCTAATAAAAAACATTTAAAACATGAAAAACAGACTATTTTCCCCCTTTTTTAAAATTTTTCCTTTTACAAAAAATATAAACAAATTAGAAAAAATAAAAATAAAAATTACATTTTAAAGTAAAGACCTATGCATCATCGAAAAAAGGTGCAAAAAATATTTACATAACCAAACGCAGAAATAAGTTAGCACTTTCAAAACTGCATGAAGTAAAAAAAAAACTGAAAATGCACCTGGTCAGGAAGGGGGCTAAATGGCCTGGTCTTGAACTGGTCAAAGACATAGTTGTAGGAAAGTAGATTTTTTGCAGGCAGGTTTGACAGTAGGGGTTTCTGACATCAACAGTAGTACATAAGCTCAGCCTCAGTACAGTAGACCTGAACAGGATGTTGCATTTTTTATGGAAGCACATTCACTATGATCCATATGTACCGTATAGGACGCATCATATAGGGAGGAATACTAAGGAGCGCTTCCATTATGTATAGGAGGGAACCGGCTAGTGGTGAATGCAGTGATTCCCAGGCTCTGTATTCACTGCTTCCCAGTCCAACTCCGCTCGCCGTCGGCTTACAGCACAGCGTGCAGCAGGCTGAAGTAGAAAAGTGTAGATGTGAGGGGCAGTGGCAGTGTCCGGAGCAGAAGAGATATGTTTATTGTTTTTGTCTGCTCTGAGGTCTGCTTGGGGGTCGTTCACATCAGGCGCTGATCTGAGGTCTGATTGGGGGTCTTATGAACATTGGGGGTCTAAGCAGAGGTCTGATTAACATTGGGGGTCCGATTGTGGCTATGAGGTGAGGTCTGATTAATATCAGGGATCTGATTGGAGTTCTAAGATGAGGTCTGATTAACATTGGGGGTCTAATTGGGGCCCTGGGCTGAGGTCTTATGAAAATATTTTTTTATTATTTTCCTCCTCTAAGACCTCGGTGCGTCTTATGGACAGCAGGTATGTCTTATAGCGGAAAAATACAGTAAATTAATGCACATAATACAAACACTACCCAAATAACATTACATCAGTTCCATATGTCAGAAAGTAGATTTCATACCTCTGCCTATCTGCCCATGGTCCGTAATTAAAATCCGTTCCCTTTCCACAGACAATGTCTAGACCCCAACAAGGCGGCAAATCCTGCAGTTTTGCATCTTCTGTGTTGCTTTCCTCTTCAACATTTTCTCCAGAATCTTCTGGGACAAGCCCTTTAAAAAATAAGCAAAATCAATAAATAACACATTGGCAATTACAAATTAATATTAATATTATAGGACATGTTCTATTTTTTTTCCAGGGCCGCGGACCGGAAGATTGCGGGCGCGCTCCGGAAATGCGGATGCGGACAGCACACTGTGTGCTGTCTGCATCCATTCCTGCTCAATAGAGAATGAATGGGCCCACACCCGTTCTGGTTTGCGGACCCATTCTACGGACGTGTGAATGGACCCCAATACTGAGATTGGGTAAATATCTGACGCCTACCCTGTTTGCCCATACACTTTTTTCCAAGTCATTAGCAGCTTCTAGTGTGATTTCTGGTCCTTCAGAGGGAATTTAAGGATCGTTGCAGATTTAGGCAAAATGGCTGCTGGTTGTGCTGCTCCACTATGCAGCATCTGGACAGACACTCAATAGAATACATTTGCCATTTTAACTGGAGTAGGGTAATGACTTGCACCTTGTGAGAGCCTTGCTGATGCACAGCCCTACCTGGATGGATTTGGAAGCCACCTGCCTCCCTATTACGGGCATGGCCTGATTTCTAGATATTTTACTAACTACAAGACAGCAGGTATGACCTCTGGCTCCATACCACATTATAACTGTATTAACCCATTCAACACTACTTGGACTGTCTGGTGATTTTATTAGGACTGATGGTAGTAATATTTATACTGCTACCCCTAATTTTATATTACTCTATGCATGTTTTTTTACATGCACTTCCCTCACCAGTATGTGATAAACATCATTCTAATCTTGTTTTGCCATTTCTATCTCTAATTAACAAGCTCATAAAAGAGCTTAATAAAAGAAGACCAAGACGAAGTGACACAGCATATATCAAATGCATCAAGATTTGCTAAGGTGAACCAAGTAGAAAGAACCATAGACATCAGTGGAACACATTGGATCTGACAGAGAAAAATGACATCCAGCCCTTGTAATGAATTAACCATGGAGCTAATTGCTTCAGTTAGCCAGCTATTTCCATCCACATGCTACTGATTACCTGGCTCATCCATGTAGTAGTAGATGTCAACATCATTAGACTGCATGACCACAAACCCTTCTCCCATGAGTCTAGGAGGCCTTGTAAGATAAAACAAGATGAACGTCAAAAGCGGTTACGAGATATTATAGCAGCACTTAAGACAACACATATTTAGCAATCAATATATTCAAAAGACAAAGCCTAAAATTAAAAAGGGTTTGTCCAACACATTTGGAACACTAATCTCCAGAAGGGTTTGTCCAACACCAGCAAAGCGCTGCAAGGGAGAGGAGTCCGATGAAGCTCGCTGTCCCCTCCCCCACCAGTTTCTTTCCGATGCACAACAGGAAAGAAACCTGTCACTCATTCTCCGGAGGCTGGGAGGGAGGGGAAAGCAGGCCTCATCGGACTCCCTCTCAGCACTGGCATGTGGTGTAGGGCTCATCACTCAGTACTCTAAAAGTAGTACTGACAGCCAGCAAGGCTGAAATCAGCAGGTCTCCCCTCAATCAGAGCAGCATAGTAGAGGTGACAGGTTCCCTTTAAGGCTGGGTTCAGACCTGAGCGTTTTACAGCGCGTTCCTACGCGCTGTAAAACGCTCAACAGGCAAGAACCAATTATTCCCTATGGGAATAGTTCTCACCTAAGCGTTTTACAGCGCGTACGATCGCGCTGTAAAACGCCCGACGCCCCAAGAAGTACATGAGCTTCTTTGGGGGGTCTTGTCGCGCGTTCCCGTACATAGACTTTAGCGGGAACGCGCGACAATGGGCGTTCGCTTGTCTCTGTATATGCGATTGCAAACGCCCGTACAATCACGCATACAGAGCGCTCCATCGCGAACGCTCAGGTCTGAACCCAGCGTTAAGGCTAAAGTTATTAGAAAGTTCACATTAACTACTATTTTTCTATTGTTCCAATGTATAGAAGATGAAAAAACTGAAAGAAGGAACTTTGCAAACCATTTTAGCCACCCAATCATTACCGGACAGAGAAAAATACCGACCCACAAGGAGCCATAAATGTCGCTAAAAAATGTAACCATAATTTTCACAAAGTGAAAATCGATAAGCTTTATTGATAACACATAACAATTACATACATGATGGTAAAAGGCAGCACAAAGGTGGAACACAAAGATGAGGAACAGGACCTAAGGGGGCCGAGAGGTCAGCACACCAACAAGCAGGCAAAAGAATACAAGATGGTAAACACCAAGACACCTCAGAATGATGAGCCCCAAACAATGCTACAATGGAGGCAAATATGAGGATAAAAAGACTTGGTGATTAAAAAAGATAATGAGCATACCCTGAATGGTGTGTCGATCTCTCAGCCACCTCCTAACCCAACGCCGTTTCGCCAGTGAACTGGCTTCTTCCGGGGATGACCATTTTAGGTAAAGGGGTTGTCCAACCCCCAAAGCAATTTTAGTCATGGTCCGACAGTGCTCAGGCTACAAAATCAAAGCCACTTACATATTCACCAAAGCTCCATTCCAGCGATGTGGGTCCCATCATCACTGCTTTCCTGTGGACTAAAAGTGTGCAGTCCTGTCCGTCCTTATGTGCCCCGCTGCAGCCATGACTGGAAGCAGCAAGGGTGGTGAATAGGTAACTGGCTCTGTTATGTAAGCCTGAGCACTGTTGGAGCCATAACTAAACCTGCTGTAAGGGGGGGGGGGGGGGGGGGGGGGGGAAGACAACCCCTTTAAAAATCTTACCATTTTGTATATACTGTTCCTGTTCAAAACGGTATGCTCCCATGGAAACAGACCACAAACAAACCCTGTGTAGCCTGACCCTGCAATTAATTGCCTTCCCGCTGTCCTCTTATTCTTATTTGCATATATTTGGGAAGTCCGCAAAGCTGCAAAAAATAACTAAAAAAAATACCATCTTTTAAAAGAATATTTGTTCTTAGGAAAAAAGAGGTGGCTTTGCTACCTTCATTTACTAAACTTACCTGGGCAACATTAAATCAGCACAATGAAAATATAGCACAAAAAGAGAAATTTAAAGGACTGCAGAGGGAATTATCGGGAATTAACGAACAGCTTCCGAGTGGTCTTACATTTAGACCTTTTTCTACGCCTGAAACAGGTGTAGAAAATGGTAAATGAGATGGGCCTGCCGGACCGTCCCTTCCCCGCCCCACCCACTTTTTTTTTTAGACCTAGCGTGAGCGGGGAGAAGTCGCAGATTGCAACAAAACCGTTGTGCCGCAATCTGTGCCTGAAATATGCCTAATATAGGCGTATTTCAGCATCATAAATGACCCCCTAACTGTTCCCAATATACTGCCTGATCATGAGCTGAGGTGATAGCTGCATTTATCATGCAGCAATCATCTGTTCTGTATGGGGATGAGTGATCGTTACTGTGATCACTCGTCCCTATACAGATTCATTGTTTCTGGGCAGAAGATCCCTGCTTAAAGAGGACCTTTCACCACTCCTGACATGCCTGTTTTAATAGCTTCATGCATCCCCCCTGTGATAACAATTCTGAAGCATCTATTCTTATGTCCCTATGTTGTGCCATTCCTTTATTATTCCTGCTAGAACAGGGGTGAACAACCTGCGGCCCGGGGGCCACATGCGGCCCTCAATACCATTCTGTGCGGCCCCCAACCATCTGGTAACAGACATGTATGTCTATGTCTTTTGGCTGCTCACATGTATCTTTCATGTATTTTCCCATTAGATGGGAGTCCTGGAAGTGTAACTAGACATTTATGATACATACTGTATGTTCAATATGCCATAAAAATAGTATTTCAGTTGGTAATACCCCTTTAAGTTTTATTTTCGGCCCTTGGAATTGGTTCAGGCTCACAACGTGGCCCCCAACCAGAAAAGGTTGTGCACCCCTGTGCTAGAAGTTATGAATAATTGCTATTAGCCTTCAGTAAGGGTACAGAGGGGAGGTAACCAGTTGGGGGGTATACCTGCACAGACTCAGTCTATCCAATCAGTGCTGCCATTGTCAGACTTTGCAGGCACACGCCCCCAACTGGTTACCACCCCTCTGTACCCTTACTGAAGGCTAATAGCAATTATTCATAACTTCTAGTAGAAATAATAAAGGAATGGCACAAGATACAGACACATGTGGTGAGTTCATGGTATTGAACTCGCTCATGTGAAACCAGCCTTACGCAGGGTAATTATTGGGAAACAGTGATGGTATATAAAAAGTGAATCGATTTGCATGAATCTAATTTATTCAAAAATCAGACTTCCTGAGCAGAGAGGGGCTGGCCTGCTGCTCAACAGACTCCTCCCTTCCCCTTTATTGACAGAGCTGGACATCCCACCTGGACCTGTTAATCTCATGCCTGCGCCTTTGCTCAGAGTAGTGAAGCTGGTACATGAGCAGCGCAGATACTGACTGGAAGTGTGCACCTGTCAATCAAGGGTGAAGAGGGAGTCTCTTGAGCAGCGGGGCAAGCAGTCTGATTTCTAAACAAATTTGATATGTACAAAACTGATTCGCTTATCTCTAGTTCTGGATAATACATATACCTGTATTTTATCAGAAAAATTCTCCATCTGTAGTTACATCAAACTGTGAGGAATATTACAAGTTAACTCATGTTTTCTCCAGAGTCCTGTTAAGACCTACTTTGAAAAATTGCATCTCTTTTTTTTCTAGTGCCCTAAATTTCCGCTTTATTTCTCTTCTTTTTTTGGCACATTCCAGGATTCTTAAGCGGTGAGGGACAACAGAGTTCATTATAAAATTAAAAAGGCAACATGCTAATGATTGACAGCAAGCCTATTTTTAAAATGTGTTTCATTAGGGCATGAGAGCTCTTCCAGGAACGCATTAGGCACGCTTTTTGTAGCCTTACACCATGCACAACTGATTAAAGCACAAAATCGGCTGAAACTTTGTGTGCTGGTTTTGAAGTACAATAAACACATGAGCACAGACTTACTCATCGTTCTGAAGCCCCACATATCTCGGACTCGGCACTAGCATCACTCTGACATTCTCCAATTTGCCTTTCAGGATGTGCATGAACTGGTCCAGGTGACTTGAGGGTGGCTTAGTTGTGTAAGTAAGGAATGCGTCATCAAAATTTACACACACAGTTTGAGGCTGATAATGATTTCCAAAGGCCAACCTCCCCTACGATCAAAGTTAAGGTTAGATTAATGTTTTACATGTCTTTAAGAAATAAAACAAGAATATTAATATTACTATGTAAATTCACTAATGTTTACATCAACACCTGAAACAGAAGTGAAATTACATTTAACATGGTTATTTCAATGCAAGGGCTGTGCAGACCCCTATTTCATCTGTGAGCAGTGTTGTGCAGGCTGTATATTGTGGAATAGACCACTGCACACAGATAATAGGGGGGTGCTGACTACACAGAAAAAGCATGTACCTCAAATGACTGTATATAGAATACATTGCATTGCAGATTCTTAGAACAAATTGGCTGCAGTCTACAATGGGCTGCTTATATTTATGCACTAGGAGAAGCAGTCTATATGTATGATCCAGTATGGGAGCCAGAGCTGTGGGATTCCAATCATTTTACAGCTTTGGCTTTCCTAATGGATACGGGAGCCCAAGAGACAAAGCAGGGCACCCCGTATTCTAGTGCATGTAGTAGCATGTAGTACATACTGCTATACAGGAGAAGCATCTTTTTGTATTAGATAAAATGATGGCATACACTCCGGCACTATAATTGTTCATCTAGAGGTACAGATTTACAGTATTCTTGCCTTTTTAATATGTTTCACCATGACATGTTTCGGAGACATTGGCGCTATATCACTAGGATATGCCACCAATGTCAGGAGGTGGGAGCTGCACTTATCTCTAGAAGGGGGCCCCCAACATGAAAAAGGGCGCACTGCACAAGCGCGGCGATCCTCCGTTTACTTCTACGGCACTTCCAAAGCAGCCAAGTGCTCCAGCTTTGCTATTTTTGGGACTCCTACAGACGTGAATGGAGAGCATGCCATGTATACATTGTGTACCCTCTTTCATATCGTGGTCCTAGAGGTGGGACCCACACCTATCTGACATTGCCACCAATGTCTCATATGATGCAACCCCTTTAAGATGGGTAAAACTTACAGTTGTCCAGGATTTTACTACTGATGGCCTAACCGCAGGAATGCAAGCGCTGCATCCTCTCCACTACACCATGCCTCGTCTCCCCCGCTGTGGTGGCGTAGTGTAATGACAAGTACTCGCTCCATTCAAGTAACTTCTGAGACAACAGGCAGTGTAATGAACAGGAAGCCGCGCTTGCATGGAGCGCCGCCTCCTCTTCAAACAGCTGAATGGCGGGGGGTGCCGGGTGTTGCACCCCCGCTGAGCAGATATTCATGACCTATCTTAACTACAGGTAATCTATCTAAATGGCAGGACAACATTCGGGGGGGGGGGGGGGGGGGGGGGGGGGGTAAAGTAACAGCAGTCCTGATTTTCCCAATTTGCATGTAATTTGTACAGGCAGGTTTTTAGCAATGCTTTTGTAGCCTTCTACATCCTCATGCATCCCTTATTTTTCTCCCACCACTGTAATCAGCGTGCTCAATAAAAAGACATGAACAGTACAGTACAGACAACTTGTCCCTTTAATGAATTTAGATATTTTTCACATTTTGCATAAATGAAAAAGCAATATATGCCATCACAAAATGATGCTGCTGTGAGAAGACCTGGGACACGGCACATTTGGTGATAACATGAAACCCCTTTAATATGACAATTACAGTTAGACAGAAAACAGAACTGTAAAACTTGAGGTCTAAATACAATCATAAATCTCTAAAGCAAAAAAGACCTTTAATATATTTTTTTTTAGGTTTCACACAACACATTTAGAGTCAATATGTTAATCATCAAAAAGTCAAAGAAGGTTTCTAATAAAATGGCTGTTCTGCCAGACATTCTTTTGCAAGTCTTCTGATTAAAAGGATTGCACTGGTGTTTCACACCTTTGAAGACTACTAACTGATTTTAAAGGGAACCTGTCATCACCGTTATGCTGCCCATACTAACGGCAGCATAAAGTAGAGACAGGCGAGTTGATTTCAGCGGTCTGTCGTTTAAAAGTAAGTAGTTGCTAAGAACCAACATCACAATCATTGCAGACTGGCCCTGGAAAAGAGTCCCGGCCACCTGAGAAGAGTCCTGGTTATTCATGAAGTCCTGCTCTCCTGCCCACCTGCTGATGATTGGCAGGCTTCTACCTAGTTTTCTCCCTTTCTCTCTAGGAGAGAACTGCCAATCATCAGATGGATGGGGAGAGCAGGAGATTATGAATAACCAGGACTCTTCTCAGGTAGATTTGACTCTTTTCAAGGCACAATCTGCAATGATTATGATGCTGGTTCTTGGCAACCACTTACTTTTAACTCATGAGTGACACACCGCTGACATCAGCATTTCTGTCACTATTTTATGCTGCCCTCAGTGAGGTCAGCATAACGTTGATGACTGGTTCCTTTAAAACAAGCCACAGCTCAAAACAAGACTACTGCTTAAAGGGGTTGGCCACTTTCTGGTTACTATTGATCAATCTGCTTGTAAGAGGAGTGGCACTTACTAATATAGGCTGTTGATATTCATCACCATTTTCTATATTTTATATGGTAGGACCCTTTGCTGGCCAAGTATTTTGTGCAGTACACAGGGAGGTCCTGTCCATAAAATGGCTGCTGAAGGAAGGTCATGTGACCAGGCAAATCACTCAGTGTCCCCCATTCAAATATACCACATCTGAGACCTGCACTTGTACTGTTGAGGGTTTAGTACAGGTGTAGTATGTTTCAATGGAGGAGGTTGAAGGATGTGACTGGTCACATGACCCTCCATCAGCAGTCATCTTATCGACAGGACCTCTATGAGGACAGCACAGAAAATCTGCCCAACAAGCGGACGTGGCCTATGAAATATGGCAAACAAAACAGAATATTAAAGGCTTTATTAGTAAGTGTCATAAAGTCAACTTACATATACACTGTTCAACAATAGCCAGAAAGTGACCAACCCCTTTAAGAACAGAAACATCAGTACTAACAGAATAAACCAAAGTTTTCTTTGTCAAGGCCTCCAACCTGAATTTTGCTGATTCCCATGTGGATGGGACTTTGAATAGCCTACAACATCTGAACAACTAGACTAATATAAAAATAAAAAGACTGGAAATATAAATCCCTGGGTTGACTTCTTGCCTTGTAATTTATGATTTCTCCTTATCGCCTATATGGGATACAGATGTTGGCTTATATTAAACTTTTAGGAATTTCAGATAAAAGTTTTGTGGGGTTTGTTGATGCAATATCTTGAGGCAAACTATAGCTGTTTTTCTTTGGTTAATTGTACTTACGGTGCTGATATTGACTTTAATCACTGGTATGAGAGACCTCCAAGATGAGGACGGTTCTGGGGATTCTATTTTGACCTTTCCACTTAAACACAAAAATAAAACAAAAGAACAACAAATTAAATGTAGAAATTACAAGAATAATGGAGCACAGAAATAAAACTTAATTTATCTCCAAACCTGTAAACCACACATGCAGCCCCTTATGCAGTTTTCTGCGTCCTGCAATGCTTTAACCACTTAAGGACCACAGGCTTATACCCCCCTAGTGACCAGGCCCTTTTTTACAAATCGGCACTCCACAACTTTAGCGGTTTATTGCTCGGTCATGCAACTTACCACCCAAATGAATTTTACCTCCTTTTCTTCTCACTAATAGAGCTTTCATTTGGTGGTATTTCATTGCCGCTGACATTTTTACTTTTTTTGTTATTAATCGAAATTTAACGATTTTTTTGCAAAAAAAATGACATTTTTCACTTTCAGCTGTAAAATTTTGCAAAAAAAACGACATCCATATATACATTTTTCGCCAAATTTATTGTTCTACATGTCTTTGATAAAAAAAAATGTTTGGGCAAAAAAAAAATGGTTTGGGTAAAAGTTATAGCATTTGCAAACTATGGTACAAAAATGTGAATTTCCGCTTTTTGAAACAGCTCTGACTTTCTGAGCACCTGTCATGATTCCTGAGGTTCTACAATGCCCAAACAGTAGAAAACCCCCACAAATGACCCCATTTCGGAAAGTAGACACCCTAAGGTATTCGCTGATGGGCATAGTGAGTTCATAGAACTTTTTATTTTTTGTCACAAGTTAGCGGAAAATGATGATGATTTTATTTTTTTTATTTTTTCTTACAAAGTCTCATATTCCACTAACTTGCGACAAAAAATAAAAAATTCTAAAAACTTGCCATGCCCCTCACGGAATACCTTGGGGTGTCTTCTTTCCAAAATGGGGTCACTTGTGGCGTAGTTATACTGCCCTGGCAATTTAGGGGCCCAAATGTGTGAGAAGAACTTTGCAATCAAAATGTGTAAAAAATGACCGGTGAAATCCAAAAGGTGCACTTTGGAATATGTGCCCCTTTGCCCACCTTGGCAGCAAAAAAGTGTGACACATCTGGTATCGCCGTACTCAGGAGAAGTTGGGGAATGTGTTTTGGGGTGTCATTTTACATATACCCATGCTGGGTGAGAAAAATATCTTGGTCAAATGCCAACTTTGTATAAAAAAATGGGAAAAGTTGTCTTTTGCCAAGATATTTCTCTCACCCAGCATGGGTATATGTAAAATGACACCCCAAAACACATTCCCCAACTTCTCCTGAGTACGGCGATACCAGATGTGTCACACTTTTTTGCTGCCAAGGTGGGCAAAGGGGCACATATTCCAAAGTGCACCTTTCAGATTTTGCAGGCCATTTTTTACACATTTTGATTGCAAAGTACTTCTCACACATTTGGGCCCCTAAATTGCCAGGGCAGTATAACTACCCCACAAGTGACCCCATTTTGGAAAGAAGACACCCCAAGGTATTCCGTGAGGGGCATGGCGAGTTCCTAGAATTTTTTATTTTTTGTCACAAGTTAGCGGAAAATGATGATTTTTTTTTTTTTTATCTTTTTTCCTTACAAAGTCTCATATTCCACTAACTTGCGACAAAAAATAAAAAATTCTAGGAACTCGCCATGCCCCTCACGGAATACCTTGGGTGTCTTCTTTCCAAAATGGGGTCACTTGTGGCGTAGCTATACTGCCCTGGCAATTTAGGGGCCCAAATGTGTAAGAAGTACCTTGCAATCAAAATGTGTAAAAAATGGCCGGTAAAATCCGAAAGGTGCACTTTGGAATATGCGCCCCTTTGCCCACCTTGGCATCAAAAAAGTGTGACACATCTGGTATCGCCGTACTCAGGAGAAGTTGGGCAATGTGTTTTGGGGTGTCATTTTACATATACCCATGCTGGGTGAGAGAAATATCTTGGCAAAAGACAACTTTTCCCATTTTTTTATACAAAGTTGGCATTTGACCAAGATATTTCTCTCACCCAGCATGGGTATATGTAAAATGACACCCCAAAACACATTGCCCAACTTCTCCTGAGTACGGCGATACCACATGTGTGACACTTTTTTGCAGCCTAGATGCGCAAAGGGGCCCAAATTCCTTTTAGGAGGGCATTTTTAGACATTTGGATCCCAGACTTCTTCTCACACTTTCGGGCCCCTAAAAAGCCAGGGCAGTATAAATACCCCACATGTGACCCCACTTTGGAAAGAAGACACCCCAAGGTATTCAATGAGGGGCATGGCGAGTTCCTCGAATTTTTTATTTTTTTGCATAAGTTAGCGGATATTGATTTTTTTTTTGTTTTTTTCTCACAAAGTCTCACTTTCCGCTAACTTAGGACAAAAATTTCAATCTTTCATGGACTCAATATGCCCCTCACGGAATACCTTGGGGTGTCGTCTTTCCGAAATGGCGTCACATGTGGGGTATTTATACTGCCCTGGCTTTTTAGGGGCCCTAAAGCGTGAGAAGAAGTCTGGAATATAAATGTCTAAAAATGTTTACGCATTTGGATTCCGTGAGGGGTATGGTGCGTCCATGTGAGATTTTATTTTTTGACACAAGTTAGTGGAATATGAGACTTAGTAAGAAAAAACAAAAACAAAAACAAACAAAAAATTTCCGGGGGGGGGGGGGGTGATCAATGACAGGGGGGTGATCAATGACAGGGGGGGTGATCACCCATATAGACTCCCTGATCACCCCCCTGTCATTGATCACCCCCCCTGTAAGGCTCCATTCAGACATCCGCATGATTTTTTACGGATCCATGGATACATGTATCGGATCCACAAAACGCATGCGGACGTCTGAATGGAGCCTTACAGGGGGGTTATCAATGACAGGGGGTGATCAGGGTAATCAGGGTGATCACCCCCTGTCACTGATCACCCCCCCTGTAAGGCTCCATTCAGACATCCGCATGATTTTTTACGGATCCATGGATACATGTATCGGATCCACAGAACGCATGCGGACGTCTGAATGGAGCCTTACAGGGGGGTTATCAATGACAGGGGGTGATCAGGGTAATCAGGGTGATCACCCCCCTGTCACTGATCACCCCCCCTGTAAGGCTCCATTCAGACATCCGCATGATTTTTTACGGATCCATGGATACATGTATCGGATCCACAGAACGCATGCGGACGTCTGAATGGAGCCTTACAGGGGGGTTATCAATGACAGGGGGTGATCAGGGTAATCAGGGTAATCACCCCCCTGTCACTGATCACCCCCCCTGTAAGGCTCCATTCAGACAGCCGCATGATTTTTTACGGATCCATGGATACATGGATCGGATCCACAAAACGCATGCGGACGTCTGAATGGAGCCTTACAGGGGGGTTATCAATGACAGGGGGTGATCAGGGTAATCACCCCCCTGTCACTGATCACCCCCCCTGTAAGGCTCCATTCAGACATCCGCATGATTTTTTACGGATCCATGGATACATGGATCGGATCCACAAAACGCATGCGGACGTCTGAATGGAGCCTTACAGGGGGGTTATCAATGACAGGGGTGATCAGGGTAATCAGGGTGATCACCCCCCTGTCACTGATCACCCCCCCTGTAAGGCTCCATTCAGACATCCGCATGCTTTTTTACGGATCCATGGATCGGATCCACAGAACGCATGCGGACGTCTGAATGGATCCTTACAGGGGGGTTATCAATGACAGGGGGTGATCAGGGTAATCAGGGTGATCACCCCCCTGTCACTGATCACCCCCCCTGTAAGGCTCCAATCAGACATGCGCATGATTTTTTTACGGATCCATGGATACATGGATCGGATCCACAAAACGCATGCGGACGTCTGAATGGAGCCTTACAGGGGAGTGATCAATGACAGGGGGTGATCAGGGAGTGTATATGGGTGATCACCCGCCTGTCATTGATCACCCCCCTGTAAGGCTCCATTCAGACGTCCGTATGCTTTTTGCGGATCCGATCCATGTATCCGTAAAAATCATACGGACGTCTGAACGGAGCCTGACAGGGGGGTGATCAATTACAGGGCGGTGATCAATGACAGGGGGGTGATCAGGGAGTTTATATGGGGTGATCATGGGTGATCAGGGGTTTATAAGGGGTTAATAAGTGACGGGGGGGGGGTGTAGTGTAGTGTAGTGTGGTGTTTGGTGCGACTGTACTGACCTACCTGAGTCCTCTGGTGGTCGATCCTAACAAAAGGGACCACCAGAGGACCAGGTAGGAGGTATATTAGACGCTGTTATGAAAACAGCGTCTAATATACCTGTTAGGGGTTAAAAAAATTCGGATCTCCAGCCTGCCAGCGAGCGATCGCCGCTGGCAGGCTGGAGATCCACTCTCTTACCTTCCGTTCCTGTGAGCGCGCGCGCCTGTGTGCGCGCGTTCACAGGAAATCTCGCGTCTCGCGAGATGACGCCTATTGGCGTTAGTGTGACCTGGGAGCGCCGCAGCATTGACGCCTTTCGGCGTTAGTGTGACGGGAGGAGGTTAAGGGAGGGCGCATTATTAACTAATGAGCGCTTTCATTACTCACTGCTCCCTGGAACTCTTCAGTGGGTGCCAGAGCTACCCTTTTTCCTGACAGCGTACAGTGCTGAGCTGCAGAAAAGCCACAGTTGTGCCGGTGCCCAGAGGAGTAGAGGTATTTGGGCTTTAATATTGGGTCCATATGAATCTAAAGTCTGATCTGGGGTCTATAAATAAGGGGTCTGATCTGGGATATATATGAATTTGGAGGCTGATTTGGAGTGTAATCTGGGGTTTGTCTAAATTTGGGGTTTAATGTGGGGAGTGGGGACTATGAATATTTGGGCTAATGTGAGGTCTTTATGTATTAGGGGGGTAATTTGAGGTTTAATCAGTGGGCTGTATACATTTGTGGGCTGATGTGGGGTCTGTGTGGATTTGGTGGCTGATTTGGGGTATAATATGGGGCCCATATGAATTTGAGGTCTGATCTGTGGTTTGTATAAATATAAGGGCTGATGTAGGGACTGTATGAATTTAGGGGTTGATTTGCAGTGTAATCTGAGGTCTGTTTAAATTTGGGGGTTGATCTGAGCCTTTGGAGGCTGATACAGGGTTTATTATGGGGGGTCTATGAATTGGTAGGCTAATCTGGGTCTTTATTCATTTTACGGTCTGGCATGTGTATACATTTTAAGGTTTGCAGTCTGTATTAATTTTGGGTTATGCAATCTGTATTCATTTTGGGGTCTCATCTGGGGTCTGCATAAGAAGTTGTCATCTAGCCATGTAAAATGTATTTCTGAAACTGATTAGAATGCCACAAGAAGTAATAATACCTCTCTAAATCCCCTTGTTCTGACCACTAGGGGAGTTCTTGGCATCATCCCAGGAGTGGCTGGCTGATGTGAAGCTCAGAGGCAATGAGTGTGACACACATGTACTGTATCGTATCTGAAATATGGGCGGCCTGTCAACTGGAAATTTTTTCTAAGTGTCGCCTATATGTCCAGCTGAGTTTGAGACATCTGCTCTAGACCCATATTCTCAATACAGAGGCCTTGTTTTACTGTAGTTCACTGACAACTCTGTGTTGCTGTGGATCCACAGCCTAAGGAATAGGAAGAGCAGATATGTGAATATTCTGTGATTGTATTGAGATTATATATATATATAATTTTTTTTTTTTTTACAACAAACGGGTGGATGGTTTTCTGTATATAATTTTTTAAGTTAGTCTATGAATTCTACTTCCTGTCCTGGCTCTTTAACTTCTTCCTTTGTTTGGACTTTTATTCACTGCTGCCAGAGACGGAAGGGGAATAAGTGATCGAATTAGAGCAACACATTTTATTCAATGCAATGCTCTTCTGTTGCTACCATTACCTAGTCCTATTAAGAGAACAATACAGTAATTATACCGTTAGTCTAATTCTACTAATCTACTATTATACTAACAGATAACACTGTTCCCTTGCAGCTGCAATAAGCTAACAGTGGATTACCTATCTGTATATGGGTTTTATTTCTCTGTGTTGACTGCTTCAATAGGACAATATTTTATATTTCATTTTCAATAGCATAATACTGTCAAAAGAGAAAAGAAAAACAGCCAAAAATTCTTTAAAAAATAGTTCTCTTTACATAGAGTTTTAAAATGACCCCTTTCTGATGGAAGTCGTCAATTGCACGTTGAATTATTTAGACCACTGGACAGATCTATAGGCATTTTATTATTATAATTTGACAATTCAAAATACCTTTCAAGGACAGATTGTGCTTTTTGCTTTCCATTCTCGCGAACCTTGTCATCTTCCTTCCTGGGAGGAAATATTGTCGGGTCTAAGCCAAATACATCCTGGAGGTGTCCATACAAATGAGACCGATTGTAAACATGGAACTCAAAATCATTCACTGTGATGTACAGCCTGGTTTCTGCTTTGGGATCTAAGAAGATAAAATGTGTGATGATTTTTTTTTTATAGGTAATCAAGGACTTTTCATGAATAATGTACATTGCCCAAAATTTTAAACCTGGAAAAAGAAGATTAAAGCCTGAAAAGGGAGATTTTCTGTAAATTAATCATTTCCGAATCCGCACACTCTATTAGTGATGATACAGACCTGGTTACAGGCAAAATGCTCATTTATTGTTGATCACAAGTGCAAACATAAAAACCAATGCTACTACTAGTGGCCGCTGCATACTAAAAAGCCAGCATATGCACTCAAGGATTTTTTAAACCACTGACATAAGCGGAGGTCACTCATAGGGTATGTTCCATGCAGAGAATATTCTACAGATTTTCTATCCCTATTTGTGAGTGGAAAATTAACAGCACATTACAGTAGCAGCAAAGTAACTAATCTCACCCACACAAAAGGAAAAAAAAACTTGCACAGAAATTGACATGTGGCACAGATTTTAAATCCCCTGTATGTCAATCCTTGCAGATTTCCAATGTAGCAGGGTATATAATCTGCTGCAAAATCACAATATGCCAATTTTGGCGATGGAATGTGGGTAAAAATGCTAAAAAGAAATGTAAAAAAATTCCAGTACGTATGGGTGCATCTTTATTTAGTTTTCACACTGCTGGTACGGGATTCTGGCAGGCTGTTCCGGCATGGAATGCTAGGAATCGGCAGGACAAAAACCCAGCGGCTTCTTCGCACATTTGCCGGGTTTCAGACGGATCTCTGCCGGACTCTCCACCGATGAAGAAACTGGTTGTTTTTTTCGAAACGCGTTTGGCGTGGAAAAATATGCTGTAGGAGCTACCAAGCTTTATACTGTTGATGGAATTCGCTTGAAGAAATTTTCCCAGCTGGAGCGGCAATACAGCCGAAATCAACGCTGCAAACTATCGTGAGACTGGTGCATGAAAATCAACCAGCTGAACAGTGATTGCAGTCTGCTCCTCCGCCACCACTGACAAGTGAAACTGCTGAACACTGGCGGAGAGGAGGATAGCTTTTGAAATATACTAACACACGGACATAGAGGTGAGTTTACTATAACGTTGATGCGGGACACCGCACAGGAAGATATCGGTACGTAAGTAGTTATACTCCATCTTGAATTTATCTATTTACATATAGGCTGGCTATTTGATTTATATGGGATTTATCCAGAAGGAATTCCTCTGATGGCTGTTTAGCCCTGCATTTACCTCAAGGATCTCTATGATACATACCAGAGACATTGTGCCACAATATACCACTATTGAACTTTCTGACCATTAAAGGGGTATTATCATCTTAATGATCACTGTTAAATCTGTTAATGATTTAACAGTAATCATTTTTCTAAATATATTTTATTAACCACTTCCCATCTGGGCCATTTGCCCCCTTCCTGACCAGGCCTAATTTTGCAAAACTGACATATCTCACTTTATGTGGTAATAACTTTGGAACGCCTTTATTTATCCAAGTCATTCAGAGATTGTTTTCTCGTGACACATTGTACTTCATGATGGTCATAAATTTGAGTAAAAATATTTCACCTTTATTTATGAGAAAATCCCAAATTTACCCCAAAATTTGAAAAATTCGCAATTTTCAAAATTTCAATTTTCTCTGCTTTTAAAACAGAAAGTGATACCTCACAAAATATTTATTACTTAACATTCCCCATGTCTACTTTATGTTGGCATCATTTTGGAAATGTCATTTTATTTTTTTAGGACGTTAGAAGGCTTAGAAGTTTAGAAGCAATTCTTTAAATTTTTAAGAAAATTGCCAAAACCCACTTTTTAAGGACCAGTTCAGGTCTGAAGTCACTTTGTGAGGCTTACATAGTGGATACCCCCATAAATGACCCCATTGTAGAAACTACACCCCTCAAGGTATTCAAAACCGATTTTACAAACTTTGTTAACCCTTTAGGCGTTCCACAAGAATTAAAGGAAAATGGAGATCAAATTTTTAAATTTCACTTTTTGGGCAGATTTTCCATTTTAATCAAATTTTTTTCTTTAACACATCGATGGTTAACAGCCAAACAAAACTCAATATTTATTACCCAGATTCTGCGGTTTACAGAAACACCCCACATGTGGTCATAAACTGCTGTATGGGCACACGGCAGGGCGCAGAAGAAAAGGAACTCCACATGGTTAATAGATGCCATGTCCCATTTGAAGCCCCCTGATGCACCCTTACAGTAGAAACTCCCAAGAAGTGACCCCATTTTGGAAACTAGGGGATAAGGTGCCAGTTTTATTAGTACTATTTTTGGGTACATATGATTTTTTGATCATTCATTATAACACATTATGGGGCAAGGTGACCCAAAAATTGGTTGTTTTAACACAGTTTCTATTTATTTATTTTTACAGCGTTCACCTGAGGGGTTCAGTCAAGTGACATTTTTATAGAGCAGATTGCTACGGACGTGGCGATACCTAATATGTATACTTTTTCTCATTTATTAAAGTTTTACGCAATAATAGCATTTTTGAAACAAAAAAATTATGTTTTAATGTGTCCATGTTCTGAGAGCTTTAGTTTTTTTATTTTTTGAGAGATTTTCTTATGTAGGGCTCATTTTTTGCGGGATGAGGTGACGGTTTTATTGGTACCATTTTGTGGGACATACGCGTTTTTGATCACTTGGTGTTGCACCTTTTGTGATGTAAGGTGACAAAAATTGCTTGTTTTGACACAGTTTTTTTTTTTTTTTTTTTTTTACGGTGTTCATCTGAGGGGTTAGCTCATGTGATATTTTTATAGAGCTGGTTTTTACGGACGCGAAAATACCAAATATCTCTATTTTATTTTTTCTATTTTTAACATTTTTTTTTATTCCTTACTTTTTACATGTGAAACCTTTTTTATATTTTATTTTTTCAACACTTTATTTTTTTATTTTTTATTTTGCACTTTTCGTCCCCCATAAGGTCATACAAGACCTCTGGGGGACATTTACTTCACTTTTTCTTTTTTTCTTTTCACTGTTGATTTCTCCTGCAACTGGGGCTGACATAGTAGCCCCAGTTACAGGAAAAATACACCCCCCAGAGAGGCTGTACAGCGCAATACAGCGCTGTACAGCCTCAGTGCAGGGCGGATCGAGGTCTGTGAAAGACCTCACACAGCTCCTGCACGCTCCGGTCCCGGCCGGAACAGGAAGCGCATAGCGCTTCCTGCTCTGCATACACAGCGCTCGGTGAGCGCTGTGTATGCAGCGATCTAGAAGGCAGGGACACCTGGGCACTGTCCCTGCCTTCTCTCTGGGTTGCCCTGCTGTCACCGACAGCGGGCAACCCGATCAGCAGCTGCACGATTAGCGTGCAGCTGCAGTTTCTGAACGGACGTTTTAAAACGTCTATTCAGAAATAGAGATCCACCCATAGGACATTTATATCCTATGGGCGGACGGAAAGTGGTTAACAAATCCCCACCCCTAAAAAAATAAAAATAAACCTATGCTTACCTGACTGTTGTCTTCCGTCTCCCCTGGTTACGGCCACCGCTCTTCTCAGGAATCGCGGTGGCCGCGCATGCGCAGACGACTTTTCTTTTCTTCTTCCAGCCGGCCGCGCACTGTACTGAATGCGCACGCCGAGTTCGCGCATGCGCCCTGGTGACTTCTTCCTGGCAAGTATACTATACTGGCCAGGAAGAAGTCACCAGGGCGCATGCGCGGACTCGGCGTGTGCGTTCAGTACAGCGCGCGGCCCGGCCGGGAGAAGACATCAATGAAGATGGAGCCCGACCCCTGCCGAGTGCCGAAACCAGGAAGTGGACGGCGCGCCGGGACCAGGTAAGTATCAAATAGCCTGTTGAGAAAACCCCTTTAATCAGAGACATTGTGATATATTTCACCAGTACTGGACTTTACTGACTGTTTGGATGTTTCAAGCAACTAAATCCTCATACTGTTGCAAGTCTCAGTACATACATTGCGATTTGTATTGATATGCGACACTAGGATTGTTTTATGTTTTATATTTTATTGTAATATATTTTTTATATATATTTTTATTGACTCTATAAATAAATAGCTTTCTGTCTAGTCCATAGTTTGAGTGCCCACCCACAATTCTTATTGTTTATGACATGTAATTTAGACCTCAAGTTTCTATAGTTCATAGACTTATTTCAAGTGCTCCAACAGCATACCTTCTACTGTTTATGCTGAGCAACTTTTTTTTTTCAATTTCAATTTATCATTTGTAATTGGGCATTTTCAGCGCATTTCAATGCTTCAATATACCCATTATTGAAAGCATTGTATTACTAAAAGTTACTGTTCAGTTACAGCAAATGCATTTTACTGCAATAAGGCCATTATACCTCTGTTAATGAATGTGTTTTACTGCAAAAATTGCATTAGTATACCCGTTTTAGTGATAGTGTTGTATTACTTTAAAGGAAATCTGTCACCAGCCGCCTCCTGATGCAACTGTTTGCATAGCCACATAGCTGTGGTTCACCTGATTAAACAAAAACCGGGAAAGGACCCTTCTCTATTGGATTTGTTCATAATTTTCTTTTGTCGGTCTGAGGCTCCGTTCCCAAGTTTTCTGCATATAAAGAAAAAGTATAACTCGGGAACAGAGTCTCAGATCAACAAAAGAAAAACTGCGTTTTAATCAGGTGAACCACAGGCACGTGTCAATGCAAACAGTTGGACAAGGAGGTCACTAGTGACAGATTTCCTTTAAGTTTAAGATATTGTATTGTTACAGAAAAGCATTTTACTGTAATAACTTCATTAGTATACCCATTTTAGTGATTTTGGTATTACTTTAAGATACCATGTAGTTTTGGCAAAAAAAAATTACAACAAAAACTTCATTAATAACATTGCAAATTGTCAATACCAGCATGCAGTGTGTTTGTAGAAAGTGAAGGACATTTAATTTTGCCTCCCTTTAAAATAAATTACAGAAAAAACACTTGCAGTTTTGCTAGTGCTATTTAATATTTAGTACAAGAAATACGCTCAGTGGCTCAGAGGTATTTACCATACTGAATGCTGCTCCTAGGACATGGATCCATGGCATTATTATGATTAGTTATGCTGTGTGTTCCTGCCTGATCTCAACTCGAATTAGGGTACTTTCACACTTGCGGCAGAGAGATCCGGCAAGCAGTTCCGTCGCCGGAACTGCCTGCCGGATCAGGCAAAATGTATGCTAACTGATGGCATTAGTAAGACTGATCAGGATCCTGATCAGTCTTAAAAATGCCTGATCAGTCGAAAAAATGCATTGAAATGCCGGATCAGTCTTTCCGGTGTCATCCGGTGAAACGGATCCGGCATTTATTTGTTTTACCTTTTTTTCAGTCTGCGCATGCGCAGAACGGAAGGACGGATCCGGCATTCCAGTATTCTGAATGCCGGATCCAGCACTAATACATTCCTATGGGAAAAAATGCTGGATCCGGCATTACGGCAAGTCTTCTGGGTTTTTTTCGCCGGAGATAAAACCATAGCATGCTGCGGTTTTCTCTTTTGCCTGATCAGTCAAAACGACTGAACTGAAGACATCCTGATGCAAACTGAACGGATTACTCTCCATTCAGAATTCATGGGGATAAAACTGATCAGTTCTTTTCCGGTATAGAGCCCCTGTGACGGAACTCTATGCCGGAAAATAAAAACGCAAGTGTGAAAGTACCCTTAGGCTACTTTCACACGGTTAGGTGCAGATTCGTCTGGTATCTGCACAGACGGATCCGCACCTATAATGCAAACGCTTGTATCCGTTCAGAAAGGATCCGTTTGCATTACCATGAACAAAAAACAAAACAAAAAAAAATAAATATTTTTTTGTTCATGATAATGCAAACAGATCCGTTTTGACTTACACTGAAAGTCAATGGGAGGCGGATCCCTTTTTTTTAATTGCACCATATTGTGTCAGTGAAAACGGATCCGTCCCCGTTGACTTACATTGTAAGTCAGGACGGATCCGTTTGGCTCCGCATTGTCTCTACAGAGCACTAGTGAGACCTCATTTGGAATATTGTGCGCAGTACTGGAGACCATATCTCCAGAAGGATATTGATACTTTGTAGAGAGTTCAGAGAAGAGCTACTAAACTGGTAAATGGATTGCAGGATAAAACTTACCAGGAAAGATTAAAGGACCTTAACATGTATAGCTTGGAAGAAAGATGAGACAGATGGGATATGATAGAAACTTTTGAATACATAAAGGGAATCAACAAGGTAAAAGAGGAGAGAATATTTAAAAGAAGAAAAACTGCTACAAGAGGACATTGTTTTAAATTAGAGGGGCAAAGGTTTAAAAGTAATATCAGGAAGTATTACTTTACTGAGAGAGTAGTGGATGCATGGAATAGCCTTCCTGCAGAAGTGGTAGCTGCAAATACAGTGAAGGAGTTTAAGCATCCATGGGATAGGCATAAGGCCATCCTTCATATAAGATAGGGCCAGGGGCTATCCATAGTATTCAGTATATTGGGCAGACTAGATGGGCCAAATGGTTCTTATCTGCCGACACATTCTATGTTTCTATGTCAGGCGGACATCAAAACGCTGTCCGCCTCCAGAGCGGAATGGAGGCTGAACGGAGGCAAACTGATGCATTCTGAACGGATCCTTATCCATTCAGAATGCATTGGGGCTAAACTGATCCGTTTTGGGCCGCTTATGAGAGCCCTGAAACGCCAGTGTGAAAGTAGCCTTATTTATACTGACAACATTTGTACTGACAGTACATTACAGCATTATAAATTATAGGAGATGCTTTCAGGATGGGAAATGACGCATGGAAGGTATTTCCTGCACTGAATATGAGTGTGAAATTGGCCAAAAACAGCAAAAGAAATCTGGCAATGACTATACAAAAAACATCCCTGAATAATAGCTGGAGAGCTTCTCCCTGCCAGCTTACAAAACAACACTTTCAGTGACCCTTTTACTGACACATGACTCTCTCACAGGCTTTCTGTATCCCCAGACAGAGAGAGTGAACTGCCCTGACCTTGTTAAGGCGTTGGCAACTTTCTGGTTATTGTTGACCAATGTGTTGAGCTGACTATATGGCACTTACTGATAGTCTTTATTCAAATTTTGTCTAAATTCACATGGCTAAGCAGTATAGGGCCTAATGTTCTGTGTCAGCCATTGATGCAAGCAAGTAAAACTGTCCCATTTGGTAGTCAATTCTGTGTGTGCTTGTGTGTAAGGGGCTGCATCGGAGCTCTGCCCACCAGTTTTTACTACTTAATACGACATTAATATCTTGAAGGCGCTCTTGAAAGTGCAGCTATGCCAAAATAATGATATGCACTTCTCACCTATTCCATAGCAACATACTACACCTGTCAGGTACTCACCTGGCTGCGCTCCTACGGCAAGTCCAGCTTCTCTTTAGTGGCCGTGGCAATAAGCAGTGCTGGTCAAGCTATCAGTGCGCAGGGATCAATTAGGCTTGGCGTCTCATGCGCCCTAGATTTATGACCTTGGATTTGCCTTTTGACTTCGCCTCTGACTGCCAATTTAATTATTGACACATTTCTCCTGGTGCTGACCCTGTATTAGTCTCTCGTTCTAGTCCTGATGTTATTCTCTGGTTTAGACCTCTTGCACACAACCGTATGCCCTCCGAGACATACGGTCCGTGAGCGGGCCACATGTCCCAGAACGGCATTGATAGCGCGCACGGGAGTACACAGCATCATAGATTACAATGATGCTGTGCAAGTTGGGCCGGCCGCGGGACTATTGTCCCGCACTTATAAGATCATATGAGTGGGGGACAATAGTCCTGCAGACGGCCCGACATGCACAGCATCATTGTAATCTATGATGCTGTGTACTCCCGTGCGCACGATCAATGCCTCTCCGGGACATATGGCCCACTCACAGACCGTATGTCTCAGAGGGCATACGGTCGTGTGCAAAAGGCCTTAGACTGATTCTGGTTCTAATTCGGTCCTTGTTGTTCCTGTATGGTTCCGACCTGGTTTGTCTGACTACCCCTTTTAGCTCCTGTGCACTTATACAGGTTAGGAACCGTAACCCAGCTGGGTGTTGCCATCTAGGGCTGATCATACAAGTAGGCTCGGACAGTGGCGTGTGTGGAGTTTAGAGCCATCCTGTACCCTACCTGACGTGACAACACTGTTAAATAATTTGAAGTCTGTAAAACCGAGCGTATAGATAGTTGCAAGAAAAAGTATGTGAACCCTTTAGAATGATATGGATTTCTGCACAAATTGGTCATAAAATGTGATCTGATCTTCATCTAAGTCACAACAATAGACAATCACAGTCTGCTTAAACTAATAACACACAAAGAATTAAATGTTACCATGTTTTTATTGAACATTCACAGTGCAGGTGGAAGAAGTATGTGAACCCCTAGACTAATGACATCTCCAAGAGCTAATTGGAGTGAGGTGTCAGCCAACTGGAGTCCAATCAATGAGATAAGATTGGAGGTGTTGGTTACAGCTGCCATGCCCTATAAAAAACACAAGCCAGTTCTGGGTTTGCTTTTCACAAGAAGCATTGCCTGATGTGAATGATGCCTCACACAAAAGAGCTCTCAGAAGACCTACGATTAAGAATTGTTGACTTGCATAAAGCTGGAAAGGGTTATAAAAGTATCTCCAAAAACCTTGCTGTTCATCAGTCCACGCCACGGTAAGACAAATTGTCTCAAATTGTCTATAGATGGAGAAAGTTCAGCACTGCTGCTACTCTCCCTAGGAGTGGCCGTCCAGTAAACGGCCACTCCTGCAAGGGCATAGCGCGGACTGCTCAATGAGGTGAAGAAGAATCCTAGAGTGTCAGCTAAAGACTTACAAAAGTCTCTGGCATATGATAACATCACTGTTAGCCAATCTATGATGGCATGGCATGACCTCATGAAAGCGATTCACACCAGACATCCCAAGAATATTGCTGAACTGAAACAGTTGCGTAAAGAGGAATGGTCAAGAATTACTCCCGACTGTTGTGCACGTCTGATCTGCAACTAAAGGAAATGTTTGGTTGAAGTTATTGCTGCCAAAGGAGGATCAACCAGTTATTAAATCCAAGGGTTCACATACTTTTTCCACCTGCACTGTGAATATTTACATGGTGTGTTCAATAAAAACATGGTAACATTTAATTATTTGTGTGTTATTAGTTTAAGCAGACTGTGATTGCCTATTGCTGTGACTTTGATGAAGATCAGATCATATTTTATGACCAATTTGTACAGAAATCCATATCATTCCAAAGGGTTCACATACTTTTTCTTGCAACTGTGTGTATATATATATATATATATATATATATATATATATACACACATATACACACACACACACATATATATATATATTGTGGGGATTAGCTCTGGTAGTTAGTAATTCAAACTTCAGTGTTTATTCACACATGATGCCAAAAACAAAACGTCACTTTTGAAGTGTTGGGGCTACTTTACACCCAATGGCAAGTTAATAAAACAAAAAAGTCACCTTAGTGGCAGTTCTGCCTCAAAAAGTTCAAATACAGACTTTAGGCGGCCTGTTCCCCTGACACACGGGTGTCCGCTCTCCAGCACAGGCTTCAGATCCCAGCACACAGACCTCCTGAGCTTCACTGTCAGACGGAGGTAATCCTCTCCACCTGGCAGTGTTAGCTGGTTTTTATGCCTGGCAAAACCCACCCTGGAACGTCGGGAGTAGTCACCCACCCAGCACTTTGACTACTCCCAGTAATAGCCACCCCAGATAAGCTATTGCAGCCATGCTAAGTACCAAGGTGTCAAACAGCAACTGCTGACACATAAAAACCGGCTTTTACTTCACCGAGGCCAGGAACCACGATGATTATATATATATATATATATATATATATATATATATATACACACATACATACATACACACACACACACACTATATATATATATATCTATCTATCTATCTCACACACCGTATTTTTCGCCCCATAAGACGCTGTTTTTCCCCCCTAAAGTGAAAAAGTGTCATGGGGTAAATACTAATGCTCATTAGTACCGGAGGACTGGGAAGCGGTGAAGGCTCTGTACTCATCACTTCCTGGTCCTCGGCTCTTGGCTGTGCTGTGGCTGCACACAGCGTGAGGGCGTTCTGTAATCTCACGCTGTGCGAGTCGGGTCAAAGCACAGCTGCAGCAGGAAGAAAACAGAGCGCGCTGGAGGTGAGGAGCGGCCGCATCCGGAGCAGGAGAGGTAAGTGTTTTTTGTTTGTTTCTATATTTGCTCTGAGGTATGGGGGCTCAAAAATGGCACTTGGTCTTATAGATGGCATGAGGGCTCAAATTGGGGCTGATCTGAGGCATGGGGGTCTCATATGATGTCTTACTGGGGACTTAACATTGGGGGTCTGATCTGAGGGTCTTTTTGGGGCTGTCAACTGAGGTCTGATTAACATTGTGGGTCTGATTGCTGGCCTGATCTGAGGTCTAATGAAAAATATTTTTTCTTATTGCCCTCCTCTAAAACCTTGGTGCGTCTTATAGAGCGAAAAATACATTACATTTATTCAGAGAAAACCAGTTAACACCCATCCTGCTCGCCTTGGCTGACGAGTCTTGCCTTATACACAGACCAAGAGGGAGACTTATCAAATCAAGCCAAGCAGGGGTGGGGAGGGACTTGAATTATAAAGAACAGGTGAACCTTGAAAAATTAGAATATCGTGCAAAAGTTCATTTATTTCAGTAATGCAACTTAAAAGGTGAAACTAATATGCAAAGCGAGATATTTCAAGCCTTTATTTGTTATAATTTGGATGATTATAGCCTACAGCTTATGAAAACACCAAATTCACAATCTCAGAAAATTAGAATATTACATGAAATCAATAAAAAAAAGTATATTATATAGAAAAATGTAGGACCTCTGAAAAGTATAATCATGCATATGTACTTAGTACTTGGTAGTACTTTTGCATCAATTACTGCAGAGTGGCATGGATGCTATAAGCCTATGGCACTGCTGAGGTGTTATGGAAGACCAGGATGCTTCAATAGCAGCCTTCAGCTCTTCTGCATTGTTCGGTCTCATGTCTCTCATCTTTCTCTTGGCAATGCCCCATAGATTCTCAATGGGGTTCAGGTCAGACGAGTTTGCTGGCCAATCAAGCACATTAATCCCATGGTCATTGAACCAGGATTTGGTACTTTTGGTAGTGTGGGCAGGTGCCAAGTCCTGCTGGAAAATGAAGTCACCATCTCCATAAAGCTCGTCTGCGGAAGGAAGCATGAAGTGCTCTAAAATCTCCTGGTAGACGGCTGCGTTGACTCTGGACTTAATAATGCACAGTGGACCAACACCAGCAGATGACATGGCTCCCCAAATCAACACAGACTGTGGAAACTTCACACTGGACTTCAAGCATCTTGCATTGTGTGCCTCTCCATTTTTCCTCCAGACTCTTGCATCTCATTTGGAAACCAAGGACCCAAAGTTGCTCTCATCAGAAAAGAGGACTTTGGACCACTGAGCAACATACCAGTTCTTTTTTTCTTTAGCCCAGGTAAGACGTTTCTGACGTTATTTGTTGTTTAGGAGAGGATTGACAAGAGGAATACAACATTTGAAGCCCATGTCCAGGATCCGTCTGTGTGGTGGCTCTTGATGCACTCCAGCCTCAGTCCACTCCTTGTGAAAGTCCCCAACACTTTTGAATGGCCTTTTTCCTGAAAATCCTCTCCAGGCTGCAGTCATCCCTGCTGCTTATGCACCTTTTTCTTCCACACTTGTCCCTTCCACATAACTTTCTATAAATGTGCTTTGAGAACATCCAACTTCTTTTGCAATTACCTTTTGAGGCTTTCCCTCCTTATGGAGGGTGTCAATGATGGTTTTCTGCACAACTGTCAGGTCAGCAGTCTTTCCCATGATTGTGATTCCTACTGACCCGGACTGAGAGACAATTTAAAGGCTCAGGAACCAATTACAGGTGTTATGGATTAATTAGCTGACTAGAGTGTGACACTTTGAGCCTAGAATATTGAACCTTTCCACAAAATTTTAATTTTCTGAAATTTGAATTTGGGGTTTTCATAAGCTGTAAGCCATAATCATCCAAATTATAACAAATAAAGGCTTGAAATGTCTATCTCTGCATGTAATGAGTCTCTCATATATTAGTTTCACCTTTTAAGTTGCATTACTGAAATTAATGAACTTTTGCACGATATTCTAATTTTTGGAGTTTCACCTGTATATAGCAGCTCTCTGTCACGAGTGTTTAATGACAGTTTGGGGCATTAAACACTCGTAGTTCCTTTTAAAAGTGGTTTAGTCATTTCATCAGAGAAGCCAGAACAGGGCACACATTATTTCATCTTTAATTGAAACTCTATACTATGCGAGTTCCCACAGTACAGTGAAACGGGAAAGTAAAACACTTAATGAAGGAGATGAACAGAAAGTTGGGCTATTAATTAGGAGTATCTCCTTCAAGAGACTCTGATCAATTATACATGGGAAATTAAAGCAGACCACGGTCCACAAGGGACACTATCAAGCTACTGCTAACCAGAACACACTGAGTTTTTTTCTGTATGGTTTAATCCTCTTGGGTAGTCATTAGGTCTTATTAGGAGAGTAATCTTAAATTATGTAAGACAAACCAGGCAGTTTGCATTTAACTTGCAATCTTTAGTACTTAATAACATAAAACAAAATGCCTTGAGTTAAACAGGCAGTTCTGATCTGACGCACACACATTCATATTAATTGTAATAATGAGCTTAGACAAACAGCAAAACAACCAAATGTAAGAATCAGTAAAAATTAAGGCGATACCATATAAATATGTTTTTTATTATGTTATTGTCTCCAGAGCTGTGTGTGGGCTTGTTTTTTGTGGGGGAATCCGTAGTTTTTATTGAAAGCATTCTGAGTTACATACAAATTTTTGATCGCTTTTTATCCAATTTAATTTTTTTTATTATGGCATTTACCAGGCATAAATATAAATTTTGTAAAATTTTAATAGTTCTGACATTTTCAGACTCAGCAATACCCATTTAGTTTTTTTTCTGATCACTTGTACCAAAGAAAACAATAGAATACTAGTAGAGTCATGGGGATTTTTACAAGCTGCCTTAAGACATGCTGTAGGCTTAACGGGCAGCTTACTATGGCAGGCCTGGGAGCCTCCACAAGACCCCAGCCTGTCAAAGCCATTGATCGGAGCCCTGCGATTTTACCATGGGGGCTCAGATTGGAGGACAGAAAGCAGCATCTGGGAGTTAAATTACTTGGATCAGACTTCTCTCTGATTCCGGCCATTGTCGTTGTCTTAAGCTGTATTACCCAGATGACATGTATGGAGTCTGCTCCATACATACCCTGCACACTTATGCAAATCCTGCAGTTTTCACACTGGCTGCTGAGCCTAATAATTTGTTGAGACTTCCTGTTCTAAACAGATCAGTTTTCAGCAGTCATTTCATCACAGGCAGAATTACAACACTACTTTCACACTAGCATTAATATTTTCCGGTATTGAGATCCATCATAGGGTCTGAATACCATAAAAAACGCTTCCGTTTTGTCCCCATTCATTGTCAATGGGGACAAAACATAACTGAACAGAACGGAATGTTCCAAAATGCATTCCGTTCTGTTCTCATACCGGGGGGCAAACCGCAGTTTAGCTCTCTGCTCTTTCTATACTTATATGTCCGGTGAGTGACTGACAACCTTCCCTGTATAACTGTGCATACAGAGATAATTGTCAATTAGTAAGTAAGACAACCCGCTCGTCTCCTGAGCATAGGAGGGGCAGAGATCTAAACTAATAAAATACAAGTTATACTGAATCTTTTCCCACAAAACTATAAATAAATCTGCTCAACTACTCCCGCTCTGTAACATGCTTCCTGCAGATAGGACTGCACGTACAATGAAAACTCTCCTGCATAGCCTAAAAATAAAAAAGTATAGATGCTCACCCTCTTGCTACTGTAGGTAGACACTGAGGAAGGTCAGGACCCCGAAACGCCTCTGGTGGACATAGACACACCTGCAAACCCTGAGACCCACTCACTAAAATCCATGGATGTATGAAAAATATCTCTTTACTATTGTATGATGTGAAGCACTTCACGGACGATACAATCCTCCTCCCAGAATCCCCCATCTCGCCAAGAGGTTGAGAAACGTGAAACAAGTGCACTGAGACATGTGGGACGCCAGGTACCGACTTCGGGGATTGCAGAGAACGCGGCCGGGGGTAGCGGTAACAATAGCTGAACCAGCTATAGGAAGGAGGAAACAGAGGTCCGTGTACTGATTGACACGTGGGACGCCACGGTTGGCAGACAGTATCTAACACTGATCACTGGGGGACAGCACCTCTATTAATATGGCTGAGTGTTGCAAAATGCAGACATAATGATACAATGGATACAATATGAACATCCAAATGTACCATTTGTGTATCTCATTTTGTGAACTAACTAATAGACTTACAAACACTACTAAGAGTGAATTGTCTCTAAAGGCGACAGTATCTCTATAAGGAGAGAGAATTCCAGTGGATTTAACAAACGGTATCAATATTTTTTTACTATATATTAGCATATGTAAATGTGTTATTAGCTATAATCCAATACCACCCCAATTGTGGTACTTACTATGGTGATTTTCTGTAGGCTGTGTGGATGATAGCTATTAATACTATCAACTATATAACGCCACCAGCAGACCTACCATACATACAGCTCCCAGTATAATATCACCACCGTATTTATTTATTTATTTTGTGCACTTATATAGCGCTACTATATTCCGCAGCGCTTTACAGACATTATCATCCAACTGTCCCCAATGGGGCTCACAATCTAAGGTCCCTATCAGTATGTCTTTGTGTGAGTTTCCTCCGGGTACTCTGGTTTCCTCCCACACTCCAAACACAGGGAGAACATACAAACTCCATGCAGATGTTCTCATTGGTCGGATTCAAAGCTAGGACCCAGCGCTGCAAGGCAACAGTGCTAACCACTGAGCCACCGTGCTGCCCCATCATACACATTATTTTTTATTCTTGTTTATTATTTTTAGTTATGTTCTAGAATAGGTTTTCATCAATTGTGAATGTAAATGTGATTAATGTGGATGTACAAAATTTAAATATTCATTTAAGGATATATTTTCTCTGGTCGGTCTTAAATACACAATTTATCTCCTGTATATACTGCTTGTCATTTATCATCAAAAGCATTCAATAAGCAATTTGGCAGAAAAGTTGCCAGAAATGCACAAAAAAAAACTAACAATTTTTGCCCTTCCCCATTGAAATCAGCATCAAAGAAGTAATATGCCACTTCTGAAGTGGACTGGAAAAAATGCCACCATAAGCATACAGTGGGTTTCCCCAACTGAGGTCAACAGGAAGCTGCTGATGACATTTTGATTGTGGATTACGCACATAAAACCAATCCATGAACATACCGTCTACGTACTTAGAAGTCACCATTTTTACTCTTTATATTATAATAAGAATAATAAACAGTATGAAGGCATCATAATAAGAAATCAAGAAGTACACTCACCATGCTGTTTTTGTTTTGGGTTATACATTTTCCACCATCGAAATATAATAAATCCATCTTGTATTCTGAAATATTAAAAAGGAAAGAATTTTTATTATTTCAGTTCATCAATTCACATATTTTTTGCGGCCCGCAAAAAACGGATCCTCAAAAAATACGGGTGATGTCCGTGTGCATTCTGTATTTTGCGGAACGGAACAGTTGACCCCCAATAGAACTGTACTATCCTTGTCCGTAATGCGGACAATAATAGGATATATTCAATTTTTTTGCAGAACGGAAATGCAGAAAAGGAATGCACAGGGAGCAACTTCCGTTTTTTTTTTGCGGACGCATTAAAATCAATGGTTCCACATACTGTCCGCAAAAAAACCAGAACAGACACGGAAATAAAATACGTTCGTGTGCATGAGCCCTAAGGACAACATAAACAAGCGACAGATCCCCTTAGCAAAATGCTGCGTCACTTTCATTAACCCTTTCAAGATCGGGTGATTTTCAGTTTTCATTTTTTACTCCTAGCCTTCCTAAAGCCATTACTTTATTTTTATATATGCGAGACAAGATATATTTTCTAATAGCATGGTCACATACAATGTGGTGGGAAGCGGGAAAAAAAATCCAAATGGGGTGGAATTATAAAAATAAAAAAAACATTCCACCACAGTTTCATGTTCTTTTTTTTTTTTTTTTTTTGTTTGTTTGTTTTTTTACACCATTTTCTATGTGGTAAAACTAACCCGTTACTTTTATTCTCCTGGTCATTACAATTACAACAATACCTCAAATGTATAGTTTTTCTTGCATTTTAATACTGAAAAAAATAAAATAAAATTTCTTTTGCATTGCCATATTCTGACCCCTATAACTTTTAGATTTTTATTTGTATGGAGCTGCGAGAAGGCAAATTTTTTTTTTTGCGGGATCTGTAGTTTTCATTGATACCATTTTGGGGTTTGTATGACTTTTTGAGCACTTTTTATTCAATATTTTTGTGTGAGAAGTGACCAAAAAAGGGCGAATTGGCCATTTTGACTTTTTTTGCCGTTTGCCATATGGAATAAATATTTGTATATTTTAATAGTATGGTCACAGGCAGGCTCTCCTTAAGAACTACTGTGCACACTACATCCAGATCCCCAGACGATGTGACGGCCGGCATCTGGGGGGTTAAATGTATGTATGCAAGCGACGTTCTCGTCAATCGCATACATTAGTCCCAGGTGCCTGCTGTTTAAGACAGCAGCTGCCTGGCTGATAGTGCTCACTCTGCTTGTGAGTGGGCGCCATTTTTAAACAACGTAAATTTACGTTAGGCGTACAGGAAGGGTTAATTGATGAAGCCATTATGCCAACATTTGCTTCTGGCTTTCCCGCCCACTTGCCTGCGATTGACAGTTTTTCATATATGAATCAGCAGCGGGTGGGCGGGGAGAGCCGTGAGCTCATGAATATGGGGGGTCACTCAGCATGCTCTGGAGCTGTTAGGGCAGCAGAAAACTGGCGACAGATTCCCTATAAATGTAACAGAATAGAAAACAAGGCAAGACCTTCCGCACAAGGCAATGTACTGTGGAGCTTAACCAGCAGGACAATAAGATTATACGACCCCATGATTATATGATTAAAGAAAACAGAAATGAGCACCAAGCCCACGTGGCCCAGTAGTAAGAACATACTAAGCTATTGTACAACTGCTGCCTCAGCTCCAAATCTCAATAGAAATTTTAAAATGTCTACCTTATTACATAAAAATACACTTCAGCAAACTCGTGAGAAAAGACAGAGTACAATTAATTTGTGGAATTTTGGCTTTACTCCAAGGTACAAAACGTTATCATTTATTGTATTATAAAACAACATATCAATCAAAGTCCTCTGTAAAAGAGTAGATGTATTTTAGATAAAAGAGCAAAAACAAAATAGTGAACCCTGTATATTGGCTTCAGTTCTTAAAGGGGTCGGCCACCTCCTAGCCAGACCTGAAAAAGGGAAGCATACTCACCTGCTCGGCACTGCTCCTCGGCTGCAGTGGTGACCTGCCCCCCTTGTGTCACATGACCAATTGACTGGACGCAAAAGGAGCAGGCCACCATTGGCTGCTGTGGTGCCAAAGTGGATGTTGACAGTGGGGACCTGAGCAAGGCAGTTAAGGACAGGATGCAAAGGAGCGGGGACCTAACAGCGGAGTATGCTTCCCATTTTGCAGAGGGGTTTGCTATGATCATATAGCAAGTTAGCTGGCGAGTGACAGACGAATGGGACCAGCCTGTCTGTCACTACTGTGCTGTCCATACATTCCATGACAGGCTCCTTTTAAGCTGGTCATAAAGCTGCATTGAATGCAATACCTCCTGTCTATAACATACAAATGCCCACTCGATTCTGCACGTTTATCTCTATCAGTGCTGTGAAGTATAACAGCTTCAGGTCAGTTTCAGGCGAGAGAATGTTTAGTGCGTGAAAGACGCTACTTGTGAGAGAGTACATTCCTGTAGTGAACGGCCTGCACAGCATTATGATGATTTATAATGCTGTGTGTCTCTACCCGACCTCCGCTGTAATAATTTGTACGGCATTATCCGAGAACAAGTCATTACAGTGGATGTTGGGCAGAGACAAACAGTATTAGGCTACATTCACACGGAGCTCATTTCCCAGAGTGAACACGCTCGTCTGAAGCTGCCCTTGAGGTGCAGAGTGTTAGTTAACTATCCCAATGCACTTGCATTTCCTATAGCTTGTGTCACTGTAGGAAAGATCTTTTTTTTTTTTTTTTGTTGTGGAACTGCCAATGCAAATACTTCTACAGATAACAGCGTCATCAGCTTTTTGTTTCCAAGGAGTCATTTGTTTGTTAACTGTGCCGACCCTGCAGAATTTTGGGGCAAATTTGTCAGCAGTTTATAGAACTGTCCACTTCTATCTAGACAAAAGTAAGGGGGAAAAAAACAAGACTAAAGCGAGAGAAATACCTAATTGACATGTCCTCTGAAATGTAGTAGATTTCACGCAGCATAATCTTTCCAGAAAGTACAGAGAAAGAAAACGATCCTATGAAGAAATAAGGGTAAGGGGGGGGGGGGGGGCAATCACAAAATACATTAAAACAAACTACAGGCAAGCAGATTATCCATTCTACACTTTCTCCCAAATTACATAGATACGGTATATACCAGCTACTACAGTTATTAGAAGTACGGCTTTATTATGTATTCATTTCCTGTTCTCAGCTTGACATGTTGGAATTGGCTCAGACTGCCCACTCAGCAAATAGTCCAAGCCATTTCCAGTGTGTCGGGCATGCGAACAGGAAGTGGGGAGGAGCAGGGACCAGAGCAGCTGCGGGAGATCGGTATATCTTTGTTATTCTTCCCCACTCTGACCCTGCTCATTATTAAAATTATGCTGCCAGAACACCCCTGCAAGTCTATAAGCTTAACTTAGTTGAGTTTATGTATATGTAAATTTGAAAACTTTTTTAAGCATGACTATTATGATTTGAGAGAACGAAACCTCCATGGCGCTCCCTGTATGAATCCTGCACAGTTTTTAAGATCTCAGCTTGCAGTCATTTGATACGAATCTTCATTTGTTTATTTCCAGTGGATAAAAATCCGTCCTGGCCACGTGATGATCACTAACTTACGTGGGTCATTAGAGATACAGTGACTCCCTGTGCAGCGTACATTAATCATGAGGACATTATGCTTTACCACATATCAGCGTAGAAGCTTTATTCACAAAAATCGCTCAGACATTAAAGGGGTTGTGCAGCTCTAAAACATTGATGACCTATCCTGCAATGCAGAACTATTCAAATGAAAAAAAAAGGGTTATAAAGCTGGACAACACCTTTAAAGGGAACCGGTCATCAACTTTATGCTGACTGTACCGAGGGCAGTATAAAATAGTGACAGAAATGCGGATTTCAGCGGTGTGTCACTTATGAGCTAAAAGTGAGTGGTTGCCGAGAACCAGCATCATAATCATTACAGCAGAGGACTTGAAAAGAGTCATATCTACCTGAGAAGAGTCCTGGTTATTCATAATCTCCTGCTCTCCCCGTCCATCTGCTGCTGATTGGCAGTTCTCTCCTAGAGAGAAAGGGAGAAAACTAGGTAGAAGACCGTCAGTCATCAGCAGGTGGGCAGGAGAGCAGGAATTCATGAATAACCATGACTCTTCTCAGGTGGCCGGGACTCTTTCCAAGGCCTGGACTGCAATGATTATGATGCTGGTTCTCAGCAACCACTTACTTTTAGCTGATGGGTGACACACTGCTGACATCAGCATTTCTGTCACTACTTTATACTGCCCTCAGTACGGTCAGCATAAGATTGATGACAGGTTCCCCTTAAAAAAATAGGCAGATGAATGAAAAGCAAAGAATGAATATAAACCAAAATGTATATGATGAGAAATGCAAAAAACAATGACTGCACATGCTACATACAATAAAACACAATAATAAGTATTAGTATTCATGTGATAGATGTCATGTCATACACAAGTCAGAACGTTTGTGTATAGATTTCACAATTGTGTATCACATGGCAACGTGTTAAAATAGCACCAAGAAGCCACGCAAAATCAGCAATACCCAACAACTTCCATTTTATGTGAACCAATTCAATGAGGTTGACAGTTTTAAAATCTGTTTCAGCCATAGAACGACAAAAGATTTTACGTGAGTACTCACCAATATGGATGTATCCATCTTTGTACAATCTATTTAATACCAGTGTTAAAATGAGTCCTATATTGCGGGAATTGTAATAAGTTAGATAAATAATCCATCCACAGGATAAGATAGTAGCTGTAATCAAATAAAAAATATGTTCAATTATTGCCCCACTTAATCTGTTTAATCAGAGCAGCAAAACGTGGGTATGTTCCCCAAAGTAGGACACATCTATAAAAACATCTTAAAAATATCATTTTTAGAAAACTATCTATAGGTTTTCAAGGGGAATCATTTTATTTTAAAACAGGCTTGGAATGAGTTATCAAATCAATACTGGCCCTTCCAACACTGCTCTCCACTTCCTGGTGTGGACGTGAATTGCCCACCTAACCGGTCACTGGCTGATGGTAGTGACTGCTGCGGCCAGTCCAAGCCATTTTCTGTGTGCTGAGCTGGAGACCAACAAGTCAAGAGTAGCGGGAACCATAGCAGTGTTAGAACGACAGTGGTGGGCTATAGGTGAGCGAAAGAGTTTATTGCCTTTTTAAAACTCATTCTGACCCTTTTTATTTATTTAATAAAAGCCCTTTAATGATAGCCTACTAGGAGCCTTCAGCCTGCAGCAGCATCCTGCTCTACAGCCGGGACCAGAGGAAGTGCCTTTCCCGGCTGTAACCCTTTGATCATCAGGATCTGGATATACCAAAAAGATGAACCTTTGAACTCATCTCCAAGAAACTGCAGAAGAACGCATCTACAGTCATCCATGAGAGCACTCCTTGCATCATTTTTCGTAGGGTACCACTGAAAGAGTTCTTCAACCAAACAATCAATAATATAGAGAAATCCAGGGCACTCGCTCATATGCTTATTGAAATTGAAACATATGAGTGAGTGCTATGGATTTCTCTACCTAAAAAGGAGCACAGGGCTGAGTGTTCGGTAAGCCTGCTGTCACCACACACTAAGCGTATGTCCAGATGGCTGAATTATGACGACTATACCAAAGAGAGGTATAAACTTAAAAAAATAGCTGGTCATTAAAAGGCTATGGACACCATTGGGGGCAGTTTATTATTATTGAATTCAACTAATTTTAAAATCATTTTTTCAGTTGGTATTTATTTAAAAAAAGGAAACAGTTTTTTTCCCTCTACAGGTTTCAGTAGCAGTGCATTTGTAGACTAGCAGGCTTTCTGCTTTAATATGACTCCGTAAGGGTGCTGTTCTGACGGCTGGATCTCTAGCCCTAATCTCTGAACTCCTGACAGCACATAAACGCATAGGCCCCTTTCACACAAGAGTTTTCAGCGTGACCTGAATGCATAGCACCTGCACTGAATCCTGACCCATTCATTTCAATGGGTCTGTGTACATGAGTGTTGTTTTTCACGCATCAGTTCTGCGTTGCGTGAAAAACGCAGCATGTTCTATATTCTGTGTTTTTCACGCAGCCCTAGCCCCATAGAAGTGAATGGGGTTTCAGTGAAAAACTTCCAGATGTAATGAGTTTTTCACTGAAGGTTGCTAAGAGATGTTGTTTGTAAACCTTCACGAGCGTGAAAAACGTATTAAAACGCATTGCACCAGCGCCGAAAAAACTGAACGCAATCGCAGACAAAACTGACTGAACGACTTCCGGTTCCGGCGCGCGCATGGAGAGACGCGAGTAAGCTGCTCTCCGTTCGGCCGGCCTGATTAACGGGTGAACCGCCGCATACCGGGACCGAAAGGTACCCTCAGAACCCCCTAACAGTGTCGGGGGCATCGATGGAGAAGTTCATTGTCAGGGGCGGTTCGCAGAAAGAAGTACGGGCAACACTTCCTCCGGGCGACGACCTGAAGGTGAGGGGCAAGATGGCGCCGGTGGCTGAGAAGAGACACAGGCTTACCCGCTCAGCATCGCAACTGACGCAGAAAAGTGCGGAGGCATCAGGCTCGGAGGGAGAAGAGGGGGAATACGAGCTTACCACGGCAGAAGAGCTGACAGCCTCCTGCAAGTCCATGGCCATAGAAGTGGCTAAACTCCTGGCGCCGGATATCAAGGCCTCCCTGGAAGCCACGGTCTCGTCGGCCCTGCAACAACTACAGTCTGAGGTGGCTCAGCATACCACTCAGATCGCTGATGTGGAGCAGCGGGTGGTGAGAGTGGAAGAAGAGCTGGAAAAAGCTCAGAGCAATATCAGAGTCCTCCTGCGTGACAATCAGTATCTGAAAGAAAAAATGGACGATCTGGAGAATAGATCTAGGAGGAATAACCTGCGAATCATTGGCCTTCCAGAATCGATCCCTTCGAACCAGCTGGCGGATATTTGCGAGGTGGAAATCCCGCAAGCCCTGGGGCTGCGGGGCACTTGTACGGTGGAGAGAGCACACCGCCTGGGACCACCGCTACCTGCGGGGTCGCGATCCAACAATGCAAGACCGAGAGCTGCTATAGTTAGGTATCTGAACTATGCCGCCAAGGACGCTATCCTGACGAAGTTCCGTCGCAATGTGCGGCCCTTAACGATTAGGGGCAGCAAGATACTCTTGTTCAGCGACTACTCTGCAGAGGTGGCGAAACGCAGGAGGGAGTTTTCGCAAGTATGTTCGGCTCTAGCTAGAAACAAGGTCAAGTTTGCCTTGCTGTACCCTGCAACCCTGAGGATCTTTCGCCAAGACGGGACGGTGGATACTTTCTTTTCACCGGGGGAAGCAATGGAGGTATTGGAGTCGGATCCCGTGTTCTCAGATATCATACCGACGTCATCCCAACGGTCCATTTCCTCGGTCAGGGGGAGAGGAGGCAGCCAGAGATCGGGGAGATCGTTGCCTAGACCTGCAGACTTGGATCGTCAAGATCCGGACCCTAACTGAAAAGGACATCCGTGAGGTCTGACAGCATCTGTTGAGGTCGCCCTGGAGGGTCACGTGAGATAACACTGGACTTACTTATTGGTTCATTCATGTTGATGTGTTGAAATCTATGTTTAAGCCATACACTAAGGGCTGGCAGGCGGAGTAGAGTTAGAGGTAGTTAATGAATCTGTTTAGCATAGGTAGCGACAACGGCTACACAGTAGGATGCGCGAAAAAAGCGAAGTCCATAAGTGATTTGTTAATGTTGTGGGGTTGGGTAGAGGGGCATGGCTGGGAGGGAGGGGAGGGAGGGGGAGGGGGGGGGGGTGAACGCTGATCTAGAGGGGTTAGGATTGTTGCTACCTAAGTGCCAATATGTGAAATGTCAGTTTAGCTGGTTCCAGGCGGATTCTCCTGCGGAGAGCGTAAGCACAGAGTATCATCAATGAGAGTGGCCACGTGGAATGTTAAGGGCCTAAGGTCCCCTGCCAAACGTATGGCTGTGCTACGCCACCTTAAAAAGCTCAAAATAGATGTGGCGTTCCTGCAGGAGACTCATCTGGAAGAGGCGGATTTTTGTAGGATGCAAAAGTTGTGGGTGGGACAAGTGGTAGGTTCATCCTCGATGGGCAGGAAGTCAGGCATCATGATTCTGTTCCATAGACGCCTACGCTACGAGATTTCCTCGGTATCTACTGACAAGCAGGGTCGATGGATGCGAGTGAGCTTAGATTCTCCAGTGGGGCAGATAGTCCTGCACAATGTCTATGCACCCAACACCTCCCAGATGGACTTTTACAAGTCCTTGGAACAAGATATCTTAGGAGAGGACTCACAGATGCTATTAGTGGCAGGAGACTTTAATAGAGTGCATAACGAACAGGAGGACAGGAAACGTGGTACCTCCGAAAATAATACTCGGCAGTATAGGGCCCAGACGTTACTCCCTCTGATACAGAAAACGGGCCTGTATGATGCCTGGCGTTACCGTCATCCAGTGGATCGCGAATATACCCATTATTCCCATGCCCAGGGGTCATGGTCCCGGATTGACTATTTCTTGGCATCTCAGAGGATGCTGTCCAGAGTTAAATTGGTGGAAATCTCTGACTTATTAATCTCGGACCATGCCCCAGTGGTTATGGAAATAGTGGACACAGTTCCCAGAGGTCAGGATTTTATATGGAGAATGCCCCTGCACTTAACCAAGGATAGGGATTTTACAGATAAGCTAAAAGGGTGGTGGTGGGAATACTCGCAGGACAACGCGGATCAGGCGTCGAACCAGAATCTATTCTGGGATGCGGCCAAAGCGGTACTCAGGGGCCGAATAATGTCCTATTCGATAGGGAAAAAGAGAGAAGCAAGGAGAAAATTTGAGGAAGCCACCCAGAAGGTGCGGGAGACATACACTGAATTCCTACAAAATCCCACAACCCCCAATAAAGTCCTATGGGTTACAGCCAAGCACAGTTTTGACTACTGTCAGGAAAGGCAGGAAAAGTGGTTTGGGGATTATCAGAAGGCTAAGTTCTTTCGGGTGGGCAATAAGGCGGGGCGGCTGCTTGCGAATTTAACTCGTCCATACGTCAAACAGACAACCCTGCATCCCCTTAAAGATAAATTGGGAAAGTTGTGCTCCCAGCCGAAAGATATTGTGGGAGTATTGGGCGACTACTTCCAAGCGCTGTATGCGAGTGATCCCCCCAGGCCCCAGGAAGCTAGGAACCTCTTAGACATGGTAGACCTGCCACGCCTGTCCACCGAAAAACTGGAATCGTTGAGCCGAGACGTCAGTGACGAGGAACTAGGGTCGACAATCAAATCCCTGTCGAATGGCAAAGCCCCGGGCCCGGATGGATTCCCTGCGGAATTCTATAAGGCCTTGATCCCAGAACTATCCCCGACGTTGAGTGGTATATTCAATAGCATTATGGCTGGGGGAAATCTTCCTGACTCAGGTAAGACGGCTTACATAAAGATCCTCCCTAAGCCGGGAAGGGATTTGATGCAGCCCAGCGCATACAGGCCGATCTCCCTGATAAACCAGGACGTGAAGATCCTGTCGAAAATCTTGGCCAATAGATTGGCTGATTGTGTGCCTAGTTTAATTGGTTCGCATCAGGTAGGATTCATGAAAGGGAGATCTGCGGTGACTAATATACGCAAGGTGTTGGCAGCCCTGAGCGGATATAAAGAGTCTAAAAGCGGTCCTTCTCCAGCGTTGTTGGCAGTGGATGCCGAGAAGGCATTTGACAATGTCAATTGGCAATGGTTAGATATGTTGCTGGACAGGGTTAACATCACAGGTCGCTTCAGAAATTTCCTGAGGGCGCTCTATGATAACCCCCAGGCACGAGTGAGTGTGCCGGGCTTTTTATCCAAGCCGATCACTCTGGAAAAGGGCACGCGGCAGGGCTGCCCCTTGTCCCCGTTGCTCTTCAACCTGGCAATGGAACCCCTGGTGAGATGGCTGATTAAATCTGACACCTTTGACGGCATTAGAATAGGGTCCAAGGAGCTGAAGGTCAGCTGCTTTGCAGATGACATCTTGTTATATCTTAGAGATCCGGAGCGTCAATTAGAGAGGACGTTAGAGGCTTTAAATCTTTATGGTGGTGCTACAGGCTATAGGGTCAATGCGACAAAAAGCCAGCTACTGTTCCTGGACCACAGATCCCCCGTAGCCAACGATTTACAAAATAGGGTGGAAATTCGGAAAGATTACTTGACCTACTTGGGAATTAAAATTGGGCGTACCCCTGCGTCAATATACGCTCTGAATTACCCTCTCTCTTCCTCAAAATAGAAAATGAACTGGAGAGATGGCAGGATCTGCCATTGTCGGTGTGTGGGAGGGCCCATTTAATTAAAATGGTAAGCTTCCCGAAGCTACTCTACCCGCTCCAGACGATTCCACTGCTGCTTAAACATACGGATGTTGTTAGGATGCAAAGAGCGTTCAACCGCTTCCTCTGGAAAACCAAGAGGCCGCGCATCGCCTATGCCAAATTAACGATGCTGAAAGACGAGGGGGGGCTGCAGCTACCGAATATTCGTCACTACAACCTAGCGTCGTTATTCAGACATGTGCGAGACTGGGTGTGGGGCACGGGTCACTATTCGGCGATAGCCTTCGAAAGGGAACTAGCTGAGGGTGAGGATCTTGAGGCTTTGCTTCACTCCAGACTGAAAGATATTCCGGTGTCAATAAGACAGTCCATTCTATTGAAAGATACCATAATGGCGTGGAAGGCGATTAGGAAGATTTATGGCCTTCCTTGCTACTTGTCGCCCAGGCTTCCACTGTGGTCTTTGCCGGCGTTCCCCCAGGGTAGAGAGAACACTATGTTCCAGTCATGGAGGGAAAAGAACATCATGCGGCTTCAGGACTTGTTACAGACTCCCGGCCTTCACTGGCTACCTTGGGATCAGGTGAAAACGCAGTTTGGCTTTCAGGAAGCCCACTACCTTCCTTACCAGCAAATTAGAAGTTATTGTAGGGCTCAGGCGCTCTCGGTCGGGGAATCGGAGAGGCTGGCATGGTTTGCGGCATTGCTAGGTAGTGATGGTTCCCATGTACCCCTCTCTGAATTACAAAGGCGTCTGCACGGCATTCAGACAATAGGCTTGGTGAAAGGGGCATACAAAGCTTGGGAAAGGGAGTTATCTGACCTAAATATAGCGAAAAAAATGAGGATGGGAATGGAAATGGTTAGGCGAGCAATGTACAATGAGCAGTGGAGGGAGACGCAACTGAGGCTGATGCATAGAGCAACGTACGCTTTTAATTTATCCTACCATGATGCCCCTGCTCATTATCTGCGTGAGTGCCCTAAGTGTAATCTCCCGAAGGCAGGACTACTACATGCCATTTGGGAATGTCCAATGGTGCAGCCATTGTGGAAGCAGGCCATTGACTCGATAGAGGACATTTGGGGAGAGATAGTAGGCCCCACGCCACAACAGTGCATATTCCACTATGTACCTTTGAACCAGGAAGAGGAATTGGGATCGGTGATTGCTAAGCCTGGTGTGCACCTTCTATTGATGTCGGTAAAGAAGTCTCTTTTGCGGCACTGGCTAGAGAGGGAGGGTCCGGTGTGGGAGGAGGTCATTGGGACAATGAAGAAGGTTCTTTACCTGGAGAGATTGGAGGTGGAGCAGGACAAGGAGCGCCTAGTGGAAAGGTTCATCAAAAAGTGGAGGAAGTTCGTAGAGAAACGGTTATCCGATGTTGAAATACAAGAACTTATAGCTCCGTTTAAACTGACTGGCTGGTATCTAAAGGCCCAACTTGCAAATAGTTTAGGGAAGCTGGAGGTGTAACGTGGCACTTGGGGAAGACTTTCTTGGGGGGGTAGGAGGAGTGGCTCAGTGCTGATACCGCTTCTAGTCCTGTGGTCCTGGACTGGCGTTCAGGGGTGGGGAGTTGGGAGGGGGGTTCGGGATGGGGTCACAAATGAGGGGGATGGGGTGGGGGGGGGCTTAAATTGTAAAATTGTGATTTGAGGAATCCAACGTTAACAAACTGCCTGTATAAATGTGCTCTGATGCTATTTTTGTACATGATGTGCTTTGTTCATGAATGTACTTGTGGATTCTCATTTCAATAAAAAGATCTTTAAAAAAAAAAAAAAAAAAAAAACTGACTGAACTTGCTTTTAAAATGGTGCGAGTTTCACTGAACGCACCCTGAACGCATCCGGAGCCAATCCGTCACGCTTGTGTGAAAGAGGCCTTAGCTAAATTTTTGGGTCCTCTTTATGATAGCTATACTTTTTCTTAAAGGGAATCTGTCACCAGTTTTCTTCTATCCTATCTGAGGGCAGCATAAACTGGTGACAGATAACCAGGGCAAAATGCCTACTAGAGTGGACCCAGACTACAGCACACGGCAAGCTCTGGATCTGTTCAGTACAGAGCACATGCCAGGAAGCCAATGCTGACACGTTCATTAGTCACGTGGCCCAGGAGCAGTTCAGCTGCATAGAAGTGAATTGGGCTGAGAGCAATACCAAGCACAGCCCCTGTACAATGTATAGGGCTACGCTGTGCTTGGTGAGCACGGAGAAGGCAGCGGCACTCAAAGGAGCGCAAGTGCCTTCTCAAACAGCTGATCAGCGGGGGTCCCAGGTGTCAGACCCCCATCGATCAGACACTGATTATAGAGGACAGGTCATCAGTTATAAAATCTTGGAAAACCCTTTAACCCTTTTAAAGTAAACGACCCAATGTTTTGATCAGGATATTAGTCAACAGTCTATGCTGCCCTCAGACAGCACAGCATACGACTGGTGACCGATTCCCTTTTATGTTTTTTGCATTAGTTTCTAAATGACTACAGTGCCAGAAAGGCTTTACAATAATTAGAATAAGGCAGAGACATTACCATTAGGATTCAGGGTGTACTCACACTATTAATTCTGCTTGTGTCCAAGCAGTCATATATCCCACACAAACGCTGCTTCAAAGGAAGAACTACACATGGGTTTTGGCGTCTCCTGTTTGCAAGCCTCAAATTGTAATAAAAGGCCACGAGTTAACAAACATGACTGATTTATAGGGTACACACAGCCCACAAGGTACATTTCTACCATGTAGACACTAATTCGGATGTCTTGCCAGAATTACAACTTCTGGCATAAACTGGACTGTATTCAGTACAGATTTAGTTTAAACTGAAAATCTGATTACCATGTGTACAAAAGAGAGGTTCATAATGGAGAAAGGCTAAAAATTCCAATAGAGAGAACCATACATAAAAAACAAACATTCTTAGAACACAACATGAACAGAACGCTAAGCGTTCTTGCTCTACAGACGTAAAGCAAGAGGGTGAGCACACAGATCTTAAAGGGATTCTGTCAAAAGATTTAACCCTATTAAGCTAGCTGACATTAGCAATGAGCTAATGTCAGCTAAACCTAAGGCCCTTTCCACACTGAATCCGGACCCATTCATTTCTATGGGGCTGTGCACATGAGCGGTGATTTTCACGCATAGAAGTGAATGTAGCTGCATGAAAATCGCAAGCAAGTGCGGATGCGGTGCCATTTTCACGCACGGTTGCTAGGAGACGATCGGGATGGAGACCCGATCATTATTATTTTCCCTTATAACATGGTTATAAGGGAAAATAATAGCATTGTTAATACAGAATGCATAGTACAATAGGGCTGGAGGGGTTACATTTTTTTTTAACTCGCCTTAATCCACTTGCTCGCGCAGCCCGGCTTGTCTTCTGTCTTCATCTTTGCTGTGCACAGGAAAAGGACCTGTGGTAACGTCACTGCGCTCCTCACATGGTCCATCACCATGATAAAAGAGCATGTGATGGACCACGTGATGACAGCAGTGACATAATCAAAAGGTCCTATTCCTCAAAGAAGAAGACAGAAAAGAAGCCGGGCTGCGCTATCAAGTGGATTAAGGGCTCTTTCACACTTGCGGCAGGACGGATCCGGCAGGCTGGTCTCCCTGTCGGATCCGTCCTTCCGCTGTTTCGCCGAGCCGCCGGACAGCCACTCCGTCCCCATTGACGATAATGGGGACGGGGGCTGAGCTCCGGCGCAGCACGGCGAAAGCCGCCGGACTAAAAAGTCGGACATGCAGGACTTTTTAGTCCGGCGGCTTTCGCCGTGCACCGCCGGAGCTTAGCCCCCGTCCCCATTATAGTCAATGGGGACGGAGCGGCGGTCCGGCGAAACAGCGGAAGGACGGATCCGACAGGGAGACCAGCCTGCCGGATCCGTCCTGCCGCAAGTGTGAAGGAGCCCTAAGGTGAGTTAAATATTATTATTTTTTAACCCCTCCAGCCCTATTGTACTATGCATTCTGTATTAAGGATGCTATTATTTGCCCTTATAACCATGTTATAAGGTAAAATAATACAATCTACAGAACACTGATCCCAAACCCGAACTTCTGTGAAGAAGTCCGGGTTCGGCTTTGGGTACCAAACATGCCGATTTTTCTCACGCGCGTGCAAAATGCATTACAATGTTTTGCACTCGCGCAGAAAAATCGCGCATTTTCCCGCAACGCACCCGCATCTTATCCGGGCCAAAAACATGACGCCCGTGTGAAAGAGGCCTTAACTAGCCTATTCCTACTTTTATCTATGCCCCCGTTGCGCCAGAAATCTAACTTTTATAATATGCCAATTAGCCTCTAGGAGCAGGGGGGCGTTGTTCCTGCTCTTAGAGGCTCCGTTCTCCCATCTTTGTCGCCTCCCTCCAAGTCCTGATTGACAGGGCCAGGCAGCGCTCGCATCCGTCTGCCAGACCTGTGCTCTGGTGAAATCTCACGCCGTTCAGTATTCGGCACAGGCGCGGTGAGGAAGCGGGCAGCCTGCGAGCGTCTTTCAACTCACCACGCCTGCGCCGAATGCTGAACGGCGCGAGATTTCACCAGAGCACTGGGCTGGCAGATGGATGCGAGCACTGCCTCGCCCTGACAATCAGGACTTGGAGGGAGGCGACAAAGGTGGGAGAACGGAGCCTCTAGTAGCAGGAACAATTTCCCCCGCTCCTAGAGGCTAATTAGCATATTATAAAAGTTAGATTTCTGGCGTAACGGGGGCATAGATAAAAGTAGGAATAGGCTAGTTGGGTTTAGCTGACATTAGCACATCGCTAATGTCAGATAGCTTAATAGGGTTAAATCTGGTGACAGAAGCCCTTTAAAAGGGGTTGGCCAGTCCTTTTATACTGATGGCCTTTCCTCCGGACAGGCCATCAATATCTGACTGGACATGACCGTGGTTTTTGCACCCATTCACTTCAATGGGGGGGAAAAAAATAGAACATGTCCTATTCTTGTCTGTTTTGTGGACATTTTGAAGACGTGAAAAAGAAATGTCTGCAGGCTCTCGGCTGGTATCCGGGTTTTGCAGATCCACAATTTGTGGACCACAAAAACGGTAATGGATGTGTGCATGAACCCTAAAGGTAGATTTAAACGGAATGATACTGCAGCCAATTGTCGGGTAGGAAAAGTTTGTTCCTGACAGTTGGCTGCTTGCTCAGTGAAGGAGGCCTCCTTCACTGTATGATCGCTATTGTGATCCCTCGTCCTCATCAATCATGGTTTCTGAAGCCAAGAAGCCATGATCGGTGGTGCCTTCATGAACAACAGGATCACCAGATGAACAAGTGTTTCGCTCGTTGATCAGGTGATTGGCGGCACATTTACATGGGCAGATTGGCGGGAATGACCCGTCGCTCCTGATAATCTGGACCATTATTGACTCATGTAAGTGCAGCTTTACTGTTCTGCAGCAGCTCTGCTAGAAGTCCGCTTGGTCCATTGTGTGGATGGATTTGGTTATTGCAGCGCGGCTCCAAATGAAGCAAATTCGCTACACCCTTATAGCTGATTGATCATAACTGAATTGAGTTATAAAAGCTTTTTTACTGCATATGAAGACAATATTGCTTTTTGCAGTCAACTCTGAACTTACTCCACTGTGTTGGGAGTCAGATTTCTTATCATGAAGTTGTCAAAGTAAGCGCAAATGTAATTCATAAGACAGGATTGCACATACACATCCCTTCATAGCACTGAACTTTCATACCTACACACAATCTTACAAGTTCCGTACAGATCACTAAAGTTAACAGCTGTCCAATGTGTAATACAGATTAAAGAATGGAAGTATATACTGGAACTTACCAACAAGCAGCCATACCACATTGGAATTGTGCTCGGTGAGATATCCTTCAAGTTCAGTAATAGATGGCACAAAGCTGTCGTTACCGGTGTCCATTGTGAGCAGTCTTTTGACTCACTGCCTGTAACAAGATAATATAGTTAGCTATCAATAAATAACCCATGCCTTTACTTACAGTATGGTACGCATCTACCAAATATACCGTTATGCTGTAATATCAGCAGCACATCACCAGATCCTTAGTATGGGACGGCTGCTAATAGAAAATAGTGCTGGATACCAGGGCAAAGTCCAGCATTTTAGGAGTCTGAATACAAAAGTATGAAAAGTTGGAGAAGGAATCAGCACGCAAGTGCTTTGTGCTTTGTTATCACTTCTAACAATTAATTTCCTGTTTCCCAGCCCATTTATACACTGTGCTACATACATGGAAGTTTTTTTAAAAAGTATTTTACATAAACATTCCTCCAACAGATCTGGAACACAATCAACACGGATCTTCTACCTTATGAGAAGAAACCTAGTCAGGAAATCTAGACTGTAGATGGTGCCTTGTCTCTACTGACATATACAAAACTATATATTCCACCCTAGTCATTTAGAGCCTCATTTCAGTAATATTAATCTACATAATATAGTAGTAAATGCATGTAGGAAGTATAAGAAATTATCCGCTTATCTCACCTAAGGCAAATGACACAAGTATACACAAGCCGAATATCTAACATTGTTCTACATGCCTATGCTTGACATGCCCTGCTCATAAGTCCTGATCAAAAGTTTAAGACCACTTGAAAAATTGCAGAAAATCATATTTAGCATGGCTGGATCTTAACAAGGTTCCAAGTAGAGCTTCAACATGCAACAAGAAGAAATAGGAGTGACACAAAACATTTTTTGAGCATTCAATTTAATGAAAACAACGAATAAACTGAAACAGGCTGTTTTTCAGCTGATCAACAAAACAGAAATCCAACTTCCAAACATCAGTAATGAGTAGCTCCGCCGTTATTGTTTATCACTTCCAAAATTCGTTTCGGCATGCTTGATGCAAGCGTTTCCATGAGATGAGTGGGAACATTTCTCCAAGTGGTGAAGATGGCCGCACGAAGGCCATCTACTGTCTGGAACTGTTGTCCATTTTTGTAAACTTCCCTTGCCACCCATCCCCAAAGGTTCTCAATTGGATTTAGATCAGGGGAACACGCTGGATGGGCCAAGAGTGATGTTATTCTCCTGGAAGAAGTCCCTTCTCCTGCGGGCATTGTGTACTGTAGCGTTGTCCTGTTGAAAAACCCTGTCTTTACCACACAGATGAGGGCCCTCAGTCATGAGAAATGCTCTCTGCGACATCTTGACATAGCCAGCGGCCGTTTGACGCCCCTGCACTTCCTGAAGCTCTATTGTTCCACTGAAGGAAAAAGCGCGTAGAAAACATCTCAGGTGGGATCTGCTTGTCATGCCAGTAACGTTGGAAACCATCTGGACCATCAAGGTTAAATTTTTTCTCATCAGAGAATAAAACTTTCTTCCACCTTTGAATGTCCCATGTTTGGTGCTCACTTGCAAAGTCCAAACGAGCAGTTTTGTGGTGTTCAAGGAGACGAGGTCTTTGAAGACGTTTTTTGTTTTTGAAGCCCTTCAGTCTCAGATGCCATCTGATGGTTATGGGGCTGCAGTCAGCACCAGTAAGGGCCTTAATTTGGGTCGAGGATCGTCCAGGGTTTTGACGGACAGCCAATTGGATCCTCCGGCTCAGTGCTGATGAAATTTTTTTGGGTTTTTCACTTGACTTTTTTGTTCCATAACCCTCAGGATCATTTAAAGGGCTTCTGTCACCCCACTAAAGTCATATTATTTTTTTTTGGCTAGTTACATTCCTTATAGCGCGATATATGAGAATATAATGTTGTCACTTACTTTCATTCGGCCGTTTCTTGAGAAAACGAAGTTTTATAATATGCAAATCCGGTCTCTACCAGCAAGTAGGGCGTCTACTTGCTGGTAGCCGCCGCAAAAAACCACCCTCCTCGTCGTGTTGATTGACAGGGCCAGCCGTGATCTCCTCCGGCCGGCCCTGTCAGTATTTCAAAAATCGCGCGCCTCTGTTCATTCGGCGCAGGCGCTCTGAGATGAGGAGGCTCGTATCCTCAGAACTCCCTCAGTGCGCCTGCGCCGATGACGTCTTCTCTTTCGGTGATGTCATCGGCGCAGGCGCACTGAGGGAGTTCTGAGGAGACGAGCCTCCTCATCTCAGAGCGCCTGCGCCGAATGAACAGAGGCGCGCGATTTTTGAAATACTGACAGGGCCGGCCGGAGGAGGAGATCACGGCTGGCCCTGTCAATCAACACGACGAGGGGGCAGTTTTTTGCGGCGGCTACCAGCAAGTAGACGCCCTACTTGCGGGTAGAGACCGGATTTGCATATTATAAAACTTCGTTTTCTCAAGAAACGGCCGAATGAAAGTAAGTGACAACATTATATTCTCATATATCGCGCTATAAGGAATGTAACTAGCCCAAAAAAAAAAATATGACTTTAGTGGGGTGACAGAAGCCTTTATTTTTTTTTTTTTTTTTTTTTAGGCCAATTAAAATCCTTATACTGGGATCTTTCAATATATAGTGCCCTTACCCTTTTCTGTTGGCTAGTTTCTTTAAAAACAGCACTTTTATAATATGTAAATTACCTCTCTACCAGCAAGTAGGGCGGTTACTTGCTGGTAGCCGCCGCATCCTCCTTTAAAAAAAACGCCCCCTCCTCCTGCCGATTGACAGGGCCAGCGAGTGCTCTCCTCCTCCAGCTGGCCCTGTCTGCAATTCAAATCCCGCGCATGCACCTCATTCGGCGCAGGCGCTCTGAGAGAAGGACGCTCGCTTCCTGAGCACTTCCTCAGTGCGCCTGCGCCGATGACGTCTTCTCTTTCGGGTTTAGAGGTGACGTCATCGGCGCAGGCGCACTGAGGGAGAGCTGAGGAAGCGAGCGTCCTTCTCTCAGAGCACCTGCGCCGAATGAGGTGCAGGCGCGGGATTTGAATTGTAGACAGGGCCAGTCGGAGGAGAAGAGCGCTCCCTGGCCCTGTCAATCAGCAGCAGGAGGGGGCGTTTTTTTTTAAAGGAGGATGCGGCGGCTACCAGCAAGTAACCGCCCTACTTGCTGGTAGAGAGGTAATTTACATATTATAAAAGTGCCGTTTTTAAACTAGCCAACAGAAAAGGGTAAGAGCACTATATATTGAAAAAAATCGCAGTATAAGGATTTTAATAAGCCCCCCTAAAAAATATGACTTTTGGGGGGTGACAGAAGCCCTTTAAGAAATTCCAAATGACTGTCCTCAGCAGCGATGGCACGCTGTGAAAGACCCTGCTTATGCAGTTTTGCCTTTGCCATCACAACGTGTGACTACCTGACAGAAAATGACAATGAATCCACATCTTTGCACAGATTTGGCCTTTTAAAAGGCATGTGGTTCTAAACTTTTGATCAGCTGAAAAACAGCCTGTTTCAGCGTAATCGTTATTTTCAATTAATTGAATGATCAAAAAATGTTTTGTCACTCTCAATTCTTCTTGTTGCATGTTGAAGCTCTACTTGAAATTGGATTTTTTGCCATTTTTCAAGTGGTCTTAAACTTTTGATCAGGACTGTATCACACTAGGATCCATAATATAGCACGGTTTCGAGGAGCACAGAACATCATAATAGGCTTTCGGCTATGGCCTATGCTTTGGATTATCGTCATTAATATTGTTATCTCAGAAAACCCCTTTGAGCAACCAGACAGAGATACTTTCAATGTTGTGGAAATTTTATTAGGATTTGTTTCTAATATATTGTGTATTGTCATCATGTCTCTCAATGTCAGGGTAAACCATTGGAGTGGATATCTTCCCGTGTATGTCCTGTCACAGCTGCTGGGTGCAGAGGTCTCCGTCGGCGAGTGGTCCATGTGCTAAGCACTGGGCTGTGGGCCGGGGGAGACTGATGTGTTCAGCAGAGCAGTGTTTTGTTGGCTGATGTATGGACGCCGGCTAAGGCCCCCACGCAAGACGCAGATTTATTGGTTTGGCGTGGATGCATTTGTTAAGAGAACAATATATGAAAGGAACGTGCGTTTGTTGTCTCTAGTGCGCCTGATCAGCCGCTGGAGATAATGACATTGTCCTGTAAATAAACATGCATGAGGCTCATAGTAATTTTATCTGGCATTGATCACTGAGCAAGGCTGGATAAAATTAGCTCCAGTGGTAATGGTAGGTTATAGTATACATGTGTTTGTTAGCTGGCTAGGTTATTCTAAATGATGGTGTCTTGTCTTCCCATGTCATCACGTCCTGTATCCTTGTCTTGGGCCAGACCCTTTTACACCTTTTGTTAGTAAATAAAAGAAAACAGACTGGGCAGGGTGAAGGCAGTTGCTCAGCAGAACTTAACATGAAAACACCTTTGGCCGACTGCGGTTGAGAGATTTGCCTGTCCTTACACAAAGACATTTGAGAGCGGATTTCTAATATTAATATTTCTATAACAACTTTTATTAGAAACAGGAAACAAGGAAGCAGCAAAAACAAGTTCACATCTGCTTCTGACACAAGACGTGTAAGTATGAACCGGTATCGTTAATTGCAATAACAATTAAAACAAATGTCACATCATAAAACATTAGTGGGGGATTGGTGCCCAGCAAAGAAAACTAGCCTCTTATTGACTCAGCCATGGCAACGCGCACCGGATGTACTGACTGACCAATGTGTGGCGGACTCTGTTGGTCGTGCACTCCTGACTAACCTGTCTGCCCTATAGGCTGATTTTAATGAGTCTAGCTATAAAGCTGTAGCCTACTCTCCCTGTATGTATTGGAGGCCATTTGGCACCAGATAAGGTGGAATACAGAGTGGGCTCAGCATGCTAGTGGAACCTGCATCCCTTGTACAAAATGGAGGCCGGCACCAAAGAGGTATTATATAGTGCCGGTTCGGCATGCATTAGGAGCCTGCATCCCCTGAATACAATGGAGGCTATTTTGGCACCAGAAGAGGCACAATATAATGTGGGCTCGGCATACTTGTGGAACCTGCATTCCCTGAATGTAATGGAGGCCAGCATGGCACCAGGTAATGTGGTATTTAGTGTTAGGTTCCCGTCTTACTGAGATCACCCTGACGTTTGGCAGACGGGCCCAAATAATTTTGCACAAAATGATTTGCCAAGCATCTCAAATTTATTAGCGTAGCATTTGCACCAGAATACTTTCTATTATTTTGGCAATATTGTACTTTAATTGGTTTGCAAAATGCTGTAGCATTGTATATTTTTTTGCCTTTGTGCTTTCAGCGATTGCAACGCGCACCTGCGCACTGGATGTGCTGACTGACCCCCAATTTTTCCTTGCAGTTCTTATTGACTTACCCTAATGTATATGAGGAGCACCAGTACCTTTTGATTAGTGATAATCTATCCTCTGGATCGATCACCAGCATCTGATCAGCGGGGGAACCCCAGACAATCAGCTGTTTGAGAAGGCAGCGGAGCTCTCAGTAGCGCCACAGCAGTCTTACTGTTTCCCGCAGGCCAATGAAGCCACGACTATTATCACTGGCCGGGGCATGGCTCAGCCCTGTTCACTTCAATGCATGCCCTAGCAAAATATATTCTCCCAAATCTTCCTCCACTTTGAGGGCTTCGCACAGACTGGAGTGACGGCAAGATCTCCTGATATTTGCGTGTATGGGCAGAACTAGAGCTGAAGGACTTAGGGTCCATTCACATGTCAACGGATCTGCAAAACACGGACACGGCAATGTGCGTTCTGCATTTTGCGGACCGCACATCGCCGGCACTAATGTTCTATTTTTTTCAGGAACGGAAATGCGGACCCGGAGGTGTGGGTCCGCAATTCCGTTCCGTGTGAATAGGGCCTTAGCCTGTAGCCATCTATCTCCTCCCAGAAAATTCCCAAAACTCACTTTGAGGCCTTGGATATAGTGCTGTCACCTTTCTTGTGGAGACACCAGGCTCCTAGATTGGATAGGAAATCCCTGAAGGCTTTCTATACTCACATGGGGGACTGAGATTGCCAGATATGTATATTTATTACATTGTCTCACAACTGGTATATGCATGATGGTGGATCAGGGCAGATGCAAATAACCCAGCAGAGGCGGCATTAGTGGGCTCACACGAGGCACTGGCAAACCTGGTATATCGGGGCGGCGCACACAAGGTGAAACACTACACAGAAGGCATGGAAAATGTGGTGGTGGCATGGATGACATTTGTAGAGGTGCATGCAGTGGGTGCGGATAGCCAGACCTGGTACCCATATAACCCCCTGTGGCAGAACAAGCAACTTAGGCTGCTTTCACATCCGTCATGGATCTGCACAAACGAATCCGTTCAGATAATACAACCGCATGCATCTGTTCAGAACGGATCCGTTTGTATTATCTTTAACATAGCCAAAACTGATCCGTCTTGAACACCACTGAAAGTCAATGGAGGACGGATACGTTTTCCATTCTGCCATATTGGGCCAGTGAAAACGGATCCATCCCCATTGACTTACATTGTAATTCAGGACAGATCCGTTTGGCTCCGCACGGCCAGGCGGACACCAAAACGACATTTTTTTCATGTCCGTGGATCCTCCAAAAATCAAGGAAGACCCACGGATGAAAAAACGGTCACGGACCTACGGACCCCTTTTTTGCGGACCGTGAAAAAATACTGTCGTGTGCATGAGGCCTTAGTAACAGTTTCTATGTTACCACCCAAAAATCTAATTCATGTACAGCAACATCTGCTGAAAAACCTGCAAAAAGATCAAATACCCGCAATGGAGATTTGGGCAAAGAATAAACGAGTCCAACATACAAAATATATAACTAATTAAAGGTGTTTTCCGACTTCGTTATACTCATGGCCTACTCTTCGGGTTCCCCGCTGATCACCTGTTTGAGGAGGCCGAAGCTCTGTTTGAGGAGGCCGCAGGAACAAATGTAAAAAGAATACTCATGTACTGCTGATATTAGCACATCGCTAATGTCAGTCAGCTACATAACAGAAATTCTGATGGTAGAAACCCTTTAACCCCTTAAGGACACAGGGCGTACCGGTACGCCCTATTTCCCGAGTCCTTAAGGACCAAGGGCGTACCGGTACGTCCTGACTTAAAATCGGCATTCCGGCGCCGCGGGGGTTAATCGGAACAGGATTTCGGCTGAAATCATTCAGCCGGCATCCCGTAACAACGCAGGGGGGGGTCATTTGACCCCCCCGTATCGGCGATCGCAGAAAACCGCAGGTCAATTCAGACCTGCGGTTTTCTGCGTTTCCGGTCCATTCGGGTGTCCGGTGACCCGATGAACCGGAAAAAGACTGCGATCGGTGGCGTAATTATACACCACCAATCGCAGTCCGAGGATTTGAGGAGGCGGTGCTGGCCCTGGTGCTGAACACTGCTGTCCAGGGTGCTGATTGGTGCAGGGGAGAGAGGCGCGAGATTCAAACTTCCTGCGCTCCTCTCTCCCCTCCTCTTCCTGTTCTGCACGAGCACCCGGCAGCATCGTCCAGCACCAGCTCCTGTGTCCCCCTAATCGCCATCCATCACCCTCCTGCACCCATCGCCACCCAGGTAGGTTAGGGTCAGTGAGGGAGAGGCATCGTTAGGCAGGGAAAGAAGGGAAAAGTTAGTTAGGAAAAAAAAAAATAAAAAAACTTTTAACTTTTACACAAAACTTTTTTTGATCCATCTATCAGACCCCAGACCCCCCCCTGCCACTTGCCCCCCCCTACCAGCCCCCCACCACCACCAGCCCCCCCACCCCCTCCACCCATCCCCCCAACCCCCCCCCCCCACCACCACCACTAGCTACCAGCCCCCCACCACCAGGGGCCAGGGGCCGCACATGCTAGGGATCCTGTGGCCCACCCTAGTACGAGCCGCCCTGGGGTTCGTACTGGTTTCCCGGCCCACCAAATAAGTTCACCGGAGACCCCTGCCGATGAACTTAGCTGGTGTCCCCCAGTGGACTTTGAGCCTGAGATTCCGGATTTCGCTGGCAATCCTGGAATCCAGATTCCCACAGTGGGGTTTACTGAAATTGACTATTTTAGTTTTTTTTTCAGTAACCCACTGGTGAATTTGATGGTGGAGCAGACGAATCTGTACGCCCAACAGTTCGTCGCTCAAAACCCAGGCTCAGTTTTGGCTAGACCCGGTGGCTGGACGCCGGTCAGTGCAGCCGAAATGAGGACATTTTGGGGCCTCGTGCTGCATATGGGTCTAGTCCAAAAACCCAGTGTCAGGCAATACTGGAGTGGGGACGTCCTGTACCAGACCCCACTGTACAGTATGGTCATGACACGCTCCCGGTTTGAGGCCATCCGGAAATGTCTGCATTATTCCGATAATGCAGCATGTCCACCCCGAGGTGATCCTGCCTATGACCGGCTGTATAAGATACGGCCTGTCATCGATCACTTTGGGGCCACATTTCAGCAGGCCTACGTACCTGGAAGGGAGGTCGCGGTTGATGAGTCGCTCATTGCGTTCAAGGGGAGACTCAGTTTCCGCCAATATATTCCCACAAAGCGAGCGAGGTATGGCGTGAAGCTATACAAAATTTGTGAGAGTACCTCAGGGTACACTTACAAATTTCGTGTGTACGAGGGGCGAGATTCCCGTATTCAACCCCCAGAATGTCCCCCCACTCTGGGTGTTAGCGGGAAACTCGTGTGGGACCTTATGTACCCACTGCTGGATAATGGTTACCACTTGTACGTGGATAACTTTTATACCAGCATTCCCTTGTTCAGGTCCCTTGCCGCCAGATCTACGTTCGCTTGTGGGACCGTGCGGAAAAATCAGCGCGGCCTCCCTGCCTACCCCCTCCAGGTACCTATCCCCAGGGGTGAGACCCGTGCACTTACCAGTGGAAACCTGTTGCTGGTCAGGTATAAGGACAAGAGGGATGTCCTTATGCTGTCCACAATCCACGGTAACGGCACCACCCCAGTCCCTGTGCGAGGTACCGCGGCAACGGTCCTCAAGCCCGATTGTATCGTCGACTACAATCGGTATATGGGAGGAGTTGATCTCTCGGATCAAGTCCTCACGCCATATAACGCCATGCGCAAAACCCGGGCATGGTACAAAAAAGTTGCGGTCTACTTGGTGCAGGTTGCCATGTACAACTCTTTTGTACTATCCCGAAGCGCTGGCAGCACAGGGACATTCCTCCAATTCTATGAGGCAGTCCTCAAGGACCTGATCTTTTCGGACCGGGAAAGAGCAGGCCGGAGTACCTCGGGAACTGGAGGCGCCCGGATCGTCCCTGGCCAACACTTTCCAGGTGTGGTCCCCCATACTGGAAAGAAGGGACGAACCCAAAAAAAGTGCAGAGTGTGTCGCAGGAGGGGGATACGGAAGGACACCACCACTCAGTGCGACACGTGCCCCGATCATCCGGGCCTCTGCGTTATCGATTGCTTCAGGGAGTATCACACTTCCATGGAGTACTAAATTTTTATAATCCCCAACAGTTCACTAGAGAACATAAAACACTATGGCTCTCAGACTTTGGAGACACGAAAACTATTTTTCTTTCCCCCAAAAATATTAGTTTTAGTGCAGGCATCCTCAAACTGCGGCCCTCCAGATGTTGTAAAACTATAACTCCCAGCATGCCCAGACAACCTACAGCCATCAGCAGGGCATGGTGGGAATTGTAGTTTTACAACATCTGGAGGGCCGCAGTTTTAGGATGCCTGCTTAGTGTCTCCAAAGTCTGAGAGCCATACATATTGGGCATCGTCGCGTGCGTAAAAGTCGTCGCTATAAAAATAACTTTTGACCAAACGCCTCGGATGAACGGTGTTAAAAATATAAAATAAAAACGGTGCCAAAACACCTATTTTTGGGCAAAATTTCAATTTAAATCCATTTTGCCGGTAATAAAGCAAGGGTTAACAGCCAAACAAAACTAAATATTTATTGCCCCGATTCTGTCGTTTGCAGAAACACCCCATATGTGGTCGTAAATGGCTATATAGCCGCACGGCAGGGCATAGAACGAAGGGAACGCCATACGGTTTCTGGAAGGCAGATTTTGATGGACAGTTTTTTTTTTGACACCATGTCCCATTAGAAGCCCCCCCTGATGTAGCCCAGACTAGAAACTCCAAAAAAGTGACCCCATCTAAGAAACTACACCCCTCAAGGTATTCAAAAGTTACTTTACAAACTATGTTAACCCTTTAGGTGTTCCACAAAACTAAATAGCGAATGTAGAAACAATTTTAGATTTTAATTTTTTTGTTACATTGCCTCAAAAAAGAGTAATATAGAGCAACCAAATATCAAATTTACCCCAAAAATAGTCCCAAAACAACAACCACCTTATCCCGTAGTTTCCTAGATGGGGTCACTTTTATGGAGTTTCTACTCTAGGGGTGCATCAGGGGGCTTGAAAGGGTACATGGTGTAAATAAACCAGTCCAGCAAAATCTGCCTTCCAAAAACCATATGGCGTTCCCCTTCTTCTATGTCCTGCCGTTTAGCCAAATAGTAGTTTACCACCACATATGGGGTGTTTCTGCAAACTACAGAATCAGGGCAACCCATTTTGAGTGTTGTTTGGCAGTTAACCCTTGTTTTACTCCTAGAAAAAATTGATTATATTGGAAAATTTTCCAAAAAATTGAAATTTCATAATTGTTTCTCCATCTGCCATTAACTCTTGTGGAACACCTAAAGGGTTAACAAAGTTTGTAAACCCAGTTTTGAATACCTTGAGGGGTGTACTTTCTTAGATGGAGTCACTTTTTTGAAATTTCTATTCTAGGGGTGCAACAGGGGGCTTCAAATGGGACATGGTATAAACAAAACCAGTCCTGCAAAATCTGCCTTCCAAAACCCATATGGTGTTCCCCTCCTTCTATGTGCTACCGTTCGGCCAAACAGTAGTTTACGACCACATATGGGGTGTTTTTGCAAACTACAGAATCAGGGCAACCCATTTTGAGTGTTGTTTGGCAGTTAACCCTTGTTTTACTCCTAGAAAAAATTGATTATATTGGAAAATTTTCCAAAAAATTGAAATTTCATAATTGTTTCTCCATCTGCCATTAACTCTTGTGGAACACCTAAAGGGTTAACAAAGTTTGTAAACCCAGTTTTGAATACCTTGAGGGGTGTACTTTCTTAGATGGAGTCACTTTTTTGAAATTTCTATTCTAGGGGTGCAACAGGGGGCTTCAAATGGGACATGGTATAAACAAAACCAGTCCTGCAAAATCTGCCTTCCAAAACCCATATGGTGTTCCCCTCCTTCTATGTGCTACCGTTCGGCCAAACAGTAGTTTACGACCACATATGGGGTGTTTTTGCAAACTACAGAATCAGGGCAACCCATTTTGAGTGTTGTTTGGCAGTTAACCCTTGTTTTACTCCTAGAAAAAATTGATTATATTGGAAAATTTTCCAAAAAATTGAAATTTCATAATTGTTTCTCCATCTGCCATTAACTCTTGTGGAACACCTAAAGGGTTAACAAAGTTTGTAAACCCAGTTTTGAATACCTTGAGGGGTGTACTTTCTTAGATGGAGTCACTTTTTTGAAATTTCTATTCTAGGGGTGCAACAGGGGGCTTCAAATGGGACATGGTATAAACAAAACCAGTCCTGCAAAATCTGCCTTCCAAAACCCATATGGTGTTCCCCTCCTTCTATGTGCTACCGTTCGGCCAAACAGTAGTTTACGACCACATATGGGGTGTTTTTGCAAACTACAGAATCAGGGCAACCCATTTTGAGTGTTGTTTGGCAGTTAACCCTTATTTTACTCCTGGAAAAAATTTATTATATTGGAAAATTTTCCAAAAAATAGAAATTTCAAAATTGTTTCTCCATCTGCCATTAACTCTTGTGGAACACCTAAAGGGTTAATAAAGTTTGAAAAAACAGTTTTGAATACCTTGAGGGGTGTAGTTTCTAGAATGGGGTCATTTTTGGGAGGTTTCTATTATCTAAGCCTCACAATATGACTTCAAACCTGAACTGGTCCATAAAAAGTGGGATTTTGAAGATTTCTCAAAAATTTCAAAATTTGCTTCTAAACTTCTAAGCCTTGTAACATCCCCAAAAAATAAAATATCATTCCCAAAATGCTACAAACATGAAGTAGACATATGGGGAATGTAAAGTCATCACAATTTTTGGGGGTATTACTATGTATTACAGAAGTAGAGAAACTGAAACTTTGAAATTTGCTAATTTTTCAAAATTTTTGGTAAAAAATGTATTTTTTTATGCAAAAAAAATAACTTTTTTGACCCAATTTTAGCAGTGTCATGAAGTACAATATGTGACGAAAAAACAATCTCAGAACGGCCTGGGTAAGTCAAAGCGTTTGAAAGTTATGAGCACTTAAAGTGACACTGGTCAGATTTGCAAAAAATGGCCCGGTCCTTAAGGTGAAAATGAGCCCGGTCCTAAGGGGTTAAAGAAGCACTCCCATAAAAGTTTTTATTCTCTGACCTGCCAGAAAGGTAAATGATGCAAACTATAGTAAAGGTAATCTTCTTACCAGTGACTTTATTTGCGAGTTATAACCTCCCTTCTAACCCCCAGCTGGGTCATGTGACCAACTCTCTGATCTCCAACTGACACAAGACAGGAAGTCAGTTACTTCTCCAGTAGGAGTGAGGCTCCCATAGGAATACATAGAGAAACTGGCTTCCTGTCCACACATAAGAGACTGTGTTATTTGCAACCACATACTTGCCCCTGTGAAACAATATACAGTATTGGGTAAAACAGCAAATACATTAATGAAAAGGTGTGGAAAGTGTCAAAACTCTCCTCCCACGGCTATGAAAGTAATATGCCTGTCACTATTATATAGAAACAGGAGGGAATGTCTTACCAATCATTTAGAATCTGTCACCCCAATTTTGGACTATTGTCTACAGTAATATATTTTTATGCGCTGAAATACAACATAATGGAGGGGACTCATGAGCGCACGCACGGCAGTCCTGACAATGTATTTCAAAGCAGTCCTAAGCACAGACAGTGGGGAAACGAGGGGCCATATCTGCACTACTACTTATCTATTACTGTAGAAAATGGTCCAAAATCGGGGTGACAGAGTCCCTTTAAAATCTCTCAGACTAAGAATCCAGAAGCCAAATTCCTAAATGTATGCAACACCTAAATGAGGGATTATCCTGAGCCTATGTAACATAAGATAAAAATCAATGGCTCAACGAGCCAGGTCATGAATTAGAAATGGCAGAAGCTAATGACTGTAAGCAGATGATACCAAAGGCGGTAACTTCTACTTGACCTCTTTATCTGACACCACAGGGGATGACCAGGTGCATTCGGTTGTGGCCAACAATTACTCATTGGTCGTCTGTCAATAAAATATTCTCCTGCACAGGACTACAATACTGTCAAATGAGGAGCTTCATGTTCTGCAAACTTCTGATTCTGCTTACTACACAAACAAGTTATTCTGGGAGCCTGAATCACATGCTCACAGACTAAGTTGTGAAAAGCGTACTTTAATTCATGGAAAAGGTACTAAAATAATGTCTTCCGCACACCTTTTACCATACACCGTCACACCTCGTGCACCACATTGCTTTCATCAGTCATTTAGATCAAGAGTGGATGCAAAGAAGAAAATCCAGGCCAGAAAGAGTGTCTGCCATGTAACAGGGAAAGGCTATTAAAGTTCATTGTGTCTGTTTCAGAAAAGGTTACAGAAGTACACTTCAACCAGTAAAAGGATGGCACGGGTCAGTCTGAACTGGTTTGTGCTGGGTATCCATGAGCAGGCGCTAGATTAGCTGATAAACCAAATAAAACCCGGCTTTATTCACCTAATTCATGTATTCACACATCACTAACATATGTCATACGTAGCTGAGATATGTGCATGTTGATTTAACCTACTGTAAAAATGACTGGCCGTGTTTTAGATAATGCTTTTATAAAATAAATGGGTTGCAAGCTATTAATCAGAGAAAATATTGAGCTTGGACCCAAACATAACAGTTTGTTGCAAATCCTTTATCACTGCAGTGATTATTGTACAATTTCACTAATTCAGAATACTAGACGAAAGCGGCTGACCATAACAGGTACCTACACGCATGAATTTGTTTTCTTTAAAGGATAACTGTCACACTTAGACCCTAATTTCAATTTTCATATATGTAGTTACTAATAACATGATATTCCAGAATCAGTTACTATTAGACTGACTTACCCCATATTTAATAAGATTCAGCCCTTAGCAACCAGTCTGCATAAAGCTGCAATTTCACTACTCCGTTAAGATGGCAGCCACTGCCCTCCCCCTGAGGCCAATCCCACCTGCCCTCACTAGCCAGCAACAATAGCCCCCCAAAAGTGTCAGTAACCAGAGCCCTCCTACCACATGTTGCTTTCATTTATACACTGAGCAGACGGCAGATCTCCCTTCCCTGCTCTGCGCTGGTTCAACTCTGCATCCTCCAGCTCTGCTGAGTGAGGGAGCGTCTGCCAAGCGCAGGGACAGGGAGAAGTGCACACAGCCCAGGCACTGTTATCAGCTGCTGGGGAGGACCTGGCTGTAATCATTTACTTACAGTCCCTGGCTGTCAGCAATGTGACCTTGCAACTAGGGGTGGGCGATATGGCCTAAAATCTATATTGCGATATAATTTTAAGCATGTGCGATATGCGATATATATTGCGATATATTGTTTTCTATAGTGTTTAAATTTTATTTATTTTTTACTTTTTATTTATTAACTATAGGCCTCCTTAAGGGCTAGAACCCTTGTCATATTCACCCTAATAGAGCTCTATTAGGGTGAATAGGACTTTACACTCTCCCTGCTGCCCTGTGCATAGTGCACACAACAGCAGGGAGCTGACCATGGCGGCAGCCTCTGATCTGCCCCCCTTCCCCAGCCTCTGATCTGCCCCCCTTCCCCAGCCTCTGATCTGCCCCCCTTCCCCAGCCTCTGATCTGCCCCCCTTCCCCAGCCTCTGATCTGCCCCCCTTCCCCAGCCTCTGATCTTCTCCCCAGCCTCTGATCTTCTCCCCAGCCTCTGATCTTCTCCCCAGCCTCTGATCTTTTCCCCAGCCTCTGATCTGCCTCCCTTCCCCAGCCTCTGATCTGCCCCCTCTGGTAACGCAAATCCCTCCCCAGTATTAATCATTGGTGGCATTGGCCACAGGGTCCCCCTCCTCCCCCCCATCATTGGTGGCAGTTTGCAGTTCCGATCGGAGCCCCAGCAGTGTAATGCTGGGGCTCCGATTGGTTACCATGGCAGCCAGGAGTCACGCTGCTGAAGTCCTGGCTGCCATGGTATGTTAGTGAGCAGAGAGCAGAGAGCAGCGCATTATACTCACGTGCGCTGTGGCCGCCGGTCGCTCCTTCTTCTCATAGGTCTGTGCGGCGCATTGCTAATGCTGTAAGCATTAGCTATCCGCCGCACAGACAGAAGAAGGAGCGACCGCCGGCCACATCGCACGTGAGTGTAATGCGCTGCTCTCTGCTCACTAACATACCATGGCAGCCAGGACTTCAGCAGCGTGACTCCTGGCTGCCATGGTAACCGATCGGAGCCCCAGCATTACACTGCTGGGGCTCCGATCGGAACTGCAAACTGCCACCAATGATGGGGGGGAGGAGGGGGACCCTGAGGGATATGGCCGGCACATTCATTGGTAGTGCAGTGGCCACTGTCCCTCCCCTCCTCCTCCTACTCTGTCCTCATTGGTGTTCAGCGGCAGCCGCGCACAGTGGGGAGGGAGGGACTCCCTCCTCCTCCCTCCGCTGTGCCGGCCGGCTCAGAACATGGTGCGCGCGATCATATCGCGGTCCGGCGATATAGGCGATATGGCGAAAATCCATATCGTGGCCCAAATTCATATCGCATATCGCCTATACCGCCCACCCCTACTTGCAACACATAGACGGACCCTGCCTAGCAACTCTATTTTAAAGGGAACCTGTCACTGGGATTTTGTGTATAGAGCTGAGGACATGGGTTGCTAGATGGCCGCTAGCACATCCGCAATACCCAGTCCCCATAGCTCTGTGTGCTTTTATTGTGTAAAAAACCCGATTTGATCCATATGCAAATTAACCTGAGATGAGTCCTGTCCCTGACTCCTCTAACGTGCAGGACACTTCTCAGGTTAATTTGCATATGTATCAAATAGTTTTTTTTACACAATAAAAGCACACAGAGCTATGGGGACTGGGTATTGCGGATGTGCTAGCGGCCATCTAGAAACCCATGTCCTCAGCTCTATACACAAAATTCCGGTGACGGGTTCCCTTTAAGTACAGGTAAAAGTAGGCAGTACAGGGAACAAAACTGTGGAATTAAGGGGTAATTGAATACACAGTGAAAAGTTGAAATAGGGCCACCAAGGAGATATTAATCACCACAATCCAATACTCCCAAAAAATATATATATGACAGTTATACTTTAAGGGAACCATGCTTTTCTGGTATTTTTTTCCTACAGAGAAGGAGATGTCAAAAAAAAACTGAAAAATATGCGGAACGTGTTTAAGAAAACACTAAAGACCCATAAATACCACCTAATTAACAAAATAGGGGGGGACAAGTTGTGTTCATATTTCAAATAGATTTTCAGCTAACATTTGGAGCTGTGTTTTTACAGCAAAAATGCTGCAAAAAACGCAAAATTGCATGTACTAGGTTTTGTCCAGCCAAATTACCATCGGATCCTATTATCATCAATGGGGTCTGGCAGTGAACGGTAGTATCTGGTTAGGCCGTATACAGTTAACTCCGACAGGCTCTTACTCTGCCAGATGTCACGCATGCACTCTGTGCCCGCTGCAGCCTTGCTCCTCTCTGCCAGCACGGACGCCATACTGCTTACCTCCACTACCCCGCTCTGTCCTGCGTTCATGCCAGCGATGTTCCTGGCCGCCGGCATGCTTGTTAAGTTCTGCAGGCTGTATAGGCCTCCTGGCCTGTTCTATAGGGCTCCTGCACGCTCAGCATTGGCCTCTTAAAGGGCCAGCATGCACAGCCAAAGTGTCCCCAGCCAATGGCTGCATAGCTCTTGGTATATAAGGCCGCCTCCCTGAGCTTAGGCTCCTAGTCTCTAGTTTGCCAGGTGAAGGTACCAGTATCTGTCTGACTACTTGTGTACCAAATTCCTTGTTGACTACTGATCGGATTCTGGCTCACAGAAATGAATGGGTCAGTATACTACCTATAAAAATTGCAGATGGCACAAGGATGGAAAGTATGGCTGTGTGTATGATGCTCTCCAGAGGCAAATAGAAAATAATTTCTTACCAATCTCAAGTCAATATGACAAAAACAGGATTAAAAAAAAGGAAGATATCAAGGCAGGAACTGCTGGTGTGGTGTGTGTCTTCTATATCTAGTGTCCTATAAACCGTCCCCACACTGCAGGATATACACAGGTGCTGGAAAATACAGCTGTTTGGGCTCTTCTCTCTGGACAGTGACTTTCGAATGAATATATTCTTGTTTATGGATCATTCACATACCACCCAATGCCTAGGAGAAGTTCCCTCTTACCTTTTAGCTAAAAAATTGCCACAATTGATCCAATTGTTTCCAATGGGAACCAGTTTTTCCCTAATTTTCCAATGCTGGGCATAGTTTAGACCAGGGGTGCACAACCTTTTTTGTTCTGAGGGTCACATTATCTATTACAAAGCGCCGCAAAAAATAAAATAAAAAATCTGCACTTGTTTGCCCTGGTCTATTACAGAGACCGATTGCTCAACTGTTTTATCCGGAGGGGACAATCCTCTGGATCAAGCTGCAATGATGAGTACTTATCTGCCAGATCCCACACCACTGCTCCAGTCCTCCCGGCCGGGCTCTAGTCATCTGGCTGAAGCTGTGATGTAATGTTGACAACGCATGACCACTGTAGCCAATCGCTGGCCTTTCTGTGTGAACCTCTGAGGGCAGTTACTGACAGCGGTAATTACGTGTTGTTGACATGACCTCACAGCTTAAGCCAGGTAAATAGAGCCCGGCCAAGAGGACTACAGCAGTGGCGTGGGACTTGGCCGATAAGTACTTATCCATACTCATCAACGCAGCTAGATCCAGAGGGTTGTCGCCTCTTGATCGAATGGTTAAACAATCAACCCCAACAATGATGGGGTCACTTGCTATTAATGTGAGGCACACGGAGGTACTAAAGTAATAAGACCATGCGCCTCATATTAATACAGGCATAAAGCACATACCTATAAAACTGCAGGAAACCTCCTACAGGAAGATCTTCCTGGATGCTGATAAGTTAAAGGACCTTTGATGATGTCATCACTATGTGACCAGTAACAAGTAGATGCTACAGGTCATATGGCGATTACATCAAAGGTCTTTTCAGGATCCAGCACCGGAAGGACTCCGGTTCGTTTCCTTCTCCCCTGCCCTCTTATTCTTATTAAGTGTTTTCATTGGTAGCAGTGGTCGGCCGCTCTCCCTCCTTCTCCACTGTTCGGCTGCTTATGAGAACATGGTGTGCACGATGCTTTGAGCGCCATGTTCTCTGATAGGGACTGATAATAAGTATAAAAAAAAAACTATAAAAAAAACAAAACACATCAATTCCCGTATTGTATTGAACCGGTTATCAAAGTATCGAAAAGGTATCCAGACTTTGATAGCAATACATATATTTTATATCTGTATGTCAGTGATTTTTCTGTTATATTTAGTTTTGAAAATGTACATCTTTTCAGTCATATGTAGCTCTATCCTGAGTATATCATCAATATTACTCCACTACACAACCCCTTTAAGATGCCAGGCCTCTTAATAAATTGAGTGCAATTCCTGGGTTGCAAATCTACACCAGCTATGAGCCGGCATAGATGTGTTATAATGTATGTTTGAAGTAAGTTATAGTAAAATTTTGAAGCCACAAGCACATTTTGAAAAACTGTCGAGAGTGTCAAAGTCGAAAGATCCAAATTCCTCTGCAAAACAGCAATTGCACAAAAGTATCCAATCTCTGTTCTCCAGAAAACTCTGAAGTGTAAAGCAGTAGTTTCCATGCAGTGGCTCAGGACTCACCTGTGTGTGCTGCCATAGGAGCCCTCAGGGTCTTAGGGTCTTATGCTACTGTTACAATATGACAGCCACACCCCAATGTCTCAACAGTGGAAGATTGGATGGTAAAATATCACTGTCACATTTTACATTAAAATATGCTTAAACATGTGCAGATTAATTTCTTATATCTCTCTTCATTTTTTTAATGTGGCTTACAAGGCATAAAAGGTTGGGGACCTCTGGTCTAAAACTTTCCATACACAAATGCGGGGAATTTAGCATGACGGTATTATTTGAAGTAAATTTTGCTTAAGTCTGCGCCAAATTTACACTATTTTGTTAAATTTGGTGTATTTTTAAAGGGGTTGTCCAGGAATGGATTCAGTAACCCGTCCTACATTGCTCCCTGGGGGGAAGGGGGGGGGGGTGGTTGAGTAGGACGGAGCCTCACTATACTGTGCTCCAGAGCTGCACTCACTTCACACTGATGAGATGTTGCTGTCAGGCTTCTCAGTGTAATGGCATAGCTCATGTATGATTCCTTCAGTACTATCTACTGTTCCCTGTTCCTGTAGGGCTGCTCAGTCACGACAGAGGATCATGACTATCTATTCTAGAGCAAAGTCCCTGTTTTACAATAGGCAGTACTGGAGCAATCAAACATGAGATATGTTGTCAGGCTACTCAGCCTGACAGCACATCTCATCAGTCAGAACTGACTGCAGCGCCCTAGCACAGTATAGCGAGTCTCCTCCGCCATTAGGGCTCTTTCACACGAACATATGCCGTGCAGGTAATCCGCTGTGTGAAAGAATGCCAAGCCCCGTTCCGGACAGCAGAGACACGGAGCATTAACATGATTCATAATACTCCGTACCTCTGTGACCTTTTTACTACAAAATCACGGTGACAACTTTATCTCCTTTACGCCTCCAACAATCAGATGTAGAAGTGGAGGCAACCTGTCCTAGTCAAATTCTTCAACGGATTGCTGATCACCATGTTAATAACCCTTTAAGCCTAAGGCGTCTTGCACACGACCGTATGTATTTTGCGGTCCGCAAAAAATACGGATGATGTCCGTGTGCATTCCGTATTTTGCGGAACGAAACAGCTGCCCCTAATAGAACAGTACTATCCTTGTCCGTTATGCAGACAATAATAGGACAAGTTCTAGCCCTTAGCGGAACGGATATACGAAACTTAATGCACACAGAGAACATTCAGTTTTTTTTGCGGAACCATTGAAATGGATGGTTCAACCTACGGACCGCAAACAGAAGCTGCAAAAACGCAACAGAAATGGAAATAAAATACATCCTTGGGCAAGAGGCCTAAGAGTCTGGTCACACAATCGGGTTTCTGCAAGCAGTTTTGGAAGCTAAAATCATGAGTCGATCATAAAAAGAGAAAATGTATACAGGACAGATAAAATTTTTATTTTTTTTAAGGCTACTTTCACACTAGCATTTTTTGAGGATCCGTCATGGATCTGCAAAAACGCTTCCGTTACAATAATACAACCCCATGCATCCATCAAGAACGGATCCTATTATGTCTTCTATAGCCATGACGGATCAGTCATGACCACCACTGACAGTCAATGGGGGATGGATCCGTTTTCTATTGTGTCAGAGAAAATGGATCCGTCCCCATTGACTTAGGCCAAGTTCACACGAACGTGTGTGACCCGTGCCCGTGCTGCGCCCCGCATATTGCAGGCCGCAATGCACGACCGCCGGCCGTAGGTCAGCCGCATCGGATCGCGGACCCATTCACTTTAATGGGTCCACGATCCGCCCGTTCCGCAAAAAGATAGGACATGTTGTATCTTTTTGCGGAACGGAAGTACGGGACTTTTTGCATCTCTACACCACTCACTCCAAAGTGGGCATAGTTAGCTATGTTGATTAATTTCATTTGAGATTCATCACCAACAGTTTTTTAGTTTTTTGATTTTTTTTAATTTGCAAGAAAAGTTGCACTCACTTCAGAAGGGTGTGGCGTAAGAAAACTGGTGTAGCATTTCTACACGTAAGTTTTAGGGGACGGCCACACCAGTTTCCTGATGCCAAAATCACGTGTGAATTAGGCTACTTTTACACTAGCGTTTTGGCTTTCCGTTTGCGAGATCCGCTCAGGGCTCTCACAAGCGGTCCAAAACGGATCAATTTTGCCCTAATGTATTCTGAATGGAAAAGGATCTGCTCAGATTCCGCTTTGCGCCGATGACGTCTTCTATTTCGGTGATGTCATCGGCGCAGGCGCACTGAGGGAGTTCTGAGGAGACGAGCCTCCTCATCTCAGAGCGCCTGCGCCGAATCAACACAGGCGCGCGATTTTTGAAATGCCGACAGGGCTGGCCGGAGGAGGAGATCCCGGCTGGCCCTGTCAATCAACAGGAGGAGGGGGCGGATTTCTGCAGCAGCTACCAGCAAGTAGCCGCCCTACTTGCTGGTAGAGACCGAATTTACATATATTAAAACTTCGTTTTTTGCAGAAACTGCTGGATCAAAGTAAGTAACACAATTATATTGTCATATATCGCAATATAACTAATTTCACTAGCCCAAAAAAAAAAATATCACTTTAGTGGGGTGACAGAAGCCCTTTAAGGATTAGTGGCGCAGTGCGCCTTCCCCCCCCCCAAGCCCCCCCAGTATTAAGCATTGGTGGCCCCCCACAGGATCCCCTCTCCCCTGCTCGGAGCCCCAGCAGTGTAATGCTGGGGCTCCGATCGGTTACCATGGCAGCCAGGACGCTATTGAAGCCCTGGCTGCCATGGTAAGCTCCATGCTGCTGTGTGCACAAAGCACAGAGCAGCAGGGACAGTGTGAGCTCCTATTCACCCTGATAGATCTCTATCAGGGTGAATAGGACAAGGGTTCTAGTCCCTAAGGGGGCTAAAAGTTAGTATTAAAAAAAAAAAGTTACCAAAAAAAAAAAAATATACACATTAACAATAAACATTAATTTTCAGCAGATTTGTGGGAATTTAATTTTTTTTTTTCAAAAATAAAAATTCACAGAATATCGGTATAAATTATCGGCTATCGGCCTGAAAGTTCACAAAGTATCGGTATCGGCCCTAAAAAAATCAATATCGGTCGATCCCTAACTGTCGGCATTCGTATGTCAGTCCGCAACAAAATAGAACATGTCCTTTTTTACAGACAAGGATAGGACAGTTCTATAGAGGGCAGGGCGGTCCGTTCCGCCAAATGCAGAAAACACACGTATGGTATCCATGTTTTGCAGATCCTCAATTTGATGGATCAGAAGAACAGAAAAATAACGGCAATGTGAACCCGACCTAACCAATAAAGCGTGGTCAGACCTATCTAAATCCCAATTCTAGATTAGCACAATCCACCTAAATTGAGCACAGTCAAATTGAGCACATGGAGATCCGTCTTTAGCAGCAACCACCTCCACTAAACACTTCCTGGTTTGGACAATGTTGAGGAGGAACGCCGGACCGTTCCCCCCAGCAGATGTGTTCCACTTCATTTCTGGGGTGCCTTGCATGCACAGCCCTCTACAGGTCACATCATAGCATCTCGATAGAGGTGAAAGGTTCCCTTAACCCTGCTGGGCGGTCACTAGTATCCAGTACTGACATGCTGGACATGAGTCGGATGAGACCTGTGCTTCACAGAGCCTCATTGGACTCATCTCCCTCACGGTGCTGGCTCGTTGCGAGTTTCAGCCTGTCGGTACTATAACAGTATTAAATACAAGCCTGAAATCAGCAGGTTGGTCACTATACTAGGCTGCCATCACTGAGCAAAGCAGGTTTACTCCGATTTGGCATCACGACTGTAAAAAAAAACACATTAAAAACTACTGTTTTTTCATGGGCGCTTTCTAAAATGGCCCCCTCCAATTGCATGGGGCCCATGAAAATGGCCAAAACAGGACATGTCGTTTTTATGGCCCATGTGAATGGAGCTCTGAACACGGCGGGTTTTCGCTGTTGTGTGAACGGAGCCGCACTGTGCTCTGCAGACAGTAAGTGGCTGGGACTTACTCCGCCCGCTCAAGGCCTGGTCTAGGAGGTCCTCCTTTTTGGAGTTGTACAAGTGGCCACCCCAGTGCGCGTGCAAGGTGTCTACAACTAGGACTTAGGTAATCTGACCACGTTCTATCAGCAATCAGAGCAGAAATCCAGGTCATTTCCTGGGGTTCACTTACTTTAGAGCAGCAAGGCTCCTCATACATACATACCGCTGACAACCTACCACCCCCTGCACATCTGTGTCAGAGGCTCCATTCAGGGCCACAGTCCCAGACTCCAGACAAAATAAACCAGTGCCCCGAACGGAAAGCAAACTGACCCCAGGCTAGTCAGTCATTATTCAGTTATTGTCGCTATTCCACAGGACAACAGAAACTGCTGGTGTGAACACAGCCCGGTCTCCACCAGCAGCTTCCAGGACCTCACAGGCTGTCATACACTGATACTGTACATACTGCCACCATAACACCAGGCACACAGACTCAGGTGAAATATAAGCAGCCCCTCTGGCACCCCGCCCCCACATTTCTCTCACCGGCTCGGTGACTCCGCCTCCACCTCATCCCCTGTAACAAACACCGGCTCACCGCCGCACCCGGCCCAGATAGGCAGCCATTTTGGTCAGTGTATGGGAACACTCCCGGTGTGCTGACGTCATTGGTAGGTAGCGACCTAGGGCGGCCACTTGTACGGGTTAACCAATCACACACAAGCAATGGGGCGTCATAGCCAATCACGTGCTGCCTGACATATCACAACAAAGCCCCTAAACACAGTGTGAGACGTCGCTCAGCTGCGGGGAGGAAGGGCTGCGGGCGTCATGTGTACTAGTGCCTAGCCTCTGTGCGCCATATAGACAGTACATGTGTATAGATTAGATACAATATACAGACCTCCTATAGGGCACAACCACACTGCAACATGTGTAGCGCGACAATTTATATAATGATAGTCTATGGTGTCGCACTGCGAAATGCTTCGACTGCAACGCGACAGTTGTCCAAAAATCCATCTTGGATGTATTTTTTGCTACTGTCGTGTCGCACTACGACACCATAGACTATCATTATAAAAATTGTTGCGCGACAATATGTTATCGTGTAGCCCTAGCCTAAGGGTCCCTGTTCTGGACCCAAGTCCCTCTGTCCCGCTTTCCTCCATAAATGTCCCTCTTTTTGATCTGAGGTATAGATTTTCATTACTACAATTACAATATTGACCCTGGAAGTGTTTGTCTGGTTCCTCTCTGTATATTAGACCTCACCTTATATATCATTTCACTATTTGATGCAATTTGAATTTTAGACATTTCTATAGTCTGACAATTTTTGCGCTAATGAGAGAAAACTATTGAAGTATATAGATATGCAGGAAAAATGGGTCTTTCATACAATGAACCATAAGTGTCCCTCTTTGAAAGTTCAAAAAGTTGGGCGGTATGCAATATATATATATATATATATATATATATGTGTGTGTGTGTAGGAAAAAATGCGTAGCAACATTAGGCTACTTTCACACTAGCGTTTTTTGCGGATCCTTCATGGATCTGCAAAAACGCTTCCGTTACAATAATACAACCGCATGCATCCGTCATGAACGGATCTGGTTGTATTATGTGTGACGGATCCGTCTTGAACACTATTATAAGTCAATGGGGGACGGATCCGTTTTCTATTGTGTCAGAGAAAACGCATCCGTCCTGACGCACAATGTAAGTCAGAGGGGACGGACCCGTTTTTTATTGTGTCAGAGAAAACTTACCCGCCCCCATTGACTTACATTGTGTGTCAGGACGGATCCGTTTGGCTCTGCTTCGTCAGGCGGACAGCAAAACGCTGCAGGCAGCGTTTTGGTGTCCGCCTCCAGAGCGGAATGGAGACTGAACGGAGGGAAACTGATGCATTCTGAGCGGATCCTTTTCTATTCAGAATGCATTAGGGCAGAACTGATCCGTTTTGGACCGCTTGTGAGAGCCCTGAACGGATCTGACAAATGGAAAGCCAAAATGCCAGTCTGAAAATAACCTTAACTCTCAAGTGACCCACTTTTAGGAAACTATTATTTCTTAAACTCAAATCCTTTCTTCTGGATTCACTTCTATAGTGTCCCACTCACAAACATGTTTGGTTTCCAGTTGACTAGCCTTTGCCTATAGGTTATTTCATGATTCAGGTTCTAATAAGGGCTCATTCACACAACCTCAATTTTGCTTTCATTTCAATGGGCTGCAAATGATACATCCAAAAGGGCATCCCCCTGAAGTGAATCGAGAGGAGAATGCCCTTTTGGATCCCACTACCAGCATACCTCCGCCACCTCGCTATCCATGATACTCTTATGACATCAGAACCCTGCCACCCGCGAGTCCGGTGGACATGCAAGTATTTGGAGACTTCAGTTTGATTGTATATTAGCATTAGTGGTAAATATGCTCCTTCTCTCTGTTCTTCATCAGGAAACATATATGCCCTATATGTCATCACATGCTGTTTGAGATATGATAAATATTGTATCTACATAAGAGATAACCATATGCCATCTTTGATGTTTGTATTGTTACTTTGAGTCTTGTTAATACATGTGGTCCATCTTTGATGTTTACCCTAAAGGGGTTGTCTGGGTTCAGAGCCGAACCCGGACATACCCACATTTTCACCCAGGCAGCCCCCTGACATGAGCTATGTTTTAATGGTGGCGGTCTGCGATACCTAGTTTTTCTACACCACCATTATACTTATCTAACCTTCTGACAGGTGACTAGTCAGGACTGTGATTGTGTTTTGGTATCCTGTTTTGCCTGGTCAAATCAGTAATGGGCCTCTAGTGCAGACCTCCCAAGTGCAGGGGCGTAGCGGGGCGGGGGGGGGGGGGGGGGGCAGGGGGGCCGTTGCCCCGGGCGCCAAATTGTAGGGGGCGCCAGGCAGAAGGCAGTAAAATGAGGGTGATGGAAGCCTATGGCTCCCATCCCCTCCGATCCGCCTGGCCTGAAGCTTTAAGAAACAGCAGAGCGGCGCAGGATTCCAGGAGATCGCGATTATATCACCGAGAGGGCAGTGTGATGTGTTCCTGACCGCCTGCGCCCCCGGACGCCCAAGCAAAGACTACAAGAAGTGATGAAGAGAGGTGAGTATTATTATTTTTTTTTTTATGTAAGTACTTTATGTAAAGTATGGAAGTGGGCAGAAGAGATACAAAGGAGGCCAGTATATTTAGAAAGAATGGGCACTATTTTATATTATACAGGGTGGCCATGATATATTATACAGGGGGCCATTATTATAGTTATACAGTGGGGCCATAATATATAATAATTATACAAGGGGGCCATCATATATTATACATAGGGGCCATTATATATTATAATTATACAGAGAGGCTATTAATAATGGGCCCTCTGTCTCTGTATAATTCTAATATGTAATGCCCCCCCCGTATAATTATTATATATTACGGCCCCACTGTATAACTATAATTTATCACTGATTAAAAATGAAAACAATAAAATTCCCTACACATGTTTGGTATCGCCGCGTCCGTAACGACCTGATCTATAAAACGGTCATGTTACTTTACCCGAACGGTGAACGCCATAAAAATAAAAAATAAAAAACTATGATGAAATTGAAATTTTGCCCACCTTACTTTCCAAAAAAGGTAATAAAAGTGATCAAAAAAGTTGCATGTACGCCAAAATTGTAACAATCAAACCGTCATCTCATCCCGCAAATATCATACCCTACCCAAGATAATCGCCCCAAAACTGAAAAAACTATGGCTCTTAGACTATGGAAACACTAAAACATGTTTTTTTTTGTTTCAAAAATGAAATCATTGTGTAAAACTTACATAAATTAAAAAAAAGTATACATATTAGGTATCGCCGTGTCCGTATCGACTGGCTCTATAAAGATATCACATGATCTAACCCCTCAGGTGACCACCGTAAAAAAATAAATATAAAAACGTAAAAAAATGCAATTTTTTGTCATCTTACGTCACAAAAAGTGTAATAGCAAGCGATCAAAAAGTCATATGCACCCCAAAATAGTGCCAATCAAACCGTCATCTCGTCTTGCAAAAAAATAGACCCTACTTAAGATAATCGCCCAGAAAATGCAAAAACTATGGCTCTTAGACTATGGAGACACTAAAACATTTTTTTTGTTTTCAAAATGAAATCATTGTAAAACTTACATAAATAAAAAAAAAGTATACATATTAGGTATCGCTGCGTCCGTGACAACCTGCTCTATAAAATTACCACATGATCTAACCTGTCAGATGAATGTTGTAAATAACAAAAAAAAGTACCAACAAAACTGCCACCCTATCCCGTAGATTCTAAAATGGGGTCACTTTTTGGGAGTTTCTACTCTAGGGGTGCATCAGGGGGGCTTCAAATGGGACATTGTGTCAAAAAAAACAGTCCAGCAAAATCTGCCTTCCAAAAACCGTATGGCATTCCTTTCCTTCTGCGCCCTGCCTTGTGCCCGTACAGCAGTTTACGACCACATATGGGGTGTTTCTGTAAACTACAGAATCAGGGCCATAAATAACGAGTTTTGTTTGGCTGTTAACCCTTGATTTGTAACTGGAAAAAAAATATTAAAATGGAAAATCTGCCCAAAAAGTGAAATTTTGAAATTGTATCTCTATTTTCCATAAAATCTTGTGCAACACCTAAAGGGTTAACAAAGTTTGAATACCTTGTTGAATACCTTGAGGGGTGTAGTTTCTTAGATGGGGTCACTTTTATGGAGTTTCTACTCTAGGGGTGCATCAGGGGGGCTTCAAATGGGACATGGTGTAAATAAACCAGTCCAGCAAAATCTGTCTTCCAAAAACCAAACGGCGCACCTTTCACTCTACGCCCCACTGTGTGGCTGTACAGTAGTTTACGGCCACATATGGGGTGTTTCTGTAAACGGCAGAGTCAGGGCAATAAAGATACAGTCTTATTTGGCTGTTAACCCTTGCTTTATTAGTGGAAAAAATGGGTTAAAATGGAAAATTAGGCAAAAAAATGAAATTCTCAAATTTCATCCCCATTTGCCAATAACTCTTGTGCAACACCTAAAGGGTTAACAAAGTTTGTAAAATCAGTTTTGAATACCTTTAGGGGTGTAGTTTATAGAATAGGGGCATTTTTGGGTGGTTTCTATTATGTAAGCCTCGCAAAGTGACTTCAGACCTGTAGTGGTCCCTAAAAATTGGATTTCTAAACTTCTAAGCCTTGTAACATCCCAAAAAAATAAAATATCATCCCCAAAATAATTCAAACATGAAGTAGACATATGGGGAATGTAAAGTCATCACAATTTTGGGGGGTATTACTATGTATTACAGAAGTAGAGAAACTGAAACTTTGAAATTTGCAAATTTTCCCAATTTTTGGTAAATTTGGTATTTTTTTTATGCAAAAAAAAAAAAATTTTGACTTCATTTTTCCAGTGTCATGAAGTACAATATGTGACGAAAAAACAATCTCAGAACGGCCTGGATAAGTCAAAGCATTTTAAAGTTATCACCACTTAAAGTGACACTGGTCAGATTTGCAAAAAATGGCCTGGTCCTTAAGGTGAAATAAGTCTGTGTCCCTATGGGGTTAAGAGGTCATTTGCATCGCTTTCTTCCCATGCCATATGCCACATGCCGATTACCGTTTTGGAGCCAAGAGACATTCCATAGCAGAGTCCAGCTAACCAAGCGCCAAACCTGCCCAAATCCTGAAGACATTGTATGTCATCTCACCCCTGTGAGAGATCAAGCATATTGTAAGTGCCTTTGCTTCTGATGCACGCGCAGTGAAGCTGGCTGTACTATCTTCTGGAGCAACTTCTGACGCACGCGCAGTAAAGCTGGCTGTGCTATCTTCTGAAACACGTGCATAGTACAATGAAGTTGAGGATAATACACCCAGCTTCACAGCACTTGCACTTGATTTCTGACTGGCTGGAGATGGCATTCAGTAAAACTTAGGAATGGAGACATGCTTAGGGATACGAGCCTGATTGGACAGATTTTGGCCATGGCCAGTGTGACCCTGCTGTATAGCATCTACACCTTGTGACTTCAGCAGTGTACAGCGCACAGGGCAATTAAAGTGCTTTTTTTTAACAACATTTTCTTTCCACTTTCCCATTTTAGCACACCTTTAAAAAGCCAATTCATTAATCCAACAGGTTCCCTTTAAGATATGGCTGCCTGTTAGCAGACCAACCTGTATGCAGCCCTTTATTTGCTTCAGTAGGTGCCTGTCATGGAACCATGAACCAGACATACAACAAGAGATAGTGGAAAATAAGAAGGTTTTATTGAAGAGCAAGCCGTAAGCAAAGTCCGAACGGATGGCTAAACCGAAGCAGGGTCTTGCGGAGACAGAGGTCAGGAACCAGAAGGGTAGTCAGACGAAGCCAGGAACAGGAACCAACGGGGTAGTCAGACGAAGCCGGCATCAGGAACCAACGGGGTAGTCAGACGAAGCCGGAATCAGGAACCAACGGGGTAGTCAGACGAGGCCAGGATCAGGAACCAGAAGCAGCAGCAGTCTTGGAAGCATGTGAACACAGGAGGACCAAGCAAGGAACTGAAGCCACAGACCTCCTATATATATGAGCTGGGCATCCAGCTCCTCCCAGTGGGAAGGAGGAGCCGCAGGGTGGGAGGCTACAAGAAAGCCCAGAAACCAAGATGGCCGCCAGCACATGTCAAACGAAGGGAACAGCAAGGAGGTAAGACCATGACAGTACCTCCCCCTCAAGGGCCCCTCCTCCGCGGAGTAAGGAACGGTTTCTGAGGGAAGCGTGCGTGGAAGGCTCGGAGCAAGACAGGAGCATGGACATCTGCGGAGGGAACCCAGGAACGCTCCTCTGGACCATAACCACGCCAATGGACCAAAAACTGCACCCGGCCGCGGACCAGGCGTGAGTCCAGGATATTGCATCACCTCATACTCCTCACGATTGCCCACTTGGACCGGACGAGGCCGAGGAATCGAGGAAGTGAAACGATTACACACCAGTGGCTTCAACAGGGAGACATGAAACACGTTGGAGATCCGCATGCCAGGAGGAAGCGCAAGGGCATAGGCTACCGGGTTTACCCTGCGAAGCACTCGGAAGGGACCAACAAAGCGAGGCGCCAGCTTGGGAGTGGGCACTCGAAGGTTGAGGTTGCGGGTGGACAACCATACGCGGTCTCCGACCTGGTAGGAAGGAGCGGGCGCTCGTCTGCGATCAGCCTGGAGTCTCTGGCGCTGCGCAGAGACCTCAAGGGACCTCTGGATCTGTACCCAAGAAGCACGTAGGACGGAAAGGTGATCCTCCACAGCCGGAATATCCTGGGGAGAGAATACCTCCGGTAACACGGCAGGTTGGAACCCATAATTGGCCATGAAGGGAGACGTCCCAGAGGAAGAGTTCACCGCCGTGTTCCTGGCAAACTCAGCCCAAGGCAGGAGGTCAACCCAATTGTCTTGGTGATCGGAGACATAGCAACGAAGGAATTGCTCCAAGGCCTGATTGGATCGTTCTGCGGCCCCATTGGACTGAGGGTGGTAGGCCGAGGAGAAAGAGAGATGAATCCCCAACTGGGAGCAAAAGGCGCGCCAGAACCTGGACACAAACTGACTCCCCCGATCCGACACAATCTCCTTGGGCAAACCGTGCAACCGGAAGACCTCCCTGGCAAAAATCGAGGCCAACTCTTGTGCAGAGGGTAACTTCTTGAGAGGAACACAGTGGCACATTTTGGAAAACCGATCCACAATCATGAGAATGACCGTATGGCCTCGGGATGCAGGGAGGTCCACAATGAAATCCATCCCCAGGTGTGACCATGGACGCTCCCCGGTGGCTATGGGTTGCAAAAGGCCCAACGGAAGGTGCCGAGGGGACTTACTCTGGGCACAAACGGAGCATGCCGCTACATATGCGGCGATGTCGGAACGTAGAGAAGGCCACCAGAACAGACGTGAAACCGCCCAGGACAGCTGATTCTTTCCAGGGTGCCCCGCGGCCTTGGAGTTATGGTAGGTTCGCAACAACCGAGTGCGCAACTCCTCAGGCACAAAACATCTGCCGTTGGGTCTCCCAGAGGGAGCACCAGATTGAGCCGCCAAAATCTGCTCACCCAGAGGAGAAGTCAGGCTGGTGCGAATAGCGGCCAGGATCTGATTCGGGGGTATGACCGTAGTCGGAATCGACTCCTCCCCGGACAGCTCGGAGTACTGCCGTGATAAGGCATCCGCTCTGATGTTCTTGGAGCCGGGTAGGTAGGAGACCACGTAATTAAAACGTGACAAGAACAGAGCCCATCTGGCCTGACGTGGTGTCAATCTCTTGGCCTCAGAGAGGTAGGTCAGATTCTTGTGGTCCGTCAGGATGAGAACCGGAACCACCGAGCCCTCGAGCAAGTGCCTCCATTCTTTAAGGGCCTGCACGATGGCCAATAACTCCCTGTCACCAATCTGATAGTTGCACTCCGCGGAAGACAGTTTCCGGGAGTAAAACCCACAAGGAAGCAGAGGACCCTCTGGTGTTCTACGCTGAGACAGGAGGGCGCCTACTCCCGTCTCAGACGCGTCCACCTCGAGGACAAAAGGCAACCCAGGGTTGGGATGCGACAGAATCGGAGCCGACACAAAGGCGGACTTTAGAGCCTCAAAAGCTCGGATGGCCTCGAGCGGCCAGACCTGAGGATTACTGCCCTTCCTGGTCAGATCCGTGAGAGGCTTGGCTAGCATGGAAAAGTCCCTGATGAACTTCCGATAATAATTGGCGAAGCCCAAAAAGCGCTGCAGGGCACGAAGCCCACTGGGCTGGGGCCACTGTAAGACAGCCGAAACCTTCTCAGGATCCATGGAGAACCCCTCAGCGGAAATGATGTAACCTAAGAAGGTTACCTGGGATCGGTGAAATTCGCATTTCTCAAGCTTACCGAACAGCTTGTTCTCTCGTAAGCGTTGCAACACTCGTCTGACATCCAGAATGTGGGCCTCCATGGATGCAGAATATACCAAGATGTCATCCAAATAGACCACCACACACTGCTGCAACAGGTCACGGAAAACATCGTTGATGAATTCCTGGAAGACTGCGGGCGCATTGCACAACCCAAAGGGCATAACCAAGGATTCATAATGACCGGTCCTGGTGTTAAACGCGGTCTTCCACTCATCGCCCGCCTTGATCCTTACCAGGTTATATGCCGCCCTCAGGTCGAGTTTGGTAAAGACCGTGGCCCCTTTGAGGCGATCGAACAGCTCGGAAATCAAGGGTATCGGGTAAGCGTTCTTGATCGTGATGCGATTGAGACCCCTGTAATCGATGCAAGGCCTCAACTCGCCGCCCTTCTTTTTCACAAAGAAAAATCCAGCCCCTGCCGGGGACGAGGATTTGCGAATGTGTCCGCGTGAAAGCGCCTCCCTCACGTACTCCTCCATGGCCTCATTCTCCGCTACCGACAGTGGATAGACTTTGCCACGAGGAGGAACGGCACCGGATTGTAACTCTATGGCACAATCGTATGGGCGGTGCGGAGGTAGGGCAACCGCGCGCACCTTATCGAATACATCCCGGTACTCTTCGTATTCAGGAGGCAACAGAGAGTCCGAGGAAGTACACAGCAACTTGACAGGCCCATGGATGCAACTAGCCCCACACTGCGGTGACCACGAGAGGATCTCGACCGATCTCCAATCGAAAGTCGGATTATGCTTCTGGAGCCAGGGGTACCCCAAGACCACCGAGTAGTGTGGAGACGAAATAACCTGGAGACAGACCGACTCTCTGTGAACGGCACCAATGGCTATCCCCACTGGAAGGGTCTCATGAGTCACGTGTGGCGGCAGAAGGGGTCTGCCGTCTATCGCCTCAAGAGCCAGTGGGGAACCTCGAGGCTGCAGAGGAATGGAATTGGCGGCAACGAACACTCTATCAATGAACAAACCACCAGCACCAGAGTCCACCAACGCCTGGGTCGTCACCGAGCCCCCGACCCAGGAGAGGACAACCGTGATCAGTGGTTTGTCAACACGGGAAACCGGGGACGAGGAGACTCCACCCAAGATCTGCCCCCGACAGGACCTCAGGTGCGAGCGTTCTCCCGGACGGTTCGGACATGCCAACCGAAAATGCCCACCGAGACCACAGTACATGCATCGGCCCTCGCGTCTCCGGAGTACCCTCTCCCCCTCAGACAGGCGAGCAAACCCCCGCTGCATGGGTTCACCCCCAGACAAGTCATCCCCAGGAGGCGTGGGAGGAGAGGGAGGCACGGGTGGGACAGCAAACGTAGGCGCCAATCTGTTAGGAGACCTCCGCAGGCTCTCCTTAAAGGAAGGTCTCTCCCTGAGTCTGGTGTCAATCAAAATCAGGAAAGAAATAAGAGACTCGAGCTCCACTGGTAGGTCCTTAGCTGCAACCTCATCCTTCAAGGCATCCGAGAGACCATGAGAGAAAGCAGCGACCAGAGCCTCATTATTCCAGCCCACCTCTGCTGCCAGGGTACGAAACTCAATGGCGTATTCAGCTACGGATCGTGAACCCTGTCTGATGGACATAAGGAGCTTCGCAGCAGAGGCAGCACGAGCCGGCACATCGAATACCTTCCGAAGAGAAGCAACAAAACCGGAAAACTCGGCAACCACCGGATTGTTGTTCTCCCATAAAGGGCTGGCCCAGGCCAAGGCCTTGTCCGAGAGCAGCGAGATCAAGAAGCCCACCCTTGATCTCTCAGTAGGAAAGGCATGTGGCAGCAACTCGAAGTAAATGCCCACCTGGTTAAGGAAACCTCGGCACTGAGTTGGCTCTCCCCCAAAGCGCTGTGGAAGGGGGGCAGAACCGGTCATACCCTGAAACACCACAGGCGCAGCAACAGGTGTCAGGGTAGACTCTGGCGCAACAACCGGAGCGGCAGTAGGAGCGGGCCCAGGAGCGACAACCGACCCATCGGCAACGGAAGCTAAATGAGCCGTGCGTTCAAGCAGGGTTTGCAACGCCACAGCGAACCGACCCAACAGGTGATCCTGCTGATCAAGTCTGGCAACCAGCGTAGGTAGCGAGGGTGGCCCTGTACCGTCAGAATTCATGGCTTGGTCCTAATGTCATGGAACCATGAACCAGACGTACAACAAGAGATAAGTGGAAAATAAGAAGGTTTTATTGAAGAGCAAGCCGTAAGCAAAGTCCGAACGGATGGCTAAACCGAAGCAGGGTCTTGCGGAGACAGAGGTCAGGAACCAGAAGGGTAGTCAGACGAAGCCAGGAACAGGAACCAACGGGGTAGTCAGACGAAGCCGGAATCAGGAACCAACGGGGTAGTCAGACGAAGCCGGAATCAGGAACCAACGGGGTAGTCAGACGAGGCCAGGATCAGGAACCAGAAGCAGCAGCAGTCTTGGAAGCATGTGAACACAGGAGGACCAAGCAAGGAACTGAAGCCACAGACCTCCTATATATATGAGCTGGGCATCCAGCTCCTCCCAGTGGGAAGGAGGAGCCGCAGGGTGGGAGGCTACAAGAAAGCCCAGAAACCAAGATGGCCGCCAGCACATGTCAAACGAAGGGAACAGCAAGGAGGTAAGACCATGACAGTGCCATATGTTCACACCGTCAGGATTTGCAATAGGAAAATCTGCTGTTTATATTTAGGGAAGTCTGCAGCTGATTCTGTTATGGATTGGCATGCAAATTCACTCAGTTAAGGTTCAGTGGTACTAATCTGAAACTTTCCAATGTGAAATCCACGAGAATAACATTGGGGTACCTTCTATGGAGGCAGGCCACTTGACTGCTATGGGGTCTGAGGGGAGAGTGGGACGAACACTTAACTGTTCTCTTACCGAAATGAAAACACAGAATTTTCATGCAGATGCCACTAGGGGGAGTTCAGTGCAAATAGATTTTACAGCTTCCATTGCAGTCAATGCTAACCATGTATATTACTATGGACTGAGCTCCCCACCTAGTGGTGGAGCAATTTGTATGGGGAGATTTATCAAGGTATTTATGCCAGTTGTTAGGGATAAATACATTGAGAAATATGGTGTTCAGAACGATTGCCATACATATAAAGCCCCTGTTCCACTTTTTCCAACATAGAAGTCAGATAAAGTGAGTGAGATGGACCCAGCCTTACCTAATGGCACACTTTTTCCCCTACAGTCTCATTCATGTTTTAGGGTATTGGTAGTGACCGCTAGGGGGACTGCTGGGCTACCAGCAGGAATTTATGTAGAAGCACTAGAACCACTTTCAAACATGGCAGACTTAAAAACATAGAAGATTAACGGCTGATAAAGACCTCCAGGTCCATTTTGTTCTGCACCAAAAATCTGCATCATGTAGTATTACATACCAGTTATTCATATGGATGGCCAATCATGTAATCTAATATTCTAAGCTCGGTCACATAGTTTAGATGCACTATGGAAGCTCAGCTGACAGTTTTATTCACATGAACGTGATTCTTTGTGAATACCACATTGCCAAAATCTTGATCTGATCCAGTCATGAAAATGCAGACAAATCTTTTTCGAATCAGTACAGGAACAATAAAGAAAAATATTTGCATAGTTACTTAACTTTTTAGGAAGATTTAAACTGGAATTTTTTGTTCAAAGCCAAACTACACTTTAAGAGAATATTATTATTTCAGAGCAAGTGGAGTATCTAGGAGGAAATTCATGCATACTGTATTCTAGAAAGACATTTAAAATCATCCATGCAGATGTCAGATCCTAGAGTCAACCATTCTCACACTTTACTTGCGGTTTCTCATTTTGAGATCCACCCTCCTGCATTTTCTTTTTCGTTTGGTTGTGTCATGCTTCAATGCATATATTCTTACTGTTTGCACTTTCTTTACATAGAAACACAATTAGCAGGTTGGGTTTCTATATTTTCTCTATTCTCATGACACTCAGCTGTGATTCTCCTGACATGAAAAGCATCCTACTCTGGTGAGCAGCACAAACATCTCCCCCACAATACTTTTTTTATATGGAATTATGCAAGTATACTGAAATAACAACTTCTCACTCTCTTTATGATCTTTGGACTCTAAAAAGCTTGTCTGGGATCTTAAGAAACTTACAGAAGAGTTGGTAATGTATTACATAAAGAAATGGTACAGTATATATTTCCTCGTTAAGTCTTGTGCTGCTCCAGCAGTTCCTGCTGGTGTGCACTGATGATTTCTCACCCATCATTCGTGTGACCATTGCACCTAATCAATTATTTCAGTGGTCACTCACATCCCACTTATGCAAGCATTACCACTGAGGCTAGTGACTATTGCAGCAGTCACGTTAATAATGTATTTGATATCACTACATGGCCAGTGGGGACCAATAGAGAGGTGAGTATAGGTAATTTATTTTATACATTTACAGCTCTTATGCAAGTTTCTTAAAAGTCCCCTTTGCATTGTCAAAAACCAAATCGGGTGGACTGATCATAGCCCCTACTGGGGGTACATAAAGAGCTGACACTCCCAGCTTTAATTAACTTATGTACAGTGCCTTGAAAAAGTATTCATACCCCTAGAACTTTTCCACATTTTTTAACGTTACACCCACAAACGTAAATTTATTTTAATGGAATTTTATGTGATAGACCAACACAAAGTAGCAAGTATGTGTGAAGTAAAAATACATATGATACATGGTTTTTAATAAATAAAAATCTGAAAAGTGTGGTGTACATTTGTATTGAGCCCCCTGTACTCTGATACCCCTAAATAAACTCCATTGTGACTAGCTGCCTTCAGAACTCACCTAATGAGTAAATAGTGTCCACCTGTGTGTAATTTAGTCTCAGTATAACTACACCTGTTCTGTGAAAGTCTCAGAGGTTTGTTAGAGAACATTAGTGATCAAATAGCATCATGAAAACCAAGGGACACGCCAGACAGGTCAGGGATAAAGTTGTGGAGAACTTTAAAGCAGGATTAAGTTAGAAAAAAATATCATAAACTCTGAACATCTCAGGGAGCACTGTTCAATCCATCATCCAAAATTGTAAGGAGTATGGCACAACTGCAAACCTACCAAGACATGGCCGTCAAACCTAAACTGACAGCCTAGGCAAGGAGAACACTAATTAGAGACGCAGCCAAGAGGCCCATGGTCAGTCTGCAGGAGTTTCAGAGATCCAGAGCTCAGGTGGGAGAGTCTTTCCATAGGCCAACTATGTGTGTTCATACTGCTATGCGCTCTCCACCACGCCTGGGCAGCACTACACCTGGAAACGGTGCTACTAGGAGGATGCTGTTTCTAACCATGGGACGCACAAGTATCACTGGATTATTTATCAGTATAGCAGGAGTCTGATGTTTACATTTGTATCTGCATTGAAGGAGGGGGCCAGATGACTTAATGGCCATAGTTTTCAGTGATTCATGTATTGGTACTCCTGTGTTTATTGCATAATAGGGGGCCGGATCATTTACTGGCCACTATAACTGGTGACTTATCTCTTGCAGTATTGGTCACTTTTGGTAGTAGTATTCTGTCGGATAGGCATATCTTGGTTACCACTGCTTGAGGGCAGCACTATTGACAGTGGTATTTATTTATTTTATTTTTTTGGTCCCCTGATGAGGCCTTAAACTGTATAGGGCAAAACATGTTGGAATAATGGGATCAGAATATGGGACATTACATAAGATTGATTTGCAATAAGTTGCTAATTATTGGTGACTGTATATTTTGCTTAATTGCGAGTGGAAAGAGTATCCAACATTTTATTAGTGAATAATCTGTATATCTATAATTATTGGTTTTTGGCATTTAGGTTAGGTCATTAAATATATTTGCTCTAGGTCATACCACCACGGTGGGCCTCCCACCTGCTAGGGTCATCTAGGGGTTTTCAGGAGGTTCCTAAATACAGAATCACCCCTGTTGGGGCGGCCATTCCGTTTGTAGCAAGGGCCGAAGACACAGGGGCAGGATTAGGGAAAGTCTCCATTCAGGGACTCAAACCTTGCATATACAAGAGCCCTAGCCTGAGTACCCAGTTGTTATATTATGTATGTTTATTACCTTCTTTATGTTGATGTTTTTGTTTTTTTAAGGCTACATTTTATTTTGGTGGTAGTCTGTGAATTGGAATGAAATGTAGCCACTTTTACAGGTTTTTCCTGTAAAAATGATTTTTTAACAAGTTTCTGCAGCATTGCCCCTGAATCAGATTTATACTTATCTGCTTCATGTCGCCCTGGCCCTTTGCGCTGCCCCCTCTGCCTCCATCTTTGAGTTCCTGTGCTGTTTACACCTGGCAGTGCATGGCCATAGTCACATACACCGCTCCAATCAATGACTGGCTTCAGCAGTGACATGCTGCTTGTGGCCACATTGCCGCTGAAGCCAGTCATTGGCTTGAGAGGTGCACGTGACCATGGCCATACACTGCCAGGTGAAAACAGCACGGGGACCGGAAGATGGAGGCAGCAGGGGCAGTGCGTAGGACTGAATCAACGGGGATCAGGTAAGTTTAATTCTTTGGTTTCAGAGGCCATGCTGCAGGAATGGGTTAGAAATCAATTTTTACGTAGAAATCCCTCTAAGACCCTAATACACTGTGAGATATTCAGGTCAATTACTGGGAAAAAGTCTTCATAGGAACCCTCATTCATGATAAGTGGCTGGTTTAATCGTGCTGCACATCTCTCTATGTAATCAGGCATGTGCTACCAATAATCAATATAACTAAACTAGCTGAAGGACCCGGTTTCGCACTGGTATATATTTTATTTAATGTTTGTGTGTGTCATTAAAATATATCAACAGTATCCACTATAACAGTGACATCTACAGTACCCCGCCCCCTTAACAGTGACCTCCTGTCACGAATACAGGGGAGGGACACAGAACTAGGCCTCAAGGCTTGGAAGAGGGAAAAGGTCACCTCCTAGGAAGCATTAAGGCATTAACATCGGCCGCTGGAACCCACATTCTCTCCTCTGGACCATAACCCTTCCAGTGAACGAGATACTGGAGGGATCTACGGAGAATTCGGGAGTCCACTATCCTGGTGATCTGAAATTTAAGATTACCGTCCACCATGACAGGAAGGGGTGGCAGGGAGGACGGTTCAGCAGGTTTCGACATATCTCTTCAGTAATGATTTGTGGAAAACATTATGAATCTTTAAAGCCTGCGGAAGGTCAAGATGAAAGGCTACCGGGTTAATAATGGCAGAGATCTTATATGGACCAATAAACCTTTGGCCCAACTTCCACAAAGGTACTTTCAACTTAATGTTTCTTGTGGACAGCTACACAGAATCACCCACTCTCAGGTCCGGACCACTCACACGCTTCTTGTCAGCCATTCGTTTATAATTCTTGCCCATCTTTTTCAGATTATTTAGAATTTTCTGCCAAATAGGTGACAAAGAAGAGGAAAATCTTTCCTCTTCAGGTATACCAGAAGTCTCAGTACCAGAAAATGTGCCAAACTGCAGATGGAACCCATATGCCCCAAAAAACGGCGACTTATCAGTGGACTGCTGCCTACAGTTATTTATGGCGAACCCGGCCAAAGACAAAAAAAGAAGACCACTTCTCCTGATTCTCTGAGAGAAAACATCTCAGATAGGTCTCCAGATTCTGGTTAGTGCGCTCAGTCTGTCTGTTTGACTGAGGGTGAAAGGCCAAAGAAAAGGAAAATTGTACCCCCAAGCAAGTGCAAAACGCCTTCCAGAATCTGAAAACAAACTGAGTCCCCCTATCAGACACCACATCAGAGGGAATACCATGTAGCTTCACGAAGTTGTCAACAATCACTTGTGCGAGAGTTTTAGCATTAGGTAGTGTCACGGCTGGGTGTGGGGGAAACCCCCAGCCGTGCGGTGCCAGGAAGATGTGGGTACACAGAGTTAGGGAGCAGGTCACCTCCTATTGCGTCCCTAACGCTGACCCTGTCTCCTGTCAGTATGAGCCGACCTTGGTGGTAGGAGGGCTCATACGCCGGAACCTAAGTGTCCCTACGAGCCCTCAAGTCGGCCCTGTACTAGGGGACAGAGTGAGACGACCTGCTCCTCCTTGGCACGGGGGAGCAGGAGTCTCAACGGCCAAGCAACACAGGGGAATACAATAACAGACTTATGGAAATGACAGGTAAGTGAGACTAGTCCTGCACTTACCTGCCACAGACACACAAACCTGGAACCCATGAACAAGTGCTAATGTCCACAGCAACATAAAGGACACAGCACACACCAGACATACAAGGGAAACCAGGAAACCATAAGCTGCACTAACAAGATAACCCCACACACACCTAGATAACACCATGAAACATAGAATAAACTGACAAAGGTTTATGACCAGAAGGATGGTCCTCACCAGGCAGATGGAGGAAACAGGAGGCTGCTCCAGCCAGCATGGCTGAGAGCAACCTACTGAAGCCTGCAGGAGTCTCAGGCTATATAGGCCGAAAGGCCACACCCACCAGTCAACCACACCCAGTGACAACACACACACTGGGAAGGGAGTTAACCCTTCCTACACCACAGAAGGGAAAACACCAACTTAAAGGGGAATAGCACACACACTCACTCACCTGTCACCGCTGGCAACGGCATGCGTGGCCACCGTGTCCTGCAGAACAACCAGCAGGCAGAGACCCTGCCACCACATGCACAACACCAGACGTTGCCGCGGACAACCGCAGGTGAAGGGAGGTGTCCAAGTGCATACAACCTCGTGCACAACAAACAGACAAGGAAGTGCACACAAACACAGACGAAGGACGTGCACACCAAAACACGTTGCCAAGGGCAACCGCACGCATGCCTGTTATTCGCGGCAACCGCACCTGAGGCAAACCACTAAGTGCCCCCAGCTGCGGTTGCGACAACACCAGACCGCGGATAACTGCATGCGGCTCCCAAGGAGTCACGACCATGACCAGGGGTCGTGACAGGTAGCCCTGGTAATGCTATAAAGTGCGACATCTTACTGAAGCGATCAACAACAACCAGAATCACAGTTTTTCCTGAGGAATTCTTAAAATCTGTGATAAAGTCCATGGACAAATGAGTCCAAGGTCTAGACGGAATGGACAACGGAAGTATAGATCCTGAAGGCCGAGTATGTGTCACCTTAGCACATGCACAAGTACTACAGGCTGACAAATAGCCCTCCACATATTTACGCAACCCCTGCCACCAGAATCTACGAGAGATAAGATCGATCGTGGATCTGCTCCCAGGGTGTCCTGTAAGAACTGTACAGTGATGTTCCTCGAACACCTTGTGCCTTAATTCAGAAGGAACAAACAACTTTCCCGGAGGACAAGAATCCAGTGCATCTCTGTGGGCCTCCAACTCCTCTGCCTCAAGGTCGGGATAAAGAGCGGATATTACTAGCCCTGCAGACAAGATAGGGCCAGGATCTTCCGAATCACTAAAGCTACGCGAAAAGGCATCCGCCTTGACGTTCTTAATCCCAGGGCGATAGGGTTCAGATGTTTAGCCGACTCCAGGTAAGCCAGATTTTTGTGATCGGCAATTACCGTAATTCCTCAAAAGCCAACTTAATGGCCAGAAATTCTCTATTGCCTACGTCATAATTTCTTTCAGCAGCCAAGAATTTCTTAGAGAACAAAGCACATGCGTGACATTTACTAGGTAAAGGACACTGTGACAAGACTGCTCCTTGACACATCCGGCTGCACCAGTATAGGAGCAGAAGCAAAACTGTCAAGGATGGAAACACCAAACTAACAACCAGGAGGGAAAGGGAAAGCCACTAGGCCTCAACGCTAGGGAAAGGAAAAGGTCACCTCCTAGTAACCCTACTCCTGGCCCTCACTCCTAACCCTATGGGCACCCCTTGAAGGTAAAAAAGCCCATAACCTGGGATCCTGGAGATCCTAGAGAGCCCTAAGAATATTGTCAGGGCTGAGTAAACCTGTTCCTTCCCAGATGAAGGAACAGGCATCTCTCTGAGGCCTAGTAACAAAAAGCAAGGAAGGGAAAACAAAACACAAACAAACGCAACACTTAACTTCTGTAGTAATGGAATAGCAGGAACACCAGAGACGACCTAACACCAGCTCTGCCAAACCCAAATAAAGCTATCTACCGCACAGTCAGAAGGATGGGACAACACTAATATGTTAGAGTAATAAGTACTAAGCTACACCTGAAACAGGGGATGAGATCACAAACAAACACTGAATAAAGAGGAATCAAAGAGGCTGTTAGATTCCTCCACGCTCCGCCAGTCCCCTTGATCTCCTGACATCTGTCACAGAAGGGACCGTGACAGTACCCCCTCTTCTACAGGTGACCTCCGGGCACCCAGGACAGACCTTATCAGGATGAGCTCTGTGAAAGGCCTTCACAAGACAATTAGCATTAACATCGGCCGCTGGAACACACATCCTCTCCTCTGATCCGTACCCTTTCCAGTGGACGAGATACTGGAGGGATCTACGGAGAACTCGGGAGTCCACAATCCTGTTAATCTGAATTTCGAAATTACCGTCCACCATGACAGGAGCGGGAGGCAAGGAGGACGGCTCAACAGGTTCGCAACATTTTTTCAACAAAGACTTATGAAATACATTATGAGTTTTCAAAGCCTGAGGAAGTCTACAGGGTTAACAATGGCAATGATCATACAGTAAAGAACAGAAGTATTTGAACACCCAGCGATTTTGCAAGTTCTCCCACTTAGAAATGATGGAGGGGTCTGAAATTCACATTGTAGGTGCATTCTCCCTCTGAGAGACAGAATAAAAATAAAAAAAAAGGAAATCACATTGTATGATTTTTAAAGAATTTATTTGTCTTGCATTGCTGAACATAAGTATTTGAATACCTGAGAAAATCTGTGTTTATATTTGATACAGAAGTCTTTGTTTGCAATTACAGAGCTCAAACGTTTCCTGTAGTTCTTAACCAGGTTTGCACACACTGCAACAGGGATTTTGGCCCACTCCTCCACACAGATCTTCTCTAAATCTGTCAGCTTTTGGGGCTGTCACTGAGCAACACGGAGTTTCAGCTCCTTTCAAAGATGTTCTATTGGATTTAGGTCTGGAGACTGGCTAGGCCACTCAAGAACCTTGATATTCTTCTTACGGAGCCACTCCTTGGTTATCCTAGCTGTGTGTTTCGGGTCGTTGTCATGTTGGAAGACCCAACCACAACCCATCTTCATTGCTCTGACTGAGGGAAGGAGGTTGTTGCTCAAAATCTCACAATAAATGGCCCTATCCATCATCTCCTTAATACAGTGCAGTCGTCCTGTCCCCTTCGCAGAAAAGTGCCCCCAAAGCATGATGTTACCACCCCCGTGCTTCACAGTAGGGATCGTGTTCTTGGGAGGCAACTCATCCTTCTTTTTCCCCCAAAAACGACGAGTGAAGTTTAGACCAAAAAGTTCCTCTTTGGTCTCATCTGACCACATGACTTTCTCCCATGCCTCCTCTGGATCATCCAGATGGTCATTGGCAAACTTCAGACTGGCCTGGACATGTGATGACTTGAGCAGGGTCACCTTGTGATGTAATTCTCAGGGAACAAACAATTTCCCCAGAGGACAAGAGTCCGGTGCATCCTCCTAGGCCTCTAATACCTTTGCCTCAAGATCAGGATATAGGGCGGAAAGGACTAGTCTAATTGTTTGTTCCCTCCGAATTACATCACAAGGTGATTGAGGAACATCACTGTACGGTGCTTGCTGGACACCCTGGGAGAAGATCCACTGTCCATCTCATCTCTCGTAGATTTTGGTGGCCAGGGCTGCGTAAGTGTGTTAAGGACTATGTGTCAGCCTGTTGCATCTGTGCTCGTGCTAAGGTGACACATACTCGGCCTTCCGGATCCCTTCTTCCGTTACCTTCAGACAAAATAGGACTAGGATCTTTAGCATCACCCTCCCCAGGAAAGCTGTGTGACAAAGCATCCGCCTTGACGTTCTTAATCCCAGGGCGGTAAGTGACAATGAAGTTGAATCTGGTGAAAAACAACGACCATCTGGCCTGCCTTGGGTTCAGTTGTTTAGCTGACCTATCACCGTAATAGGTTGAATTGCTCCTTCTAACCAATGACGCTATTCCTCAAAAGCCATCTTAATGGCCAGCAGTTCTCTATTATCCACATCATAATTTCTTTTAGCAGTCGAGAGTTTTTTGGAGAAAAAAGCACATGGGCGCCATTTACTAGGTGAAGGACCCTGCGACAAAACTGCTCCCACCCCTACCTCGGATGCATCAACCTCTACAATGAATGGCTGTGACACGTCCGCTTGCACCAGAATGGGGGCTGAAGCAAAACATTCCTTTACTGCAGAAAAGGCTTGTAATGCCGCATCAGACTAAACAACGATATCGGCATCTTTCCTAATCATGTCTGTTAAAGGTTTAACTACAGTCGAATAGTTCAAGATGAATTCATGGTAGTAGTTGGTGAACCCCAAAAACCGCATAAGCGCTTCAAGATTTTCGGGTTGATCCCAGTCCAACACGGCACTGACTTTCTCTGGATCAATACGAAAACCTGAGAATGAAAGCAGGTAACCCAGGAATTGCACTTCCTGAACTGCAAATACACACTTTTCCATCTTAGCATACAACTTATTCTCCCTTAGGATCTGTAACACCTGTCTCATATTATCCTGATGAGTCTCCATGTCTAGAGAATAAATTAGTATGTCCTCCAGATATACAACAACAAACCTCCCCACCAGATGATGAAAGATGTCATTGACAAAGTGTTGAAAATATGCTGGAGCATTGGTTAACCCAAAGGGCATGACCAGATTCTTAATATGACCCTCAGGGGTATTAAAAGTCGTCTTCCATTTGTCGCCCTCCTTGACCCTTACCAAATTATATGCCCCCCTCAGATCCAATTTAGAGAACACCTTGGCACAGACAATCTGATTAAACAAATACAGAATTAAAGGAAGGGGTAAGGATCATGGACGGTAATACGGTTGATCTCACGGAAGTCACAGACATGGCCTCTTCGGCGTTTATTTCCGAATTTCCTGATGTATTTTCTGAGAGTGGTAACCAGGAGTTACCTCCGCGTCGGGAATATGATTGTCCCGTCAATCTTATTCCCGGAGCTAAACTGCCCAAATCTCGGTTGTATAATCTTTCGGAACCCGAAAGAAAGGCCATGCGAGAGTATATCACCGTGAGTTTGGCGAAGGGACATATGTCCCTTCGCCAAACTCACGGTGATATACTCTCGCATGGCCTTTCTTTCGGGTTCCGAAAGATTATACAACCGAGATTTGGGCAGTTTAGCTCCGGGAATAAGATTGACGGGACAATCATATTCCCGACGTGGAGGTAACTCCTGGTTACCACTCTCAGAAAATACATCAGGAAATTCGGAAATAAACGCCTGTACAGTTTTAGTGGTGACCACAGAGAATGATGTATTAAGACAGTTGTCTATGCAAAATTCACTCCAATTGAGAACCTGTCTCGCTTGCCAGTCAATGGTCGGGTTATGTTTGCTTAACCATGGTAAGCCCAAAACCAATGGAGCAGGCAGACCCTCCAGCACAAAACATGAAATGGCTTCTTCCTGATGAAAATCACCCACTCTTAAATGGATGTCATTCACCACCTGCGACAAGCATTTTTGAGTAAGAGGTGCTGAATCAATTGCAAAGACAGAAATACTTTTCTCTAATGCACTAGTAGTCAACCCATGCATAAGAACAAACTGACCATCAACTAGGTTAACCCCTGCCCCACTGGGGCTGCAGTAAACGATTATTTAAGTAATTGAGTATTCTATTGATTATTTTTTACGATTAATCGAGTAATCTAATAAGAAAAACCTTCTAAATAACGTATTGCTTTATAAAAATGTCCCTTTCCCAGTGCCTCCTATGCCATCCACCATGTCCCCCAGTGCCATGAGATCAGCAGCCCCTCCATGCCATGTCCCCCAGTGCCCCCATAATGGCACTGCCATCAGCCCCTCCAGCCAGATTGCCATGATGTCCCCTTACCCAGTGCCTCCATGCCATCCACCATGTTCCCCAATCCCCCAGTGTCATCAGATCAGCAGCCTCTCCATACCATATCCCCCAGTGCCTCCATGATGGCTCTGCCATCAGCCCCTCCATGCCATTCAGATTGCCATGATGTCCCCCTTCCCCAGTGCCTCCTATGCCACTCACCATGTGCCCCAGTGCCATCAGATCAACAGCAGGCCCTCCATGCCATGTCCCCCAGTGCCCCCATGATGGCACTGTCATCAGCCCCTCCATCCATATTACCATGATGTCCCCCTTCTCCAGTGCCTTCATGCCATCCACTATGTCCCCCACTCCCCCAGATCAGCCCCTCCATGTGCCAAATTACAGGTGCCCCCATTAACCCCCCACAATAACTTTATACATGCCAAATCACAGGTGCCCCCTTTAATCCCTCTCCCCCCGCCAATAACATTATAGATCCCAAATCACAGGTACCCCCCGCCAATAACCTTATACATGCCAAATCACAGGTGCCCCCATTTCCCCATGCCAAATCACAGGTGCCACCATTCCCACCCCCACCCAGATACTGCTGCCTCTGCTAACTTTATACTTACCTTTCAGTGCAAAGTGCGCAGACACATGAAGTCCGCTGGAGACGCGTCTTCATCCCAGCATGCACTGGGGACCTGACGTCACACACAGCGTTAGCCAGCGAGCTGACGATGTGTGAACGCAAGGTCCTGCAGCGCGGTGCCGACGGGAGGCCACGGAGCGGTGAGTGAGAAGAAGCTTCATTTCACTCACGCTCCGTGCTCATGTGATTTAAATTGTTTCTGTCATGAGAAATAATGTTACGGTATGTAGCTGGCTGACATTAGCGATGTGCTAATGTCAGCAGTACATAACAGTATGCTTTATAACTCCCTGCCTGCCGCCGTTCTCTTAAAATAAAGACTTTTAAAATATGCTAATGAGCCTCTAGGTGCTATTAGGGCATTGCTTCAGCACCTAGAGGCTCGGTCTATGCACCCTTTGGCACGCCCAGGTCCAGTTGATTGACTTTCGTGTTCTCCTCAGTGTCCCGTAAGTCCCATGGCTGCGCCGTCCAGTTTAGTATTCGGCGTAGACACAGTGAGTGAAGGACGCGCTCCTGCTGCCAGCTTCCTTCAGCGCAGGTGCAGTGAGGAAGCCGGCAGCAGGAGCGCGTCCTTCACTCACTGCACCTGCACCGAATACTAAGCTGGATGGCGCAATAGCAGGATTTACGGGACGATGAGGAGAACTCGAAAGTCAATCAACTGGACCTGGGCGGACATTTTTATGACCAGGGGCATTAATAAGCCTTATAATGCCTGGGGACACTATAGAAAGCCTTATTAATAGCTAGGGAAACTATAAGGGTACACTATTATTATTTCTGGATGCACTATAGGAGGCATTAATGCCGGAGCACTCTAAGGGGCATTATTATTGCTGGAGGAGCTATAGGGAGCCTTATTAATACTAGGGGCACTATACAGGGACATTAATAATACTCGGGACAAATAATACAACACAATCATAAGAGTAGATGCTCTAGAATTGGAGAATCACATGAAGAATGCAAGTAGTTGTTAAAAGATATGTCGGGAGAGGTTACAAATCCTTGTTAAGACAATGCTTAAACCCCGGCTTCTATTGTTAAAGATTGTATGATCCCATGAATAATCTATGACCTGATTTCCTGATTTGTGAAGCCCACAATAGATACAGATTTTCAGCTATTTTTGTATAAAACTGTTTCTTCCTTTTCTTTTACGAGTTGCAGTAATAATCATAGAAGTATAGAAATAAAGTTTTAAAGTCCTTACTCTTGGTAGGAGGTGTGGAGATTATATCTGAGTGATATAAATGTGCTGCCAGCTTAAATGCAGCTTCTCAAAATGATGCGCTAGGATGATTGATTTAGGATGCTGAGCTACATGTTTCCTATTCAAATGCCAAATTAAATGTTAGCTTCAGAGAACATTATTTCTATGCCTTTAATTCAACAAGAAATAAAAATGTAGGTGTAATGTCATTATATTCTAAATGCCCTGATTTTCTGCATCTATTTTATTGTGTTTGTAGATAATCATATTAAACAAAAATGAATACTATTGATATAAATGTATTTGGAATAAACAAAAAGGAGTTTTAAACCTTAAAGAAAATCTGTCGGTAGATTGATGCTAGTTGAACCACTGGCAGCATGAAAACCTGGCAGACTGACTCTTGACAAACAGCACTTCAGGGAAAACATAGGGGGTCATTTATTAAACACAAATTCGCCTATATTAGGCATATTTCTGGCGCAGATTGCGGCGCAAAGGTCCTATGCACCGCAATCTGCAACTTTTCCACGCTCATACCAGGTCTAAAAAGGTGGACATGGTATGATAGGGGACGTAGCGGTTGTCCCATCTCAGTCATCATTTTCTACGTCTGTTTCAGACGTAGGACGCTGTCTTACATTTAGACGTGTCAGTGGATCCGCTGAAGCTATGTAGAGGCCGGTGCCTCTGCACAACTTTGGCGGATCTACCACCAGCTTAGGGGCTTGTTATGACCGGCGTTTAAAACCCTGGTCATAATAAATATGCCCCGTAGTTTAAAGATGAACTGGTTGTGCAGATTCATCTGGGCCGTTCCCCACTGACTTTTCCCCTCTTGGCTCATCTTGATTGACAGGTCTCTCCCTGTTAGGCCTCTTTCACACGGGTGAGATTTCCGCGCGGGTGCAATGCGTGAGGTGAACGCATTGCACCCGCACTGAATCCAGACCCATTCATTTCTATGGGGCTGTGCACATGAGCGGTGATTTTCACACATCACTTGTGCGTTGCGTGAAAATCGCAGCATGCTCTATTTTGTGCATTTTTCACGCAACGCAGGCCCCATAGAAGTCAATGGGGCTGCGTGAAAATGGCAAGCAAGTGCGGATGCGGTGCGATTTTCACGCATGGTTGCTAGGTGACGATCGGGATGGGGACCCGAACTTAAATTTTTCCCCGTATAACATTGTTATAAGGGAAAATAATAGCATTCTCAATACAAAATGCAAAGTAAAATGTGGATTGAGGGATTAAAAATAAAAAAAAATTAACTCACCTCCTCCTCTTGATCACGTAGTTGCCGATTTCTTTTTACTTCTTTAATCATGAGCTGCCGGCTAAAGGACCTGTGGTGACGTCACATCACATGGTCCAATCACATGGTCCATCACCGCGGTGATGGACCATGTGATGAGCTCAGTGACATCACCACAGGTCCTGAAGAAAGAGCAGAGACCGGCAGCTATGGAGGAGGTGAGTTAATTTTTATTAATTTTTTTAACCCTCAATTGACCTTTTACTAAGCATTCTGTATTAAAGAATGCTATTATTTTCCCTTATAACCATGTTATAAGGGAAAACAATAAAATCTACACTAAAATAATAAAATCTACACTACAACTAACCCAAATCCGAACTTCATTGAAGAAGTTCGGGTCTGGGTACCACATTCAGTTTTTTCTCACGCGCGTGCAAAACTGAACCACGCAACGCAATTACAGTCAAAACTGACTGAAATTGTGTGCTCACCCGTACAGCCCCAATCCGTAACGCCCGTGTGAAAGAGGCCTTAAACTAGAAGAGCTAGGCTAGCTCCCGACGATCTCCAGCCATGTACAGTGGACACCCTGCCCCAAGACTTCAGGGCCAGGCTTGAGTACATATTTACTGCCTGGCCCTGTCAGTCAAAGAGGGGTGCAAGGACACTGCTCTCATTGTACCCAGGGGCTAAGTATCATAAAATGAAAAAAAGATTTCTCTACATAGAGGCCACCAATCAAAATAGGAGCAATACCATTACAATTTACTGACGTGTGCATCTCACCTATAGGATAGATTCATAACAATGCCTCTGGTGACAGATTCCCTTTAAAGGGAACCTGTCATCAGAATTGACCTATAGAGCTATTTACATGTTCCTACTGTTCATGCCCCCATCATTCATAAAATGATTTTTTTACGCTTAAATTTGCATTGCAAAGGGTGAAATCCATAATGAAAATCTGCAGAAAGAATTAGTGATTGATTCATTGCAGAAACGCAGCAAAAACCCACATACAAATCTGTGTGGAAAATTCACATAAAGTACATTGCCATGTGCGTGTGGCCTGATGGTTTGTATATTCAACTTACTTTTGTTTAACCTGTTTATAAAAACCTGCTGTTAATGGTGAAATATCTGCACAGAGAACCTAGAAGGGGTTGTCCACTTCAAGATAAGCCACCATTATCTGATGAACAGCACACTGGCATCGGAACTACACCACGCTGTCCATTGTATAGTGGGCAGAACTGGTTACTGCAGCGCTGCTCCCATAGAACTCAATAAGAGCAGCGTGGCATTAACCATCTCCGCTCACTACACAAATGGATGGAGTGGTGTAGTTTTGGTGCCGGGGCCACTTGGGACAGCTGATTGGAAGAGGTGTGGGGTGTCTGACCCCCGCCGCTCAAACAATGCTCACCTATCGTCAGCATAGGCCAGTGATGGCTAACCTTGGCACTCCAGCTGTGGTGAAACTACGACTCCCAGCATGCTCCATTTATTTCTACAGAGTTCTGAGAGCAGCCAAGCAAGGGGGGCATCTTGGGATTTGTAGTTTTACCACAGCTGGAGTGCCAAGGTTAGCCATCACTGGCATAGGCAATCAATATTTAAAGGGGTTGTAACATTATAATACCATTAACTTTATAGTAAATGTAGTTTATTAGTGTGACCATGTTATATGTCCTACCTTCTGAAGTAATTCAGTTTGTGCCATTGAGAGCCACAAAAAATCTGTAGCCCCTTCAGTCATCTGGTCGACCTGGGTGCTAGGAGCCGGACCCCTATCAATCTGTTATTTTTTTTTTATAATGTAGTCCAGGACAATTATTTAATCACTTTGAGTCACTACTTATATGATGATCAAGAAATATTTCCAGAATTGGTTGCATGACATACTGTATGTATATGAATGTTGTATTCATATATTACACACTGTATGATATAAACTGTAAAGAAAAATACTTCTAAACTGCAATCTGTGTCACGTTTCCGTTTGTTCTGTGATTGAAACAAGAAAACTGGTAATAAAATATGTCTCGAGTATGAGTGGTGTCACGCACCGCCAGCTGGTCCAGTACTGTGGTCTGGAATTAAGGTCAGGTAGTCACCTTCCTGTTGCCGCTCATTGCTATTCTTTCAGAGGAGTCTTCCCATGAAGCAGCAGCATAAAATTGATCAACAAACCACATCTGTTGGGCCAGATAAAAGTAATTGAGAGATGTGACATTCTGGCTCCCTGTCTTACAGTAAGGAAGATGGAGCTTAGTGTCTGGCACATCAATTACAAAGAGGTCCACGATTCATGATTGCATGTGACATGTCTCTATTCCCAGGCAGCAATATATTCCAATCTCTGTGAAAGAGAAGCTCCAGTTTTAAAAATTCTTCCTGACTGTCCCTTGGTAAAACTATATTTTTGGTCACTTTTGTACTTCTCTCAACTGCAATCTGTTATCCACCTACATAGAATCCAGCCCTCCCAAGAAAGACCCGAACAGCACCAAAGATTATCACAGTTTTACGGAAATAATAGCACTTTAGGAAATGTACTTAAATTGGTATTCCGGTAAGGTAAAAGTTATCCCCTATCCACATTTGTGGTCCTACCCCTGGGGCCCCCACCGATCACAAGAACGGGGTCCTCGTACCCCCTGTAGGCTCCCTTTTTTATCCCCTGAAATGACCGTAGCAGCAGTTCCATTCATTTATATGGGAGTTCTTGAGATAGCTGGCTTGGCTATCTCAGGAACTCCCATAGAAATTAATGGAATGGCCATGCACATGTACGACCGGCTGCTACAGTCATTTTTGGGGAGCAGCATGGAGCCTGCAGGGGATACGAGACCTCCATTCTTGTGATTGATGGGGGTCCCAGCGGTAGGACAGACACCGATCTGATAGTTATCTGCTATCCTGTGGATAGGGGATAACTTTTACCTATCGGAATACCTCTTTAATATCAATGATAGCGGTTTCAGGGACAGTCCTGTCTGGGCTAGCATCAAAGTTATGTGCAGTAATACAGGGCTATTTTCTGCCCAAAACCCCAACAGTCCTCACAGGTGAATTACAATGCAGGATATGTCATGCTACGTTTTGTCTATGATCACACATTTATCACCTATAATATGGATAGGTGCTAAATGTTTTTCATGGAATAACTGCTTTAACCCCTTAAAAGGGTTTTTCAAGATTTTATAAATGATGACCTATCCTATCCTAATGGTCATAAGTATCTGATCACTAGGGGTCTGACACCCAAGACCCCCACCAATCAGCTGTTTTGTCAGCATCGCAGCCTTCTCCGTGCTCACCAAACACAGCTCCGTACATTGTATAGTGGTTCTGCTTGGTATCGCGCTCAGTCCCATTCACTTCTATGGGGCTGAGATGCGCGTGTCGTCACTGGCCTAGGAAGAGATGACAGAAGGCCACAGCGCTACTGCAAAGCGCCGCTGCCTTCTCAAACATGTTGATTGGCCAGGGTCCCAGGTGTGGGCCCCTCACTGGTCAGATACTGATGACCTATCCAGAGTATTTTGGGCTTAAAGACACAGCTCTATTTTTATATCTGAAATATGGCACTCTATGTGGTAATAACTTTGGAACACTTCCATATATCCACATTGTTTTTTCATGACAATTTGTACTATGTTCTTCCTTTTGGGCAGCTATGCTTTCCTGCGTCCGGGGCAAGGATACAGGATCGTGCCACCGCACATGTGCCAGAATTGTTTTTTCATGACAATTTGTACTATGTTAGTGGCCAATTTAGGCTGTGATGTTTTGTGTTTTGGTAAAAAAAAAAAAAACTTAATTTAACAAAAATTTCTGGAAAAAAAATCTAATTTTCAAGATTTTAAATGTATGCTGTTAAGACCACACAAAAAAGTCTACTTTACATTGGTAACATTTTTTTAGAACTACTTTAATTTTTAAGGTGGGGGAATGGGGGTTGAAGGGCTTTTTTCAAGAAAATCTCCAAATTCAATTTTGTAGAGACCAATTCAAGTTCTGAAATGGCTTTGACAGATTTATATATTAGAACCCGCCCATAAATCTGGGGTGATTTTTAAAAACTGCAGAGCTCAAAGTATTAAAAATGGCATTAGGGAGTTGTTAACCCTTTAGGTGCTTCACAGGTATTAATGCAAAATGGAGGTGAAATTTGACAAATTTTTTTTTTTTGATTTTTAATTTAAATCCTTTTTTTGGAGCACAGCAGGTGCTAAAATGAAAGTAATACTCAAAATATATTACCTTTATTCTGGCATTTTTATAAATATTCTATATGTGGCCCTAGAGTGCTACTTTACTAAAATACCAGCCTCAGAATTCAAGGAGCACCTTGTAGATTTTGGATCTCCATTTTTATCCTATTGCTCCTATTATCCCTCCTTGGGAGTAGCAGTTTTTGTGCACTTTTGTCCTGCCTATTCTGCAGGCAACTTTGTTTAGGTGGTACATATAACTGTGCGTGCTATTCCTTTAGTTGGATGCTTGACTGCACACAGAGGTAGCAAGTAGCAGCACATTATATGTGCAGAGTCTGCTCTCCTAAGGTTTAATGGTACAATAAATTGTTGGTGAGTCATGCCAACATCAGTAAGATCTGCTGGGAATATTAACATGTATGTCCCAGTCCCTGCACTCTACTGAGCACTATAAGACTATAATGGGGGCGGGGGCGGAGTTCCGACGGCAGCGCACGGCGAGAGGCAGCTGGACTAAAAGTACTGCATGTCGTACTTTTAGTCCGACTGCCTCTCGCCGTGCGCTGCCATTCTGCCACCGGAACTCCGCCCCCGCCCCCATTATAGTCAACGGGGGCACACATGAACTAGTGGCAGGACAGATCCGACAGGCTATCACCCGCCGGAACAGCCTGCCGGAGTCCCCTGCCACTAATGTGAGACGGATATTAATTGAGACTAAAGCTGGCCATGCACATTAGATAGAAGTTGCTTTATTGTGGAACACCAGTTGAACAGACATCTGGAGCTATACGCACTTTAGTCCATATTGGCCATTACAGTTGTTCAAATTGCTTGTACACATTAAATGACATTGAATGATGAATAAAAGATCTTTCTGGGAACATTCTTTCAAAAAAGGATCTTTAATCTACAAACAATCTTTCTTCAAATGAATGATCTTTCATCCAACTATCGGATCTACCATCTGTATTTTTCGCCCTATAAAACGCACCAGCCCATAGGACGTACCTAGGTTTTAGAGGAGGACAATAAGCAAAAAAAAATTTTCATTAACCCTCAGATCAGACCTCAGCTAACAGCCCCAATCAGACCCCCAATGTTTATAAGACCCCCAACAAGACTTCAGATCAGACCCACAATCAGACCCCAATGTGAATGACCCCCAATGAGACCACAATCAGACCTCATATCAGCCCCCAGCAGCCCCCACTGCCTCTCTTATTAGCCCCCAGCAGCCCCCACTGCCTCTCTTATTAGCCCCCAGCAGCCCCAATTGCCTCATACCAGCCCTCATTATACCCAATTGCCTCTCATATTGGCTCCAAGCAGCCCCCATTGCCTCATATCAGCCCTGTGTCGCCCCCCATTGCCTCTCATATTTCCCCCAAGCAGCCCCCATTGCCTCATAGCCCTCTGTCGCCCCCATTGCCTCTCATATTGCCCCCAAGCAGCCCCCATTGCATCATATGAGCCCTCTGTAGCCCCCCATTACCTCTCATATTGCCCCCAAGCAGCCCCCATTGCCACATATGAGACCTCTGTAGCCCCCCATTGCCTCTCATATTGCACCCAAGCAGCCTCCATTGCCACAAATGAGCCCTCTGTAGCCCCCATTGCCTCTCATATTGCCCCAAGCAGCCCCCATTTCCACATATGAGCAGAAACGACTGCTGAGAACAAGATCAGTGAAACGACTGCTGAGAACAAGCTCAGTGAAACAACTGCTGAGAACAATCTCGGAAGATCAGAGACAGAGCCCGCCATTATACACGCAGAGCCTACATACGGATATCTCAACAGTCTCCTAACAGTCGCATCGAATATCAGACTATACGGAGCCCACCATTATCCACGCAAAGCCTACTTACGATTATTGCAGCAGTTTCCTAACAGTGACACCATGTCTAACAATCGAGCATCTTCAGTCAAGACAAGGTCTCAGATAAGTGGCTCTAACAGGACAACGATCAGAGAAGCTGCGGCCATTGCCCACGCAAAATCAGAAGTTGCAAAGGCAAAATCCAGCTTCACAGAACAAGAAATACAGATAAAGCTGGAAAAAGTGCAACTTGAGACAGCAGAAATACAGATAAAGCTGGAGAAAGCGCAACTTAAGCGACTTTAGTAAAACTTGCCGCAGATAAAGAGACACCAGCTGCCATAGCAGAAGCAGAATATCTAGAAGCCACGGAACTTTAGGAAACCAAGAGTCATTGCAGCATTGTCCAGACAGAACTTAAATTCCAAGATCCAGAACAACGTACCTTACAATACGTCTATCAACTTACCATGTCAGATGACGACCCAGATCCACAGCCTCATGCAAAGCGGTTTGTTAACAAGCCAAGCAAACATGCTTATTCGGATAATCAGAAAGTCGACTATCTGTCTCCTTGCAACAAACTAGAGAACACACATCAGAGTGAAACCGGCTACAACTTCTTTTCAGAACAGAGAATCAGAAATTCGCCCCTGCCCTTTGCTTCAGAACGGTATTACACAGACCGGATTAAATCAGAGACTTCCAACAGGTATGGCCGTGCACCACACATTCACTCTAACAACACTACGCCTGCCGGTTCCAACGCCAATCAAGCCACAATGGACTTTGCCAGTTTCCTTGTTCGATGTGAGCTGGTCACCAAAGGACTTGTAAAGTTCAGCGACCGCTCTGAGAACTATAGCGCTTGGCGAGCTTCCTTCCAAAATTCCACAAGAGACATAGGTCTATCATGTGGTGAAGAATTGGATCTCCTGGTAGAGGTGTGAATCCCATAGTTCAGAAGCTCCCATACAACCTGCAAGAGAAGTGGGTCATATATGGTTCTCGGTATAAACAGACTTACAATGTACCATTTCCTCCATTTAATGTGTTTGTAGATTTTGTCTCTGAACAAGCATAAATCTGAAATGATCCTAGCTTTGATTTCATGATGTCATGTGCCACCACCTCAGTCAGTAAACCTCGTAGGGCAACGGTGGAGGTCCACAAAATTAACGTTTATTCCACAGGTTTACTCCATAAAGAGTTCAGCTCCTATCAAGGAGGAGACAAACCCAAGGACTGAAGCAGACAGTGTCCCTTACACAGAAAGCCTCATTCCCTACTTAAGTGCGGAACCTTCAGGAAGACCGCAAGACCTTCCTCAAGCAGAACAACATCTGTTTTAAGTACTGCTCTTCAACTTCGCACTTCGCCAGGGACTGTGAGGTTAGTACAAAGTGTGCCAAATGTGATAGTACAGATCATAACACAGCTCTACACCCTGGGCCACCATCGTGGGCTTTACCCAAAACCCAAGAGCATAGCGGGGAGCTGAAGGACACAAATACTGACACTTTGGCAGTTACTTCTAAATGTACAGAGGTTTGCAGAGACCTCAGAGGAGGCAGATCCTGCTCTAAAATCTTCCTAGTGAGAGTTTACCCAGCAGACGACCGAGACAAAGCCATCAAAGTGTATGCAATTCTAGACGATCAAAGTAACAAGTCGTTAGTGAAGTCTGCCTTCTTTGATAGCTTCGACATCAGAGGACACGGTGCCCCCTGCTCTCTAAAAACTTGTGCTGGTACTGTGGAAACAGCCGGAAGGAGGGCAAGTGGCTACATAGTTGAGTCCAGCGATGGTCAAGTGCATCTGCCTTAACCAACTATACTGGAATGTAACCAGATTCCCGACAACAGGTCTGAGATACCCACGCCAGAAGTAGCAGCACATCAGCCTCACCTGAAGCATATGACACCTGATCCCGAACCTTGATCCTGAAGCTCAGATAGTCTTACTCCTTGGGAGAGATATCCTACAGGTCCACAAGGTTAGACAGCAGTTCAATGGACCTCACAACGATCCATACGCCCAGAGACTTGACCTAGGATGGGTCATTGTAGGAGAAGTCTGTTTGGGAGGTGTAAACAAACCAACAACAGTAAACAGCATGCTCACCAGTACACATTCAAAAATTGCTTCTTCATTAAGGAACTGCCTCAAACCATTTCAACACCAGGTACCTTTGCAGGTCCCATCTACGGTGACTTAATCTGGGATGGCAATCAAGACCACCTGAGATCCATAGTCTTCTGCAAGACTAAAGAGGACAATCGTATGGCGATGTCATTTGAAGATAGACTGTTCCTAGATATTGTTATGGACTATTGATACAAAATGGATATTTGCTTGTTCAGAACTATACTGTAGTTAAAATGGCGGTCAGGTACCCAGCCAACGCCTATAACAAGAATCTTGCTCTTTGCTTTATCATGTGTCACAAGACGGTGTCCGTTCAGCTCAAGCAAGCAGCTTCAAAGAAAGAAAAAGTAACGGCTTCACCCACCAGCAAGGGGGGAGGGGGGGACTTCCTCTTGTCATCGAGAGTTTATAGCCAATAGAAAAGATACATGCCACCTTACACCCCCCCACTCCTTTCTGTCCTATATATTGTATGCTGTTCCGCAATAAACCAGAGATTCTGTTATAACCCAGCTGTGTGTTGTCTCAGAATTGATCTCTCAGTATACATATACTTTAACATTAATCAATTTGGAGCAGTACATCAACCGAACTGGCAGCTTGACCAGAACCAGAACAAATTTTTGGAGACTAGACGAGGAGAGGCACACTAATGGACACCGGGATCGCGACTCGTAATACGAGGTATGGAAAATTGAGTCATCTTGCCTATAAAGTGTCCCCTGGTGTAGCCTCTTGGTGTTCGTCTGAGGGAGGGGTGCGGCAGCAGTCTGGGATGTCCTCGAGGGCATGAAAGTAAGAACCCCATATGTTTTTTAAAGTCTTGATGTACTGTGTTGTGCCTATAAGTTGTGAAGACCCTGTTGACAAGTATCACTGACTGAGACACAGAGTTCTCCTATGTGCCTTTATCGGAGTTCAGCCCGGCGTCTGACTCAAATCTCCATAAAGGGGACGATCACAGATGGGGGGAGAGCGGTCCGCGGTAGCCCAGAGTGTGCTGCCCCAGACTCAAAGGTCTTCACGTCCAGTGATTACTTTATACAGAGGCCTTTAGACCGCTCCAGTAGGTGCGAGAGACGATGGGACAGTACGCAAAGGTTCTTCCTTGATGTATTGTGGTTTATTGTTTTTAATGTGCGACCCTTTGTAACGGAAACACAGACTGATAGAAACTCAAAGGTCTTCTAAAGTGCCTGTGTCAATCGGTCACCCCGGTGTTGTGACCGAGAGACGACAGAAGGGAGGAGACCGGCCAGTGTTTACCCAGAGTGTGTGGGACATTAGGCTCAACGTGTTATATCGGGTTTCTGTGTTGTCCAGAACAAGGTGAAGGATCCAGAAGATGGGAAATGAGGAAAGTGTCCCGAAGGGCTACTGTTCACCCGAACAGTACGTGGCGGACCGGAGAAGCAAACACCTTGAATTGCTTTTCAATGGCTTTTGTTTCAAGATAACATGATGATTTAAGAAATTTGAGTTAAGAGTTTGAGTGCTAACCCTGCTACATCTATATAACATACCAAAAGGTGGCACACTGCCCTGTTATGTGGCAGACGTTGTTGAATGAGAAAAAAGGGAAGTTAGAGGATGATAAATTGACAGACATGGTCCGTGTGTGGTTGGACTGTCAGGTCAGATCAAAGTAGTGTTTGACTCAAGTGCCAAGTATGAAGGCATATCATTGAACAATGTTTTGCTGTCAGGCCCAGATCTAGACAACAAGCTTATAGGAGTGCTTCTCCGTTTTCGCAGAGACTCCGTTGCATTCACAGTTGATATTCAACAGATGTTCCATTGCTTCCTAGTTAAAAAGGAACATAGAAATTTCTTGAGATTCCTATGGGTCAAGGACAACGATCCCTCGAAGGGTCCATTCACACGTTCGTAATTTGGGTCCGCATTCGTTCCGTAATTTACGGACCCATTCACTATTAATGGGGCTGGAACAGATGCGAATCCGCATTTCCGGGATCCGCATCTGCATTTTCGGGATCCGCATCCGTTTTTTCAGGATCCGCAATTCCGTTCCTGAAAAAAATAGAACATGTCCTATTCTTGTCCGCAATTGTGGACCAGAAAAGGCTTTTTCTATTATAGTGTCTGTGATGTGCGCAAATTGCGGATCACACATTGCAGGTGTCCGTGTTTTACGTATCCGCAATTTGTGCATCCGCAAAACACTTACGGACATGTGAATGAACCCTTAAGATGCAACAGAGTATCGTATGAAAGTTCACATCTTCGGCAATAGTCCTTCTCCTGCAGTTGCCATCTATGGATTAAGACGTGCCGCTCAGAAAGTAGAAGAGAAGTACGGAGCGGATGTCAGACTCTTTGTAGACAAGGACTTCTATGTGGATGACTGTCTGAAATCAATGCTCTCAGATGAGACTGCAATCAGTCTTCTTAAAAGAACCCAGAAGATGCTCTTTCTGTCTAACCTGAGTCCAGTGGCGCACCTACAGGGGGGTTCCAGCGGGTCTGGACGCCCCCTAGAACAACCAGCCAAAATTATTATTTTTTTATCCTTCAGGGCCGCACCGCCGATCACCACAGGTGGCGCGGCCCTGGATGTAATTGCGGCGGCGGCGGTGGTGGTGGGGGGCTGCGGGGGGGCAGAAGGAGATGAGCGCTTCCATTGTGGAAGCACTCATCTCCATATCTAATCCATCTGTATCGCCGTCCTTAGAACAGTGATACAGATGCCTGTGCTGCGGCAGAGCAGGGGAGGGAGAGGTGAGTCCCTCCCCTGTTCTTCTGATAGGCTGCAGGCACTAATGCCTGCAGCCTATCAGAGGCCGGCTCAGGCGGCGCGATTCCGTCATCATCGCGCCGCCTGAGCCCGGCAGCACACAGCAGGGACACAGGCCGGAAGAGGCCTGCATCGCATCGCTGCTGATGGAGGTAAGTATCAGTGTATTTTTTATTCTTTTTTTGGAGGGGGGTGCTGGCACTATGGGGACACTAAAGGGCGGAACGGCACTATGGGGCATCTGGTGGTACATTTTTTTGGGTGGCACTTCTTACTGGCACATAATGGGGGGGGCACCATGGGGGAGAGGAGCACTATGGGGGCTCTAAAGGGGCTTTTTTTTTTTACACACTATGGGGGGCACTATAGGGGAAAACGGCACTATGGGGCATCTGGTGGCACTATTGGGGCATTATTTGGGGGGCACCATGGGGGAGAGGAGCACTATGAGGGCTCTAAAGGGGCTTTTTTTACACATTATAGGGGGCACTATAGGGGAGAACGGCACTATGGGGCATCTGGTGGCACTATAGGGGCATTATTTGGGGTCACTATGGGGAAGTAGGGGTTCTAAAGGGGCCTTTTTTTCTTATTGGCACATGGGGGCATTATCGCATCTGGTTGCACTAAGGTGGCATTTTTTAATGGCACATTATGAGAGGCACTATAGGGGAGGGCGGCACTATGGAGGAGTAGAGCACTATTGGGGCATATGGTGGCACTTTGAAGGGGCATTTTTTACTGGCACATTATGGGGCGGCACCATGGGGGAGAGGAGCACTATGGGGGCATCTGAGGGGTCTAAAGGGGCTTTTTTTTAATTGACACATTATGGGGCACTATAGGGGAGAATGGCACTATGGGGCATCTGGTGGCACTATAGGGGCAATATTTGGGGGCACTAAGGGGAAGTGGGGGCTCTAAAGGGGCCTTTATTATTATTGGCACATTATGGGGGCATTGTGGCACTAAGGGGGCATTTTTTTACTGGCACATTATGGTAGGCACTATAGGGGAGAGCGGCACTATGGGGGAGAGGAGCACTATTGGGGCATATGGTGGCACTTAGAAGAGGCATTTTTTACTGGCATATTATGGGGGACACTATGGGGAAGGGGGAGAGGAGCACTATGAGGGCATTTACTGGGCCACTATATAGGGGTATTTTATACTGGCATACATTATGGGGACATTAGCTCAACAGCGGGCACTAAGCGGGGGTATTTCATGTACTGTCATATTCTAGGGAGAATTATTAGTACTAGGAGGTATTATACGGAGCTTTGCTAATACTGGGGGGCTATGAGGAACATGATTACTAGTATCGGCACTATAGGGGCATTATTACTACTAAGTGTGCTCTGGCAGAGAATGATTTCTATTTTGGGGAGCCCTGTTACTTTGGGGGGCACCCTGCCACTGTATCAGCTTAGCACAATAATTTTTGGGGGACATTATCTTTATACTATTAGTGTTTGGGCGCAGTTATTTTTTTAGAGCACTGTGTGCCAATAATTGTTGAGGGGGGCACTATCTGTGTGGTAGTAGTATTTCCAGGGGGACTGTTTCTGCAGTATAGTATTGGGGGCACAGCGGGCACAGTATTGGGGCACTATCTGTGTGGTAGCAGTATTTTCAGGGGGACTGTTTCTGCAGTATAGTATTGGGGCACAGCGGGCACAGTGGGCACAGTATTGGGGGTGGCAGGAAAGGGTGTACAGAAGATGTGAAGATGATGGAAATGTGGGAAACTAATGTCTGTTTGTTAACCTCTGCAGAAAAATCATTATGGCGGTCTGATCTGAATGGAGAAGATGAGGAAAGAGAACGTCTACAACAAAGGTGACATCACTGGATGTAAGAGGTAGGTGGCGCTATGTAGGAGAGGAGATGCTCCGGCTCCTCCCCCTGCCATTTGCAGAAGGAGGATTCAGAGCTGGGTGAGGACGGTCAAAGGGGGCAGCAGGCCACGGGCGGGTGGCAGATGGTGGGGGAATTTATTTCACCAGCAAAAAAAAAAAAAATGCGACGTTTCGACCGTAAAGGTCTTTACGGTCGAAACGTCGCTTTTTTTTTTTTTTTTTTTGCTGGTGAAATAAATTCCACTGAATTGAAGACAGGAGAGTGCTGCGGTTTCTTCTATATGACGCATCCAAGGGGGAACTTCTGACTGGCTCCCAACACGGCTGGCACCACCACAAGATAAGACTTTCATTTTTCGTTGTGCTGCTATACGCATTTTTTCCTATAGATGGTGGGGGAAACCACAGGCCTTGAGCAGGATCTGGGGAGGGAGGAGAGCGGAGGAGCTTCCTGGCTGTAGCCTGCTGTCTATTGTATAATGTGAAGCAGACAGTGCAGCCAGGACAGACCTCCCCTCTCTCCGTATGATGTGTAGAGACAGACCGCAACTATAGAATGTCAGCTGTACGGTGTTTGTTGGGAGTGGCCTATTATATGTAGGAGGGGCTTTTAATAATGGGCGGGGCCAAAAATAATTCCTACAGAGCTTTTAGAATCGCCAAGTAAAAGAATCAGCGCAACACACTACACCCCTTCCCTGCATTTTTAAATATAAAGGGGGCTTTGAAAAATTGAATTAGCACAGTGCACTACACATGCCACATTTTTTGGCCTTTCGGACCCCCCCTAGACAAAATTCCTGGGTGCTCCCCTGCCTGAGTCTACACAAGATCGCTTCTAATAGCCAGAAATTGATGAAAGCCTTTCTTTCTCAGGACCATTCAGATGACTTAAAAGATTTAGACCTAGGCTGTGACTCACCTTCGATTCAACGGAGCCCAATGGCGGATCCAGAGCCTGGTCTCGGGAGGGGCACTTTCAGATTATTTTCTGTCCGCCGCCACAAAACAATGGTGCTTATAGAACAGACTCCACAGTGTAGGCTATATGTGTATAACAAACATATTTCACATGAAAACTTACAGTTACTTGGCTTGGCCCTTGTGGATCTCGGACGCCACTTCCACACTTTGGCCGGGGGCTCGGCGGAGCTGATGTTCTGTTTTATCCTAATGAGAAAGATTTCATAATAAGGATTTGGAGAAGGGGCAGAGGGATAGCAGAGCAGGGAGAGGCCGGTGCTGCTACTAGGGGGTCATACCATGGGGGAGTAATAAAGCCCACCATAATGCCCCCCCCAGTAGTAATAATTCTCCTTATAATGTGACAGTGCAAAAAATACCCGCTTGTAATGCCCCCAGTTGAGCTAATGTCCCCATAGTGCCCCCATAATGTGCCAGTATAAAATACCCCTATATAGTGCCCATAGTAAATGACCCCGTAGTGCTCCACACCCTCCTTCCTCCTAGTGCCCCCCATAATGTACCAGTATAAAATGCTCCAGTAGATGCCCTCAGTGTCCCCCATAATTTGCAACTATAAAATACCCCTTCTTAGTGCCCCCCGTAGATGACCCCATAGTACTCCTCTCCCCCTTCCCCATAGTACCCACCATAATGTGTCCCAGTATAAAATTGTACTGTACAGAGAGCCCATATAAAATACCCCTTCTTTGTGGCCTCAGTAGATGCCCCTATAGTGCCCCCAATCATGTGCCAGTATTAACAGCCCCCTGCCAGTATTAATAGCCCCCTATGCCAGTAATAGCAGCCCCCAGTAATAACAGCCCCCCTTTGCCAGTAATAACAGCCCCCAGTAATAACAGCCCCCAGTAATAACAGCCCCCCTTTGCCAGTAATAACAGCCCCCAGTAATAACAGCCCCCCTTTGCCAGTAATAACAGCCCCCCTTTGCCAGTAATAACAGCCCCCCTTTGCCAGTAATAACAGCCCCCCTTTGCCAGTAATAACAGCCCCCCTTTGCCAGTAATAACAGCCCCCCCTTTGCCAGTAATAACAGCCCCCCCTTTGCCAGTAATAACAGCCCCCCCCCGCCAGTAATAACAGCCCCCCGCCGCCAGTAATAACAGCCCCCAGGTGCCAGTAATAACAGCCCCCCGCCGCCAGTTATAACAGCCCCCAGGTGCCAGTAATAACAGCCCCCCCTTTGCCAGTAATAACAGCCCCCCTTTGCCAGTAATAAAAGCACCCCCTTGCCAGTAATAACAGCCCCCCGCCAGTAATAACAGCCCCCAGGTGCCAGTAATAACAGCCCCCCCTTTGCCAGTAATAACAGCCCCCCGCCAGTAATAACAGCACCCCTTTGCCAGTAATAACAGCCCCCAGTAATAACAGCCCCCAGGTGCCAGTAATAACAGCCCCCCGCCAGTAATAACAGCCCCCCGCCAGTAAAAGTATTGTATATAATAAAATAAAAAAACACACATACTTACCTCCACGTCAGTGATGCAATGCAGGCCTCTTCTGGACTGTGTCCCACGCTGTATGGCTCAGGCGGCGCGATGACGTCATCGCGCCCCTGTGCCGGCCTCTGATAGGCTGCAGGCACTAGGCCGACAGCCTATCAAAGGAAGGGAAAGGGACACGCCTCTCCCTCCCCTACTGCAGCACAGGCAGGCATCTGTATCGCTGTCCTGAGGACGGCGATACAGATGACTGGAGATGAGCTCTTCCACAATGGAAGCGCTCATCTCCCTGTGCCCAGCCGCCGCCGCCCGCCGCCAGCTCGGGGGGGGGGGGGCAATTGCCCCGTTGCCCCCCCCCCCCTGGATCCGCCACTAACGGAGCCTTGGCCTACTTTGCGACATAAAAGCTGATACTTTCACTTTTCAAGTTAGCAAAGAAGAAAATCCCTTTACTCGCAGAGGAGTACTGTCAGCCATAAGCAGTTTATATGACCCATTGGGATTTGCAGCTCCTATACTCATCGAAGGTAAAGTTATGTAAAGAGACTTCACCAAAGAACCGTCGAACTGGGACAGTCCCCTTCCCAAGAAGGAAAGAGCCTGGAATAGCCTGGAAAAATTCCCTTACAGCCTTATCTGATCTTCACATAGCTCGTCCATATGTTTCTGAACCAACTACCAAGGTTGAGACACAAAAACTTTGTGTTTTCTGCGATGCTTCAATACAATGCAGATGAAATACAACACAGGTAAATTGCAATGTCTAAACTGATAAAAACACAGAAATAATTGGATTTGCATATGAGGACAGAACACTAACCGCTACTGGTCTGAGGAACAATTTGGTCTCTCCCTGTATTTTCAATTCTATCTTGCGTATAATTCCATCTTTACATGGGAATGTCTTAGTAACAAGACCTAACAGCCACACGTTTCTTCGTGACTGGCAGTCTTTCATTAGTCGGCGGCCTGGCGGTTAGGCTTGCTGGTTTGCCACTTTCTCCTCGGTTGCAGAGTCAGAATGTATTGCTTTTTCCATTTGTCCCAGAACGAGTTTGAGAGACTCTGTACTTGTCTCCATCAATTCCTGTAAAGATCTTTGGGATTAAATTCTCCAGGTGGAGCACAAATTTGTTCTGTCTTTTGTGTAAGCGGTGTGGCGGGTGTGAGAACAGTTGGGTCATCAGAATCGCTAGAAATCGGTTAGCGGTCTGGCATTTATGAAAGCCGATACTTCCGCCATAAGGTAGTCAAGCTTTCGTGGGTCAGCTTTGAAGATCCTTCTTGTAAGAAGATTGAGTCGAGGATTCTCCGTGCGATGCCTATCATTCTCTCCCAAGCACCACCCATGTGTGAAGAGTGTGGTGGGTTGAAGGTCCAGATGCATCCTCATCCACTAAGGTATCTTTCTATGTTGTTAAGGTAGACATAGAAGCGTACAGCTTCATTACAGATATATTCTAGTACTATCTTGCTATCGGTATAAAACTCAGTCTTTAATCTCCAGGTCCATTTCTGTAGAAATTAGTTCGGCTACCTCCACTGCTAACACCGTGGCACATAGTTCCAGGCGTGCTACTGTGTGTTCATGGAGTGGCGTTAGTTTCCTTCTGCTCATGACGAACCCTACATTGCACTGTCCGCTGGTATCTAACGTCTTCAAGTAAGGTACAGCCGCAATTGCTTTGACAAAGTGAACTGGGAGGAACAATTGCTACCACAGTGGTTCTTCCCCAATTCATTTCTAATGGTTAAATTTATTGTCTGACCTGTGGCTTGACAATTATCAGAACAAGCTGTCCCGTCTAGTAGGACCTTTAGGCTAATAGATATAATCTAGACCTACACTGCCATATATCCTTTGTCACTTTCCCTCTGAGCCTTAATTAAATGGTTGAAGGCACAGTGTTTCTAGTCACTGACTGTATTATATGGCAGGCAACCTGTCCTACCTACTAGCACCCACATTCTGTTGCCAATGCCAATAACTATTTAAACATCTAGTGTTTGTGTGACATCCAAGGGTTAACAATAGAGTTGAGCGGACAACTGGATGTTCGTGTTCGGCAGGTTCGGCCAAACTTGAAAAAAAAAAATCGGGTTTGGGACCCGAACTTGACCCCGAACATGAACCCCATTGAAGTCAATTGGGACCCGAACTTTTGAGCACTAAAATGGCTGTAAAAATGTCATGGAAAGAGCTAGAGGGCTGCAAAAGGCAGCAAAATGTGCTTAAGAGCATGGCAAATGCTCTGCAAACAAATGTGGATAGGGAAATGAATTAAAAAAACATAAAATACTGTGGATAGGGAAATGAATTAAAAAAACATAAAATACCTTTAAAAAAAAATGGTGTAGGAGGAAGAGGTTGAGGAGGCGGTGAATGGGTGGATGTGGCCGTGTAGGCTCACGTGGCGGTCTAGGTGGAAGCGGCGGCGAAGGAGGAATAGGTAGCCAACACAGATGTGTTATTTTGCATTTTTACATAGGGGTATCCCCCAAAATATTGGGACATATAAAAAAATATAAAAAAAGGAATAAGTGCACTTGAGTACAAGGATGGATGGTTGAGGCTGTTAGAACTGTCTATTCTGCACAAGGTACAGACAAGTCCTGAGAGATCCAAGCCTGGTTAATTTTAATGAACGTGAGCTTGTCCACGTTGGCTGTGGACAGGTGGCTGTGTCTGTCTGTAATGACGCCTCCTGCTGTGCTAAACACACGTTCAGAGAGTACACTGACTGCAGGGCAGGCCAGCACCTCCAAGGCATACAGGGCAAGCTCTGGCCATGTGGACAATTTGGAGACCCAGAAGTTGAATGGGGCAGAACCGACAGTCAGTATGTGTAGTTGTGTGCACAGGTACTGTTCCACAATGTTGTTCAAATGTTGCCTCCTGCTAACACGCTCCATATCAGCAGTTGGGGCTGGTTGTTGCGGCGAGGTGACAAAGCTTTTCCACATGTCGGCCATGCTAACCCTGCCTTCTGAGGTGCTGGCGCTGACACAGCTACGTTGGCGACCTCTTCTTCCTCCCCTGCCTTCGCCTTGTGCTTCCACTTGTCCCCCGGCGTCAGTCGGGAATGCTCTCAGGAGCACGTCTACCAGCGTGCGCCTGTAGTCGCGCATCTTCTGATCACGCTCCAGTGAGGGAATTAAGGACGGCACATTGTCTTTGTAACAGGGATCCAGCAGGGTGGCCACCCAGTAGTCAGCACACGTTAAAACGTTAAACTCTGCTGTCGTTGCGCAGGCACTGCAGCATGTAGTCGCTCATGTGTGTCAGGCTGCCCAGAGGTAAGAACAAGCTGTCCTCTGTGGGAGGCGTATCGTCTGCATCCTCCATATCCCCACAGCCACGCACCAGTGATGGGCCCGAGCTGTGTTGGATGCCACCCCGCTGTGAACATGCTTCATCCCCATCCTCCTCCTCATCCTCCTCCTCCTCGTCCTCCAGTAGTGGGCCCTGGCTGGCCAAATTTGTACCTGGCCTCTGCTGTCGCAAAAATCCTCTTTCTGAGCCACTTCTAAAAGACTGGCCTCCTCGTCCTGGGCCATATCCTCTTCCATCATCGCCCTAAGTGTTTTCTCAAGGAGACATAGAAGTGGTATTGTATCATCGCCACTGGCCATGTTGGTGAAGTACTCGAAACAGCGCAACAGGGCACACAGGTCTCGCATGGAGGCCCAGTCATTGGTGGTGAAGTGGTGCTGTTCCGCAGTGCGACTCACCCATGCGTGCTGCAGCTGAAACTCCACTATGGCCTGCTGCTGCTCGCACAGTCTCTCCAGCATGTGCAAGGTGGAGCTCCACCTGGTGGGCACGTCGCATATGAGGCGGTGAGCGGGAAGGCCGAAGTTAGCTGTAGAGCAGACAGCCTAGCGGTGGCAGGATGAGAACGCCAGAAGCTCGCACAGACGGCCCGCACTTTACACAGCAGCTCTGACATGTCGGGGTAGTTGTGAATGAATTTCTGCACCACCAAATTCAGCACATGCGCCAGGCAAGGGATGTGCGTCAAACCGGCTAGTCCCAGAGCTGCAACGAGATTTTGCCCATTATCGCACACCACCAGGCCAGGCTTGAGGCTCACTGGCAGCAACCACTCGTCGGTCTGTTGTTCTATACCCCGCCACAACTTCTGCGCGGTGTGGGGCCTGTCCCCAAAACACATCAGTTTCAGAATGGCCTGCTGACGTTTACCCCTGGCTGTGCTAAAGTTGGTGGTGACGGTCTGTCGCTGACCGGATGAGGAGGTGGTAGAAGAGGAGGAGGAAGCCGAGTAGGAATAGGAAGCAACAGGAGGCAAAGAATGATTCCCTGCAATCCTTGGCAGCGGAAGGACGTGCGCTAAACAGCTCTCCGCCACGTGCTTGCTGGTCCACGTATCTGTGGTTAGGTGGACCTGCCACAGATGGCGTTGCGCAGTGCACACTTGATTTTATCCTATACTTGGTTGTGCCGGGAGGGCACGGCTCTCCTGGAGAAGTAGTGGCAGCTGGGAACGACGTACTGTGGGACAGCAAGTGACATGAGTTGTTTGAAGCTGTCCGTCTCCACCAGCCTGAATGACAGCATTTTAAAGGCCAGTAGTTTAGAAATGCTGGCATTCAGGGGTCGAGGGTGGCTAGGTGGGAATTTACGCTTTCTCTCAAAGGTTTGTGAGATGGAGAGCTGAACGCTTCTGTGTGACATGGTGGAGAGGCTTGGTGTTGGTGGCACATCCTCTGTTTGCTGGGCGGCAGGTGCCAACGTTCCTTCAGAGGTGGAGGAAGAGGCCGAGGCAGCAGCAGCCCTTTCTTGGTTTTGAAGGTGCTTACTCCACTGCAGCCCATGTCTGGCATGTAGATGCCTGGTTATGCAGGTTGTGCTAAGGGTCAGAACGTTAATGCCTCGCTTCAGGCTCTGATGGCACAGCGTGCAAACCACTCGGGTCTTGTCGTCAGCACATTGTGTGAAGAAGTGCCATGCCAGGGAACTCCTTGAAGCTGCCTTTGGTGTGCTCGGTCCCTGGTGACAGTGGCCAGTAGCAGGCGAACTGTTTTGGCGACGGCTGCTCTGCTTTTGCACCCTGCTCCCGCTTTTGCTACGCTGTTGGCTCGGTCTCACCACTGCCTCTTCCTCTGAACTCTGAAAGTCAGTGGCACGACCTTCATTCCATGTGGGGTCTAGGACCTCATCGTCCCCTGCATCGTCTTCCACCCAGTCTTCCTCCCTGACCTCCTTTTCGGTCTGCACACTGCAAAAAGACGCAGCAGTTGGCACCTGTGTTTCGTCATCATCAGAGACGTGCTGAGGTGGTATTCCCATGTCCTCATCAGGAAACATAAGTGGTTGTGCGTCAGTGCATTCTATGTCTTCCACCCCTGCGAAAGGGCTAGGTGGATGCCCTTGGGAAATCCTGCCAGCAGAGTCTTCAAACAGCATAAGAGACTGCTGCATGACTTGAGGCTCACACAGGTTCCCCGATATGCACGGGGGTGATGTGACAGACTGATGGGCATGGGTTTCAGGCGCCACCTGTGCGCTTTCTGCAGGAGACTGGGTGGGAGATAATGTGAACGTGCTGGATCCACTGTCGGCCACCCAATTGACTAGCGCCTGTACTTGCTCAGGCCTTACCATCCTTAGAACGGCATTAGGCCCGACTAAATATTGCTGTAGATTCTGGCGGCTACTGGGACCTGAGGTAGTAGGTTCAGTAGGATGTGTAGCTGTGGCAGAACGGCCACGTCCTCTCCCTGCACCAGAGGCTCCACCAACACCACCACCACGACCATGACCGTGTCCCTTATTAGATGTTTGCCTCATAGTTAGCGTTCACAAAGCAAAGTAAAAAGTGGTTAAGTCTGTTAAAAATAATTACCCGTCAATAAAAACCCTGATGTAGGGTATTGCACTCAATTTTTATTTATTTTTTACTCTATATGACAGCGGTATTTGTGGCCTAATGTTCACAGTAATTTATGCACGTCTAATCCTAGATGTGCAGTATATATTAGAGTTTTTTTTCACCCCAGTAACCAAAAAGCCGTATTTCTGGCCTAAAAAAGACAGTCACTTATGCACGTCTTATCCTAGATGTGCAGTATATCAGGGTTTTTTTTCACCCCAGTAACCAAAAAGCCGTATTTCTGGCCTAAATGTGACAGTCACTTATGCACGTCTAATCCCAGATGTGCAGTATATATTAGAGGGTTTTTTCACCCCAGGAACAAAAAAGCTGTATTTCTGGCCTAAATGTGGCAGTCACTTATGCACGTCTTATCCCAGATGTGCAGTATATCAGAGGGTTTTTTCACCCCAGTAACCAAAAATCCGTATTTCTGGCCTAAATGTGACAGTCACTTATGCACGTCTAATCCCAGATGTGCAGTAGATATTAGAGGGTTTTTTCACCCCACTAACCAAAAATCCGTATTTCTGGCCTGAATGTGACAGTCACTTATGCACGTCTAATCCCAGATGTGCAGTATATTAGAGGGTTTTTTCACCCCAGTAACCAAAAAGCTGTATTTCTGGCCTAAATGTGACAGTCACTTATGGACGTCTAATCCCAGATGGGCAGTATATTAGAGGTTTTTTTTCACCCCAGTAACCATAAAGCCGTATTTCTGGCCTAAATTTGACAGTCACTTATGCACGTCTTATCCCAGATGTGCAGTATAGTAGAGGGTTTTTTCACCCCAGTAAGCAAAAAAGATGTATTTCTGGTCTAAATGTGGCAGTCACTAATGCATGTCTAATCCCAGATGTGCAGTATATTAGAGGTTTTTTTTCACCCCAGTAAGCAAAAAGATGTATTTCTGGCCTAAATGTGACACTCACTTATGCACATCTAATCCCAGATGTGCAGTATATCAGAGGGTTTTTTCACCCCAGTAACCAAAAAGCCGTATTTCTAGCCTAAATGTGACAGTCACTTATGCATGTCTTATCCCAGATGTGCAGTATATTAGTTTTATCACCCCAGTAAGCAAAAAGATGTATTTCTGGACTTGCAGACATGCAGATAGCCTGTGCTGGTGCACTATCGTTGCATAAAAGGGCTGCCAATTATGTACTGATATTATTATTATTTTTTTTTATATTTTATTTATTATCATACAAAAACTACATACCAATATTACATTTACAATACTATAAAATCCATAAGTCCGTCAATTCTAATTTTTTAAACATAGTTAAATATTATTTCATGCAAGTGTCCATAATTATGTGCATGTTAACAAAATCAAATGGAGATCTCGCTTCTTGGGAAGAAAGCAGGACCCACCCGGCATCAAAAGCTTTAATAATGCAGATGGACAAAAACATCTTATTTAATATTATTATCTCTATAAGGGGCAGGGAACAGAGGCCCGCAGCCCGGGCGGCCCGCCAAGCAGCGAACATGCACCGCATACGGCTTCCCTCAAACATAAGTGAGCACGATCAACAGGATCAACACTCGTGTGGCGAATCATCTGGTGCTCACATACACCGTGCGGGGCGAGCTCACAGCGATCTTTAATCGCACACTTTCATAGAACCGAAGAAAAAGGGGGGTCCAGCAGTCTTCTATCACAGTGGTGTAAAGCCCACTCACGTGTTTTACTGCCTCATCCCCGTGTGGTTAAGTTGAGTATTAATGCCCTGTTTAAGCATAACTCGCATGTGTTTACCACGGTGTCTCGTGTAGAAAAGGACTCGAGTCAAATGTCGCTCAGCAGTCTCCGGCAATTGAAGAGAATATAAACAAAAACAGAGACAAAACCAGCACTGTCTCATTAAGAGAGCACAACCCAACACCGACTCCATCTCATTAAAAGAAGACACATAGTAGCACCCATCCCACACATGTGTCAGATCACTGCCCGTGGTTTAGGCTCATGTCCGACAGGAAGAGCCGCATCCCGGGTCACGCCCGATGCCCGGACCCCCCGAGATCCCGAGCCCCGGGCCCCCCGCCCATGCATTACTAAATATTTTAGGTAGGTCAAAAATTAACCAATATCTGATGCCGGTGGGTCCTGCCAACCTCCAGCATTTCTAGAGATACTCCAATACTCCATTATGACTTCGCATTCTTCACTAATACATTGCATACAAAAAGAAACCGGACTAATTGGATCTTCCCCAAAGGGAGACAGGGAGCTCTCGCTAATCGCCGGGTGTCACCAGGGTCACCAGAGTGACAGGCAATCCAGATTTCAAGGAGACCGGAAAAGCAGCAGACCAGAGGACCCGCCGCACGTCAGCTGAGGAGAAGCAGCAGGCAGAGCAGTGAAGCAGCCGGATCCAGAAGCAGAGACGAGAAACGAGCCAGCAGCGAGGGAGGAAGACAGGAGGTCCCCGAAATGGCAAAGCAGCTGAATCCAGAGACAGAGCAGGAGAGAGGAACCGACAGCAGGGGGAAGGCGGCGGAAGATCCCGTACAGGACGCCCGGCAAGCGCCGCAACAGCAACCAGGCAGCCACGAGCGGCAAACGGGGCAATCCAGGAGCCAACCCAGGTATAGCGCAGAGACGCCACTCAGTACATCGGCGCTTCGGCGTCAGCTGTGCGGCATCAGCTATTCAGCTGTTCGGATGAGCCGGGAACTTGGAGGGAGCAGGCCAGCGAGGGGAGAACGAGACGTGCTGTGTTCACGTCATCACACCGCTCCTAATTATGTACTGATATTGAAAAACTGAAGTAAAAAAAGTTCGTTTTCAGCAGTAGTTGGCCCAGGGCAGGCTTAAAAAAATTGTGCACTGCACCCACAAAACACATTTGCTGTAGATTGCTGAGTAAACAAAGCAGTTCTTGATAAGATTTCTCCCTGATCTCTCCCTCACAGCAGCTGCAGCCTCTCCCTACACTAATCCGAGCAGAGTGACGGGCGGCGCTACGTGACTCCACCTTAAATAGAGGCTGGGTCACATGCTGCAGTTGGACAATCACAGCCATGCCAATAGTAGGCATGGCTGTGATGGCCTTTTGGGGCAAGTAGTATGATGCTTGTTGATTGGCTGCTGTGCAGCCTTTCAAAAAGCGCCAAGAAAGCGCCGAACACTGAACCCGAACCCAAACTTTTACGTAAGTTTTCGGGTTCGGGTCCGGGTGCCGAAAAACCTAAAGTTCGGTACGAACCCGAACTTTATAGTTCGGGTTCGCTCAACCCTAGTTAACAATTTTCAGTAATGCAGTGCCTGACAATGCAGTTTTCTGCATTTATAAAAATGTTATGGCCCATTATTTTTTTATAGTATTATTATTTGATTTGAAATTATAACCCATTACTCCCAAAACAATGGTAAAGCAGGTAATAACATGAGTTAATGGTAATATTATTTTATTATCATATTATCAGTTCCTTAGTTGAGGAGCTTCATAGCCAGACAAGTGGATAATGCTGGTAACTCAGAATTCCAGAAACTCCTCAAGTTGTTGAATGACTAAAAAATATGTAGTAATATTTCAATTTCCCCATATTTCTTCTGTCTGAATGTGAGGCTGTAGAGGGAAGGTGTAGATTGTTACCGAAGAGATGATTTATGTTCAGGCTCTGAGTATCTTAACTAGTTTTTATGCTTTTCTAGTCCACAGAAATGCTGATTTCCATTGAGGAAAGGAGAAAAAATTTAGCAGTCCTGCTTCTTGCAGGAGGTGGACTGTGAAGTAATGCATTATTTTCCTTTTAGTATTGCTATTTAAGAATAATTGATCTTATTCATGCTTTGCATACTGTATTTATACGGTAGAAAGCTTTTCAGGAAAGTCTTCTAAAGTTTTGTAGTAATGACCTGTAATGTACTCTTGTTTTCCTCCAATAGTTTTTCAGGTTGGGTATCCAGAGTTCCGATGCTTCCATTGTCCATTAAAAGTCTATAATTGTCATGTGCCCACAGGAATACCTCTAGGGCCATGAAATTGTATTTGCAGAAAGTGTCATAGTCATGAATATTTATCATAAGTCTTCAAATAATGTCCTGAAATGTCTGCAGGGTGTCTCCCTCCATTAGGTCTTCCACGGTTGAGATTTCCCAAAGTTCTTAAGGATGTGAGTTGCAAATAGCCTAAGATTGTCTAGAAGAAAGTCAATGTAATCTTTACATGAACTTGTTGTTGATACGGCCTATAAGTGGGACAAGCCATAGGAGCTAATGAGCCATGCTTGGAGATTCTAAAGTTAAACCGTTATCTTGGTAAGAAGAACATGAACAGTATGTTTAAAAGTATAAAGCAGACTATGAAATAGATATGTCACTCCCAGTCCACCCTAATTTCTTAATAATAAATAAAGCTTTTTTACTCACAATTTAAATGCTGGATTCTACAAACAGCCAGCATTTGTCTGTTGGGCATATCTTTTTTTTTTTTTTTTATTTTAAATCTTTTTATTTTGGGAACATATACACAGATCACAACAATACTACAATGTAAAAATCCATATTACAACTTAATAAATATTATCCTTATTCATTTTTCCCCAAATACCCACCCACCACCCCTTAGAGAGAGAGAGGGACTGGGATGAGAAAAAAAAAAATTCCAGGCCTAGTATGGCCATTTTTTCCATATTTCATCAATTTTTTTCCGATTCTTTTTGGTATAACTCGTTGAATTTTGTTTTAAAACTCTTTTTATTGTTTTGTCAGCCAATAAAGCATACATACTGTCTGTTTGAAACAAGAGATAAATATCCGTTCAGATCAAACAAAATACAAATACAAGATGATATAGCGCGTATCAGGAACATCTCTATGACATTGTCAATATCCTTGTAAACAAACATTCCGGACAGAATCAATCGTTACGGAACATATTCAATCACGTGGTGCCAATCACCACATGAAGTTAAACTTATAAGTAACCACAGAAAAAACTGATATTAGACACAAACAGGTAGGTGGAGGGAGGAAAGATAAAGGGGGGGGGGGGGGGGTGAAGCAGACAAGTGGTGCATAAGGTATTCACTCTTTATTCATATAACATCAACATGTTAAGGACAAACAGGTGCTATAGTGTTGCTGTCTGTAAGTCTCATCCATATGTACTCAGATCCGCTCATCATCATGCAAGGGCCGTTATTCAAGTATACTAAGTATATGTTTATTTTAACGTAATTAATCCAGAATAAATCGTCTATAAGATCTCCAGGGGTTCCAAATGGTCTCAAATTTAAGCGGGGATCCAGAGTCCCAATGTACTATCTGCTCAAGCCTACATATCTGGTCACATTTGACAATCCATTTCTGGGTTGGAGGTATTTCTTGTTGTTTCCAATATGTCGCAATGAGGAGTCTAGCTGAGGCCAGCAAAGCCGCACACAAGATTTTTATGTTCTTTGGACCTTTTATATCATTATACAAACCAAACAGGCAAAGTTTCGGAGTAACAGGGATATGTGCCCCACTTATTTTTGATAAAACTCCACACACTGCTTGCCAGAAGGGTGTTACTTTGTCACAATACCACCAAATGTGTGAATGAGTGCCCAGTTCCTTATTACATCTCCAACACAAGGGGCTGGTAGTAGCAGGGAACATACGGTGGAGCCTTTGAGGTGTAAAATACCACCTAGTTAACTCGTTGAATTTTAATAAGGTTAACGACTGCTTCTCGCCACTGTTCCACTTTGGGGGGATCTTCCTTTACCCATTTCCTAAGTATAAGGAGTCGAGCTTGAAATAGTACTTTACCCAAAACCAGTCGTACTTCTTTGTTTAACTTCAGATGTTCAGTTGCCCCCAATATACAAACTACTGGATCTCCAAAAACCTGAACATCCAAAAATACTAGTATGATCTCTGCTATCTCTTTCCAATATCTAAAAAGTCTGGGGCATCTCCAAAAACTGTGTATAAGATCTGCATTCTCTCCCCTACATTTTGGGCACTTATCTGAAGTTCTCACGCCCATTTTCTTTAATATCCTAGGCCAGCGGTCAGCAACCTCCGTCACCCCAGCTGTGGCAAAACTGCAATTCCCAGCATGCTCCATTCATTTCTGTGAGAGTTCTGAGAAGAACAGAGGAAGTATGCATGCTGGGAGTTGTAGTTTTACAACATCTGGAGTGCCGGAGGTTGCCTACCCCTGTCATAGGCGATCGTTATAATCTATGTACTATAAAAAACTGTGATATCTTATGTGAACCCCTATCCGACACCATAACATAACTTCTAAGAGTATCTTTCCATTTCTCTTCCGTAAAAAAAACTGAAGTTCTTTTTCCCATTTTTCTCTAGCAAGTATTGTAATCCGTTTTTTTTTCTCCTCCATAAAAATCCCATATCTTTTTGCAGTTATTCCTCTTTTTTCTCCTCCATTAGTGAATTTATATATTCTATCTGATTGTTCCTTTCTATATTTATCTACATGCACCACTGTCATCAAAGCATTCCTAAGCTGGAGATATTTATAGATATCCTTTTGGGGGATATCCTGTTGGGCATATCTTTACTTGCTAGGCAAACAGGAGCTATACATAAGTAATGCTCCCTTGGTAAAGCCAATAGTAAGAGAACATTTCTCAAAGCAATTTTGAGATTGATCTGGGTCTCTTCTAAGAATGTTAAGTTCTTTTTTTCACCCATGGAGGAGGTGTATGAAAAGTAGAGATCACCAAATGCAGCTGTTGTGAGTCCCTGATTTTTAGTTCTTCAAAGTTATTGTTATTGTGATAAAGGATTTGTAGACACTAGTGATGAATCTTCTAAATTCTTGCTAGATTATTCCAAGATCCCCCAACAATTTCAGGATCATTTTAACCTTTTCAGCTTCTGCAGCTATATCCCTTAAAATATAAATCAGTTGACTTTTGAGGAGCTTGCAATTTTGCTTGTGTCTTGTTAAGCTTTCACAATATTAGCTGTTGTTAATCATGTAAGCTTCATCTCAACATATTCCTGACAAATAGCATTTCAAAGAACTAGAAAGAAATGTAATGATCCAAGGCATCATGATCAGCAATAAGTCAAACTATTGTCCAGGTAACTGAGTGACCAACTCACGGACTGAAAAGTCACTTAGAGTACTGTGAAAAGACAGTTACCAGTAGACATTCCACTCATTCGGCTATGACATCACAGTTCTTGTAGTGATGATAACCATAACAACACAATGGCTGAACTTTATGCTAATTGGTTTTATGAATAAATTAAAAGTAATCTTCAGTCAAATATGGATTGGCTATCGCATGATGTTTGTAGGTGTTCTCTACCTGTTACATTGTAAGGGTTCTATTACACTTGCAACAGCAGCCATTGGTAATGCTTGTGCTTTACCGCTAATTGCCGTGATGCATCTTGACTTGCAACTCGAAACAATAGAAAGTCCAGATGTGCAGTGTCCCACTATGTGCTATATGTGGGCACTTTAAGCTTTTGCTAAATGTCATATTACTATATTTCTGTGTAAGGCTACTTTCACACTTGCGTTTTGGGCGGATCCATCATTAATCTGCAAAAATTGATCCGTTAAAATAATACAACCGCATGCATCCGTCATGAACGGATCCGTTTGTATTATCTGTAACATAGCCAAGACGCATCAGTCATGAACTCCATTGAAAGTCAATGGGAGACGGATCCGTTTTCTATTGTGCCAGATTGTATCAGAGAAAACGGATCTGTCCCCATTGACTTATTTTGTGTGCCAGGACAGATCCGTTTGGCTCAGTTTCGTCAAGCGGACAGCAAAACGCTGCAGGCACCGTTTTGGTGTCCGCCTTCAGAGCGGAATGGAGACTGATCGGAGGCAAACTGATGCATCCTGAGCGGATCTCTTTCCATTCAGAATGCATTAGGGCAAAACTGATCTGATTTGGACTGCTTGTGAGAGCCCCTGACGGATCTCACAAACGGAAAGCCAAAATGTGAGTGTGAAAGTAGCCTAAGCTGTAATTCCCTTTAGCAGGCTGTTTAGCTGTCTTTACATTTATTCGCCCCTAGGTGGTGCTAGTACCATATATATATAGCCGGGGGTTGGCTAATAAAGTGTGTGTGGTTGGTAGGTTGTTGAGAGGATAACAAAGGAGAAGGTAGGAAGTTAATGGAAGAGCAGAACAGGCCTGGTCCACAATGTAGCTGCTATTTGAGCCCCTTTGCTCTGACCAGGCTAAGGGAGTATAGAGAACAGTATTACAGCAGCACAGACCAGTGAGTCTGGATATAGAGAAAGTCTGGTGGAGGATATAGCTAAATTAGCCAATGGACTTCACAAGCACCAGTGACCAGGAGGAACCTAAAAGTACCTGGACACAACCGGATTATTAATGTGCAAAATTATCCTTTACCCCATGCCTCTATGGACATAGTGGACCGTAATTCTTAAGTGAGCATCCTTTCCAAAAAATGGAGCAGAATACTGATGCCTGCCATTAAGGAGCCGCCCTGTGGATTGCTACTAACCAGTAAGAGTTATTATATTCAGTACCTGAGTGCTAGAGAATGGACTTAGCGCAGACTTATATAAGGAAGAGCCGTTTTCTTGCCTGTTAAAGAAAAAGTCTTAGGAAAACTCCTCAAATTACCATTGCCAAGAATGTTACAAGGAATACAGCTGAACTAATATTTGGATTATTGCTTTGCTATCTAAATTAATTGTACTGACTACCCTGAGACTATTGATCAAGTAAAAATTCTGTCGTTTGAAACAATTGACTCCTCATCCTTTCTACCACCATCATTTGCACCTAACGGTGCTGGAATCACAAACACCAGGGACCCTGCTGCCAAGGCACCTAGGAGCTACAAAAATCGTGAGTATGACAACTACCCCCATCCGCCCACCGTGCGCTCACAGATTGCCCCTGCGGTCCGGTTCACTGCAGATGCATCTTGCAATCAGTAGTAAAGCACAAGTGTTATGGCTGCTATCACATAATAACTCAGCAAGAAGCAATGTGTCAAAAATGTCTTATTTGCCTTCCATTATAACGGTATGTTCACACAACTTATGACTCTTGTGGACAATTAGATGGGAAATAGTTTGGCAGTTATCTTTGGCCACCATCAAAAGTGACTAACATGTCACTTTTGATGGTGGATTTCATGTGGAGAAAATCTGTGACCATAAGAACGGCAACCCAGATTCCCAATGAGGCAAATTCCACACGGATTTAGCACAGATTTTGGCTCAGAATATGCACTGAAATCAGATTAAACTATCCCCAGGGGCGAACATACTATATGTGCAACCTATGTAGCTGTACAGGGATCCAGTAGGTAAGGTGTGCCTTTGCTACTTTTAAACAACTTTCTAGTGTATATTAACCAGGGCCGGCTCTATCATAAGGCAGCTCAAGCGGCTGCTTGAGGGCGCGGAAAACAATTAACTTGTTAACTTACATTTACCTTGCTGAGCCTGTGTGCCGACGCCCTCACTCACTGTCTCAGTCACAGAGCGGTACGCAGCTGACAGGCTGCTACACTCTGAGATATGAGACCCTGGTGTATTTAAATCTCATTTAGCATGTCTTTCAGAAAAGTTTCTCCTGGGATTCGAACTCGCAACCTTTATACATCAGAGGGAAGGCATTTACCCACACAGCTATGACAGCTGTATAGCCAGTTACTTTTAAAAAAAATATATATATATATTGTAAGCATCCAAAGGGTGAGGTTATTGATGGTAAGTGTTAAGCAAAATACTAGTATTTGGCTGTATTTGTGAGAGGAGAGGCTGATTACACGGCTACTTACTTGCACCTGTGAGGCCAGGCTGGGTGGGTACTAGGCTATTTATAGGCTCCTGTAGGCCTAGGCTGACGACGGGTCAGCTGATTTCACTACCTGTGAGTCAGCTCTAGGATACAGCAGCATGGTGTGGAGGCTCCTTACGGCTGGGCGATGGCAGAATGTCTTAGCAGGGCGCTGGTATTCACGGTAGGATCGGAGTGGTTTGCACGGGACCAACGCTGCGGTCCACGACATGTAGCGCTCTGAGATGTAGCAGAGTTGGGCGCTAAACGGTTGAATGAGGGTTGTTAGTTGGTTCAAGTCATGCACGCTGTGTTTTATATCAATGGTAAGGAAAAAAAAAATAAAAAATGCTGTGGTATTGCATTTGATGGCATGGTGCCTACAGGGCGGCATGCGATGTGCAGTACTCTGGTTCAAAGCAGAGCAGGGTGCTTATGGTCTAGTGAATGCTCGGCTGTCCAGGGGCTTGTTGGGGGTCATTGCATATAGTTGTTGGCCTAGCAGGCGCCTGGTGTAGGTATGGTCGCAGGTTTCCTCTATTTAAAAAAAAAAAAAAAAAAAGTGTGTTTTTAACATGCAGGGGCACACCCGTAGCTAATGCCAAACAGGCAAGGAGTTGGGGTATGTATACCAGGGGTCTGCATGTGGGGATCCATGCAGATCAGTCGAGGCGCCTGCATTTGAGTTCTGATGCTCCTATAGGTAAGAGTGGTTTATCTATAAACTGTATGTTATGGGCACACATGTGTCAGCGGTTCTGTGCTGGGGTACAGGTGCATTATGTTGCCTTATTGTCGTTGCTTCAAGGTTCATGCTCATACACGTTTATGATTTATTTTTTGTTTTTATTTTTTGGTGGTGCTGTGGTGACCATCCTGGGGAAAAAAAAAAAAAAAAAAAAAAGCCTGCAGCATTATGTGGGGGCGTTACCTTCATAGCTATGTCCATGTGTCTGCATTTACAATTTATACTCTGTTCACCACTAGAGCTGCGTTCATGCGTTGCTGTTGCATAACATTGATACCCTGTTAGCTCAGATTGCATTCACAGCTGCGTTATACAGTGCTCTTCATGCTCACAGCTGGGCCCATACCATGTTTTCAGGCACTACTCACATCCAGAGCTGCGTTCACCCACCTGTTCATACATCACTTCGGCTTCCACTTAAGGCCGCATTTTCCTTTTCATTGCTACATCATGGTTACTCAGTATTTTCTCGGGGGCAGTCAGTGCACCGCTCTGATACCGTTCCCCTAATGAACATAGCTGCTTCCTTCAGGTTACATTTCTTCCCTCGCAGATGCCTGGCCCCGCCATTAGGGTCTCTCGCGCCTGGCAGTTAATAAGTCCTGTCACGACTACAGGCAATTACGAAATCCTGTCACGTCTACAGGTTAATAAGTCCTGTCACGTCTTCAGGCAATTACGAAATCCTGTCACGTCTACAGGTTAATAAGTCCTGTCACGTCTTCAGGCAATTACGAAATCCTGTCACGTCTACAGGTTAATAAGTCCTGTCACGTCTTCAGGCAATTACGAAATCCTGTCACGTCTACAGGTTAATAAGTCCTGTCACGTCTTCAGGCAATTACGAAATCCTGTCACGACTACAGGTTAATGGGTCCTGTCACGACTACAGGCGATTACGTCCCGATCCATTATCAGAGTTAAGCGGCATATGCCATCCTCTGGGTTTTTGGGTCCTATATTAATAATAAGAAATAATTTAAGCAGTGGCCTGGGGGATAAGTATAGGTGTAGTATTTGCTACCAGCAATAGTTGGTGTCCGAGCAGGGCCCTTAGCGAATGGTTGGACTTCATTAAGTCTTCTATCACATTCACCATTGTTATTTCAGTCCGCAGCTCCCGGGTTCAGACCTTCTTGCAATACGTTCATATGATCGTCAACATAGGGGTAAATCGTTTCTGACTACCGACCGCTCTTTCAAAACATCAACTTTAGCTACCTCCTAAAACAACGGCACGTGACAAAGAGGTAAGGTATATAGAAGTCGCTGTTGTGTACGGTATATTCCGCACCTTCATCGGGCAGAGTTTTCGGCGTTCAAAGCGGGCATCGTAATGGTATGTATATATTTACTCTAAATACGGTCCATGCTTTTTGGCCCCTTTAGGCTACCCTACAGCAGCAGTTACGGCACAATTCTACTGCTTGTTGAAGATAGGGTTAGATAGGTTAGGGACACCTTTCTGATAGCCGATCCGAACACAAGTGTTAAGCAAAATACTAGTATTTGGCTGTATTTGTGAGAGGAGAGGCTGATTACACGGCTACTTACTTGCACCTGTGAGGCCAGGCTGGGTGGGTACTAGGCTATTTATAGGCTCCTGTAGGCCTAGGCTGACGACGGGTCAGCTGATTTCACCCACCCACCCACGCCATCTTACAGTCACTTCATATAGGGGTGGCCCCCTTTAGGCTACCCTACAGCAGCAGTTACGGCACAATTCTACTGCTTGTTGAAGATAGGGTTAGATAGGTTAGGGACACCTTTCTGATAGCCGATCCGAACACAAGTATGTGTCACTGAGGCTGCTGCTCTCAGTGATGTAAATCCCGGAGGTAAATGGCAACCAGTGATGTTAGATTGCTGAGTTTGTGGTAGCTGGAATTTGGGTCCGGGATTTAGGAGTGACTGAAGAGTTTGGGTGGGAAGGTCACTCCCATACTCCATCTCCTGTGTTACCACCTCACCCAGCTGAAAGCTAATTTAAAAGACTCACTGTCAGTGTGTGGTTGGTGTTGGTCTGCAGAGGACTTAGGAGCATTCATCTCCACAGTGTTCCTGAGAAGGGAAAAGACAAGATTCTGCAGAAAGGTGACTCCTGTATGTTTGCCTGTGTAAAATTTGAACTGTTATATGACACATGAGGGCTGAAGATAAGTGCTTTATGTGACTGAACTTTGATGGGCTGAAGCCAAGCCATCCTGTTGGAACAAATTTGAGTTGTGTTTTTTCCAATAAAACCCTTATGTTGCATCCAATCCTGCCGACTGCCTACCATTTGTACAGCTAACCTCCACATATGGTGTCGGATGCGGGCAAGTGGTTGCTAAGGGTAACGGCTGCATAATTGTTTTTGCTCTGTAATCTGCTTATGTCCTGGATAAAGGCTGCTACATTGTTGCCCAGTGAGACTCCTGCCATGGAGGAGCTGGTTAAGCAGTTTGTGCAGGTCAGTGCTGCCCAGCAGGAAACCAACCGTCTGTTGCTGGTACAGATCGCAGTCCTGAGAGAGAGTGTGTCAGCTCAGCCAAGGAATATGGAGGAGTTAGCTGGGACTGTGAATGTAAAAAAGGCAGTGCACCGCGCCTTGCAAAAAATGACCCCAGATGACGACATAGAGGCCTATTTGGCGGTGTTTGAAAGGATTGTGGAAAGGGAGAAACTCCCTGCGGCTGAATGGACTGAGGTTTTGGCCCCTTATTTGACTGGGGAGCCGCAAAAAGCATATTTTGATTTAACGGCAGAGCAGGCCAAAGACTATGATATCCTTAAAGCAGAAATCATGGCCCGGCTGAGAGTCACCTTATCTGTCCGTGCTCGCAGAGTCCATGAATGGCGGTTTGAAGAGAAAAAACCGCCCGCTCTCAAATGTTTGATTTGTTACACCTTGTGCGCAAGTGGCTACAACCTGAGACACTGAGTACAGCAGACATTGTCGAACGAATCGTGCTCGACCGCTATGTGAGTGGACTTCCTATGGACATTCACTGCTGGGTTGCTCAAGGAGACCCCAAAACCCTGGATCAATTGGTTTCACTTGAGGAGCGGTTTACGACTACAGAGACCTGTCTGAGGCCTGAAGGTAAACCACAGCAGTTCATGGGATCCTCTGGTGGTCGTCGACAGAGAGCAACCTCCACAGCCATTTCTACCTCTGAGCAGGAGGACCTAGCCAACAGACAAAGCCTGGGTGGCTCCCCCCGGGGAAAGAGGTTTTTCATTCCAAGAAAGGTACCCTCCCGTTCTGAAGCCCCACTCGAAGGCCAACCTAAGGTCCGTTGTTGGAAGTGTCAGCAACCGGGGCATATTGCAGCACACTGTTCCCAGGGGGAGGAGCCAATGGAGTGTGGTGCCACCCGCCGCCTCTCCATGTTTGCTCATCCTGTTTGCAGCGCTACACCCCTGCAGGAACCAGGTCCCCAGGAGCGTCAACTCCAGGTAAACGGGGTAAGTGTTGTGGCCCTTTTGGACTCGGGTAGCCTGGTCACCCTCTTGTGTGCTGCTGTACCCCATGACCTGGTCATCCCTGAAAGGCGGGTGGGGGTGGTTTGTATCCATGGGGACACTAAGCATTATCCGCTGGCCAAAGTGACTGTAGGGACTGGCTGCGGGACAGTGACCCATGAAGTGGGTGTGGTACCAGACTTATTACATCCATTGATTGTGGGACGTGATTTTCCGTTGTTCTGGGATCTCTGGTCTCATTCCCACTGTAATGATACGCCTGTTGCATGTTCACCTTCTTTCAGCCCAATTCCTTTAGGGGGAGAAGCCCAAACAGATGCTGTAGGGGTGACCAATGAGGTATCAGACAGTTTTCCCCTTGCAGTATTGGCTGGGGATGAGGGTGAGGAGTCTAACCCTGAGCAGAATGTACCGGACTTGGAAGTGCCTCGGGAGAACTTTGGGACTGCTCAGTTACAAGACTCCACCCTGAAACATGCATGGGCAAATGTAACTGTACTAAATGAGGTACCTCAGGAGCCTAATGCTGATCAAAGGTTTCCTCATTTTGCTGTCAGTGATAATTTACTGTATCGTGTTACTAAGATGCGTGATGAAATTGTGGAGCAATTGGTGGTACCCATACCTTATAGAAGGATGGTCCTTGATATGGCCCACACCCATTTACTTGGGGGTCATCTGGGGACTGATAAAACAAAGGAGAGAATCCTGCAAAGGTTCTATTGGCCAGTTTGTTACCAAGAGGTTGAAAGGTTTTGCCAATCCTGCCCAACCTGCCAAGTAACGGCTCCTGTGAGTCACTTTCGGAGCCCCTTGGTTCCCCTGCCAATAATTGAGATCCCATTTGACAGAATAGCTATGGATTTGGTGGGGCCGTTAGTTAGGTCTGCCAGAGGCCACCAGTATATTTTGGTAGTGCTTGACTATGCCACTAGGTATCCTGAAGCCATTCCATTGCGGAATACCTCCTCCAAGTGCATTGCTCGGGAGTTGGTTCATATATTTTCCAGAACTGGCCTACCAAAAGAAATACTGACTGACCAGGGTACACCTTTCATGTCCAAAGTTATGAAAGAGCTTTGCAACCTGCTGAAAATTAAGCAGCTAAGAACCTCTGTATATCATCCCCAAACAGATGGCCTTGTAGAAAGGTTCAATAAAACCTTAAAGGGGATGTTGAGAAGGGTAGTAGAAAAGGATGGGAGGGACTGGGATTGTCTGTTGCCGTATCTCATGTTTTCCATCCGAGAGGTCCCCCAGTCCTCCACTGGCTTCTCTCCATTTGAGTTATTATATGGGAGACATCCCAGGGGATTGCTGGATATTGCCAAGGAGACTTGGGAGAGTGAGGCTACCCCTTACAGAAGTGTGATAGAACATGTGGCCCAAATGCAAGATCGCATCAGCAGCATTATGCCCTTCGTGAGGGAACACATGCAGAAGGCCCAAGAGTCCCAGAGCAGGGTGTACAATAGAGCGGCCCGGGTGAGGCAGTTCAACCCTGGGGACAGGGTACTAGTGCTGGTTTCCACGGTAGAAAGCAAATTTCTGGCAAAGTGGCAGGGTCCTTTTGAAGTAGTAGAAAGGGTTGGAGAAGTCAATTATAAAATACATCAGCCTGGGAAAAGAAAGCCCATCCAACTCTATCACGTCAATTTAATCAAATCTTGGAAGGATAGAGAGTCCCTGGTAGCAGCCACAAAACCCCAAATGGATTGTCACACAGATATTGAAAAGGTTGCAATAGGTGACACCCTGTCCAAACCCCAAAAACAAGAAACCAAGGAGTTTCTACAGCAGAACAGGGATATCTTTACAGACCTGCCAGGCACTACAGATGTCATTCAGCATGAGATAGTCACTGACCCCAAGGTAACGATAAACATTAAACCATACAGAATCCCTGAGGCTCGGAGACAAGCGGTCTCTGAGGAGGTAAAGCGTATGTTAGCTCTGCAGGTTATTGAGGAATCCAAAAGTGGGTGGTCCAGCCCCATTGTGTTAGTGCCTAAACCAAATGGGACCTGGCGGTTCTGCAATGACTTCCGCCGTCTAAATGAAGTCTCTAAATGCGATTCCTATCCTATGCCCCGGGTGGATGAATTAATTGAAAGGTTGGGACCAGCTAGGTATATTACCACACTTGACCTCACCAAGGGGTACTGGCAGATTCCCCTATCAGAGGAGGCAAAGGAAAAGACTTCCTTCTCCACCCCAGACGGGCTCTTTCAATATACCAGGATGCCCTTTGGGTTACAAGGGGCACCTGCCACTTTCCAGAGGGCAATGGACAGGGTCTTGGGGCCCCATAGAAGGTACGCAGCAGCATACTTAGACGATATTGTGGTCTTTAGCACAGACTGGGAATCCCATCTAGGTAAGGTACAGGCCGTACTGGATTCCCTCAGGAAAGCTGGCTTTACTGCTAACCCGGAGAAGTGCGCTATTGGGTTGGAGGAGGCTCGCTATCTGGGGTATATTGTAGGTAAGGGCACAATAAGACCACAGGTAAATAAAGTGGAGGCAATTCAGAAGTGGCCACAGCCTCGGACAAAAAAACAAGTGAAGGCGTTCTTGGGGATTGTTGGCTATTACCGCAGATTTGTCCCAAACTTTGCCTCCATTGCAGCACCATTAACAGACCTCGCAAAAGGGAGAAAGTCAGTAATGGTACAGTGGTCTCAAGAGACAGAAAAGGCGTTTCAGGACCTTAAAAAAGCACTATGCAGTCAGCCTGTGCTGATCGCACCAGACTTCTCAAAAGAGTTTATTGTCCAAACCGATGCCTCAGAGGTTGGGTTAGGGGCAGTAATGTCACAAGAGGTAAATGGGGAAGAACACCCCATCATATATTTGAGTAGAAAACTCACCTCCTGTGAGAGAAACTACTCAATAGTGGAGAGGGAGTGTTTGGCAATAAAGTGGGCCCTCGTGGCTTTGCGGTACTATTTGGCAGGTAGGAAGTTCCGCTTGGTATCTGACCATGCCCCTTTAAAATGGATGTGCCGAAATAAAGGAAACAATGCAAGGGTAACACAGTGGTTCCTGGAGTTGCAGGACTTTAATTTTGTGGTAGAGCACAGGGCAGGGAAGCTTCATGTTAATGCTGATGCCTTGTCAAGGATTTACTGTCTATCAGTGTCAAGTGCCCAGTCCCCTGGCCTTGGGCAGAGGGGGGGGATATGTAAGCATCCAAAGGGTGAGGTTATTGATGGTAAGTATGTGTCACTGAGGCTGCTGCTCTCAGTGATGTAAATCCCGGAGGTAAATGGCAACCAGTGATGTTAGATTGCTGAGTTTGTGGTAGCTGGAATTTGTGTCCGGGATTTAGGAGTGACTGAAGAGTTTGGGTGGGAAGGTCACTCCCATACTCCATCTCCTGTGTTACCACCTCACCCAGCTGAAAGCTAATTTAAAAGACTCACTGTCAGTGTGTGGTTGGTGTTGGTCTGCAGAGGACTTAGGCTACTTTCACACTAGCGTTCGATCGGATCCGTTCTGAACGGATCCGATCATATTAATGCAGACGGAGGCTCCGTTCAGAACGGATCCGTCTGCATTAAAATGGCAAAAAAAAGCTAAGTGTGAAAATAGCCTCGGACGGATCCGTCCAGACTTTCAATGTAAAGTCAATGGGGGACGGATCCGCTTGAAGATTGAGCCATATTGTGGCATCTTCAAACGGATCCGTCCCCATTGACTTACATTGTAAGTCTGGACGGATCCGCACGCCTCCGCACGGCCAGGCGGACACCCGAACGCTGCAAGCAGCGTTCAGCTGTCCGCCTGTCCGTGCGGAGGCGAGCGGAGCGGAGGCTGAACGCCGCCAGACTGATGCAGTCTGAGCGGATCCGCTCCATTCAGACTGCATCAGGGCTGGACGGCTGCGTTCGGGTCCGCTCGTGAGCCCCTTCAAACAGAGCTCACGAGCGGACACCCGAACGCTAGTGTGAAAGTAGCCTTAGGAGCATTCATCTCCACAGTGTTCCTGAGAAGGGAAAAGACAAGATTCTGCAGAAAGGTGACTCCTGTATTTTTGCCTGTGTAAAATTTGAACTGTTATATGACACATGAGGGCTGAAGATAAGTGCTTTATGTGACTGAACTTTGATGGGCTGAAGCCAAGCTATCCTGTTGGAACAAATTTGAGTTGTGTTTTTTCCAATAAAACCCTTATGTTGCAACCAATCCTGCCGACTGCCTACCATTTGTACAGCTAACCTCCACAATATATATATATATATATATATATATATATTTATGTTGGTAAGGCTGATTAGTCAGCCTGCATTTGTGGGAGGGGCGGAGGCTCTTCATATACGAGCCACACCCTCACTCACAGGCGTGTGTTTTCAGGCCCCATGGCTTCGGGGGCCCGACGAACAGCTTCGGCCCCATGGCTTCGGGGGCCCGGCGACAGCTTCGGCTCCATGGCTTCGGGGGCCCGACGACTGTTTTCAGTCCTGCTGGGCTGATTGCCTGGTTGGTTGTCCATCTGTGCATCTGGGCTGATTTGGCCCCTATGTATCGCCTGCATACCTGCTTCCCTAATTCCTAATAATCCATGTTGATCGCTCACTTTTGACCGCAAACTGGTCCTGTTCGCCCTACAGCATCATTGTCATGTCTTACGCAGATATTTCATCTTTCTTTAATTGTTCATGCTTTCGTTCAGGTCCTGCCAGAGGAAGAACAAATGGGATAATTCCCTCTAGCATTTCAGTCTCTGATCGTAGTCGATCATATCTTGTCAACCAGGTCCCCGCGCAAAGTCTTTGCCTTTTTACCACGACCAGGAATTCATTTTTGCCAGTAGCTTCATTGCATTGCATTCCCTCACTCATGGGAGGGCATAGACAGAATCTTGTATATTATGGCTTCGTAGCTTCTTGCCGCACTAACCTCCGACTCCCTACAACCACGTTGAATCAGATTTTGGACAAGGTCCAGCATTTCCTCACGGTAGAAGATTCAGATAGTAGGTCGGTCTTCACGTCTCAAGCGTAAAAACAATTCTCAGGGGCGCACAGTAGAACAACTCGCGGATAGCTGTTGTCTGGGGAACCATACAAGGATTCTCTTCCTATCTACATGGTTCTTTTTGGCCCTCATTCCTGCAAATTTTCGCTCTAGATCCCGGACGCCTTGCAGTTGGCTTGGGGATTAGTTTACACATGCCATTCAAATTCCTTTTCTACCCTACTTGGCTTGGTTTTTGCCCACTTATAGGCCTACCCACGATCATGGCTTAGGGCACACAACAAGCCATTTAGTCAGGTCAGCTAAGACATGCCTAGCTGGGTTAGGTTGTATCCGTTGTTTCTCTCCCTAGGGTTCTTCGGATATCTCTTGGCCGTAGCCATGACCACAAGTTGGTAAGGCTGATTAGTCAGCCTGCATTTGTGGGAGGGGCGGAGGCTCTTCATATACGAGCCACACCCTCACTCACAGGCGTGTGTTTTCAGGTGCCCCACCCTCCCTGCCTTATCTTCTCATTTCCACAGAGTATGCCCACTTATAGGCCTACCCACAATCATGGCTTAGGGCACACAACAAGCCATTTAGTCAGGTCAGCTAAGACATGCCTAGCTGGGTTAGGTTGTTCCCATTGTTTCTCTCCCTAGGGTTCTTTGGATATCTCTTGGCCGTAGCCATGACCACAGATATATATAAGACTTCTACTGTAGATAACTTTGATGCCTAGTGTACATACACATGACAGCTGCCCCAACACACTGTGTATGGATGTAGCAGAGCTGGGTGTGTTGGGGCAACTGTCATGTGTATGGTTGTACCCTAGGTATCAAACTTATCTACAGTAGAAGTCTTATTTTTTTTTTAAGTAACTAGCTATACAGCTTTCATAGCTGTGTGGGTGAGTGCTTTGCCTTTGATACAGAAGGTCATAAACTTTTCTGAAAGACAGGCTAAATAAGATCACGATCACCAAATCTTCAACACTAGAGGCTGCTGGGAACACAGGAACTGGAAGAGGCTGCATCGCATCGCTGTGACATGGAGGTAAGTATAATTTTTTTAATTTTTTTTTAATACCGGACTGTTACTTTATTGCCATGGGGTGGAGGGGGGCTATTGGCGCCATGATACTGGCACATGGAGGAGGGAAGGAGAGAGGCACTTGATACTAGCACATTAGGGGCAGGGGGAGAGGATGGCACTATGATATTGGCACATGGGGGGGGGCAATAAATGGATATTAATCATGAGGGGCAGAAATGTGAAATGATGGGGGGGCACGAAATGGACATGAATCATGAGGGGCAGAAATGTGAAATGATGGGGGGGGCAAGAAATGGATATGAATCATGAGGGGCCGAAATGTGAAATGATGGGGGGGGGGCAAGAAATGGATATGAATCATGAGGGGCAGAAATGTGAAATGATGGGGGGGGGGGCAAGAAATGGATATGAATCATGAGGGGCAGAAATGTGAAATGATGGGGGGGGGCAAGAAATGGATATGAATCATGAGGGGCAGAAATGTGAAATGATGGGGGGGGGGGGGGGCAAAATGTAGAGTCGCTTGTGTTGACAAAAATCCTTGCACCGGCCCTGATATATTATTAACCACTTTTATGACTGAGATGTCCAGGCAACTTTTTTGATTCTGTGCACGTGGTTTAGTGACCTGAACTTTTTTATTTGTTTTACTACCAAAATAATTTTAGTGATTTTTTTTATTTTATTTTTTCTTGACAGGACTTTCTATTAGAATGTTTTTTTTCCAGATTTTTTTTCCTTTATAAGGTTTAATTTGGAGGAAAACCGCTAATTCTTATTAAAAGCATTTTTTTTATTATAGCTTTTTATTAGCAAACTAAGCAGTAAAAACCAGTGTCAGGCAGCTGCTGCCAAGGCCAATAAGATAATAGGTTGCATCAAAAGGGGCATAGATGCCCGTGATAAGAACATAGTCCTACCACTTTACAAATCTCAAGTCAGACCACACATGGTGTTCTATGTACAGTTCTGGGATCCTGTAAACAAGGCAGACATAGCAGAGCTGGAGAGGGTCCAGAGGAGGGCAACTAAAGTATTAACTGGAATGGGGCAACTACAGTACCCTAAAATATGATCAAAATTAGGGTTATTCACTTTAGAAAAAAGACGACTGAGGGGAGATCTAATTAATATATATAAATATATCAGGGGTCAGTACAGAAATCTATCCAATCATCTATTTATCCCCAGGACTGTGACTGTGATGAGGGGACATCCTCTGCGTCTGGAGGAAAGAAGGTTTGCACACAAACATAGAAGAGGATTCTTTACGGTAAGAGCAGTGAGACTATGGAACTCTCTGCCTGAGGAGGTGGTGATGGTGAGTACAATAAAGGAATTCAAGAGCGGCCTGGATGTATTTCTGGAGTGTAATAATATTACAGGCTATAGCTACTAGAGAGGGGTCGTTAATCCAGGGAGTTATTCTGATTGTCTGATTGGAGTCGGGAAGGAATTTTTTATTCCCCTAAGGCCTCATGCACACGACCGTTGTGTGCATCCGTGGCCGTTGTGCCGTTTTCAGTTTTTTTTCGCGGACCCATTGACTTTCAATGGGTCCGTGGAAAAATCGGAAAATGCACCGTTTGGCAGCCGCATCCGTGATCCGTGTTTCCTGGCCGTGAAAAAAATATGACCTGTCCTATTTTTTTTTCACGGCCAACGGTTCACGGACCCATTCAAGTCAATGGGTCCGTGAAAAAACACGGATGCACACAAGATTGTCATCCGTGTCCGTGATCCGTGTCCGTTTTTTCCTATCATTTCAATGGCAAACTTGACTTTGATTTTTTTTCATTTTTCATGTCCGTGGATCCTCCAAAAATCAAGGAAGACCCACGGACGAAAAAACGGTCACGGATCACGGACCTACGGACCCCGTTTTTGCGGACCTTAAAAAAAAACGGTCGTGTGCATGAGGCCTTAAGTGGGGAAAATTGCCTTCTACCTCACAGTTTTTTCTTTGCCTTTCTCTGGATCAACTTGCAGGATAACAGGCCGAAATGGATGGACAGATGTCTTTTTTCGGCTTTTTTTATGTACTATGTTACTATGTTAAATATTAAAACTGACACAAATTTATTATTGCAATGGGTTCCCTATTTTGTGATGATCATTTTGATATATAACATGTATAGATTTTATTTTTTTATTGTTATTTTTTACTTATATTTTCATTTATTTTTGGCACATAATATGCCCCCCCAGGAGATCATTAAAAAGACCTCTGGAGGACACATACTTTTTTTTCACTCCCCCCCCCCCCCCCACTGTTTCTACTGTAACTGGGGCATCCACAGGAGCCCCAGTTACAGGGGAAAACAGCCTCCTGCGCGGGCATTAAACTTTAGACCCTGTAGCTCTGCTCCTGCCCCAGACAGCCCCAGCGGTCTGGTGATGGCTCAGCTGCTCAGGTACTTCTCTCTTGCCGGCACAGGAGAAGGCAGAAGCGGTAATAAACCGCTCCTGTCTTCTCCTCAGGGTCCCTGCTGTGTCTCACAGCCAGAACCCGACCTGCTTCTGCTAGATTGCAGGAGCTTTAATCCCAATGCTGATCATCGCAGGGCTTAAAGCTCTGCCTGAAGGTTTATATACGTGCTATCTGCATGGTGTATGTGCAGATAGGAAGCATATATCCAGTGGAAATTCTAGAAGGGGTTAAATAGCATGTAGGGAACTGAACTAATACATTTCATAACTCAAAATTACCAGTGAATTGCTACATATAATGGTATGCTCTGTGATGAGCTATTCAAGAGTAAGGTGCTCATATACTATTGTAGCAAAGGGCCCCTTTGTGGTCTGTGTTCAACCTTGGCCTGTGAACATATCCGTAAAATGTTAAGCAAATACATTCATGTTTTAGGTTACCCCAATACAGGGCAGTAAAGACTTAAAAGTGTCAGAAAGAAATGACTCTTGAAAAACTCCTTTAGCCCCTTCCCACTGTGCAACATACATGTAAGGTACAGGGGAGGATAGTCCACACTTACTGCTGAATATGTATGGTGCAGTGATGGGGAAGGGTCATCAGCATTGAGTATCATCTGTAACATATAACTGATCTCCTGCTGCAAGACCAGGATTGGAGATAACTGGTGTCAAATCCCTCAGATGATGTGGTCAATAGCTCTGCAACATCTAGGGGTGTAACACCCCCATTGACCATAATGTATGAAAAGTTCGAAGCGCATTTTTTTTGTAAGTAGCAGGTTCAATGACAGGAAGAAGCGGTAGCCCCGCCCCGTCATTGTACCCCTCAGATGCCGTGTTCATACATGATCGTGGCATTTGAGAATAAAAACAGTGTGAAATTAACATTAAAAAATGAAATCAACCTTACCACCTCCGCCTGCTGGAAGATCTGGAGCTAAATCTAAAGTGACCTGAGGTTACGTCATCACGCCGGCCGGCGTGGTGACGTCATACGTCACCACGCACGGGATTTTGGCCGAGATCTTCAATCAAGATGGAGGCTGCTGGCCCGTCGCAAGCAAATGGAGGAGGTACTGTAAGTATGTTTTTTTTTGTTTGTTTTTTTTACACTATTTCAGGTTAAATCGATTCGCTGAAACGAAGCACGAGGAAGTTTGGCTTCGAGGCGAATAGAATTTATCCTGAAATTTAGATCGAATTCCGCTTTGTGGGATTTGATTCGCTCATCTCTAGCCATAATAGCAACCAGGGGCCTAGTGAAGGCTACATCTGCAGAGACCCACTAAGACACTGCTAGCAGTTAAAACTGGAATATTCTAAGAAAGGTTATGTGATATTAAGGGTTTGCACTGATTTCTAGTAGATGGAAAAGACAATAATTGCAAAAAAATAGAAAGATATCAGTACTTTAATCACAAGCTAATAACAGTACAAGATTAAAAACAACTAGTCTGCTACTATAAGTTATAAATCAAATGGTCTGGTGAAACAAAAATGCAAATAAAGCCAACATTGGCTGTTAAACTAGAACCTGACTGTCACTTACAATAATACAATATCAATGATAGCTATATTAAGTCACCATTTAGAGGAAGGAGGAGACCGAGACCTCATACGTATTGCCACATAATGTAGCTTCCCCAGGGGTGTACACTGTTAAAAACTGTGGGCTTAAAGGGATTGTGCATTTTTCGGGTCTGCGCAATTATTCACTACTTCCTCCTCTCTCAAAGATCTTCCAGTTATGCAAGCACTAGTGGGATGCCGTGTACTCCAAATATTCCTCTTTCCACTACAGCTCCTGTAGGAAAAGCACACCAATAGTGTAGCACAGTATATGCTTCTCACCTGCACCTTTCCCTATTATACTCACAGGAGCAGGTGGAATTCAGGCACCTCAGACACAGTAAACACCACAAATCCTCCGATGTTCTTATTCCTTAGTACAGGGATGGCCAACCTGAGGCTCTCCAGCTGTTGCCAAACTACAACTCCCAGCAAGCCCAGACTGCCTACATCTATTATCCTACCGCAGGGCATGGTGGGAGTTATAGTTTTACAACAGCTGGAGAGCCGCAGGTTGGCCATGCCTTGGCTTAGTAGTTAAAAGTAGGTGGACAGAAGCGATTGTAACAAATAGCAGCCTATTGATCTTGGCCGACCCAGGTTTCGCTCCAAAGCTTCATCAGGGGCGTAACCTAAAATCCCACATCCCGTCTTTAAGTACCCCCTCCCTTCCCCCATTTCAATCTGAAACACTAAACAGCAGTAATACTTTTCACAATTCTTCCTCTTCTTAAAACCACCGATCCACATTAATATCTTATCTATAAACCACAATTTCTTTAGATGTTCCTTTTATTCATCCATGAATATTCTTTTATCCGCACTCATCCAGGTCAAATGTTCTATTTAATTAATCTCCATATACTAGGTTTTTACACCAGTCAGAGTCACATGTCCTATTCTAACCTATCCTATACCAGCCGGCACACACACCCTCTCCCACTTAATCCAATATCCATTCTTCAGATTACAAGGTATGTACAGTAGTTGCAGAGTCCTCCCTGGTGTAGGGGAACTGTGCTTCCATGATGTCTCCATTCAATCTACAAGGCAGGCCATGAGATCGAACTCCACATTGAGCCCCTTTAGTTGAAGTGTTACCAATTCATAAATCCATTTAACTTCGCATCGATCTATCTTTGCAACCAAATTCCCTCCTCTCCAATTACTTTTCACTACTTCCACCCCCATAAACTTTAACCTTTTCGGGTTCATCTGATGTTTGTTTTTGAAAAGCAGGGACACTCCATGCGATTCTAAACCCTTCTTTATATTTCTGATGTGCTCCTGCACCCGAACTTTGAGCTTCCTGGTAGTGCGGCCCACATACTGGAGGCCTCACGGGCACTCCAGCATATAGACCACCCCTGAAGTTTCACAGATAATCTCTACCTTCACTTTAACCACCTCAGCCCCCCCTAGCTTAAACACCCTTAATGACCAGACCACTTTTTACACTTCTGCACTGCACTACTTTCACCGTTTATTGCTCGGTCATGCAACTTACCACCCAAATGAATTTTACCTCCTTTTCTTCTCACTAATAGAGCTTTCATTTGGTGGTATTTCATTGCTGCTGACATTTTTACTTTTTTTGTTATTAATCGAAATTTAACGAAATTTTTGCAAAACAATGACATTTTTCACTTTCAGTTGTACATTTTTTTTTTAAAAACGACATCTATATATACATTTTTCTCTAAATTTCTCTAAATTTATTGTTCTACAATTAAAAAAAAATGTTTGGGTAAAAAAAAAGAAATGGTTTGGGTAAAAGTTATAGCGTTTACAAACTATGGTACAAAAATGTGAATTTCCGCTTTTTGAAGCAGCTCTGACTTTCTGAGCACCTGTCATGTTTCCTGAGGTTCTACAATGCCCAGACAGTAGAAAAACCCCACAAATAACCCCATTTCGGAAAGTAGACACCCTAAGGCATGGGTGTCAAACACAAGGCCCGTGGGCCGAATCCGGCCCGCCAGACCTCATCATGTGGCCCGCGTAGCCGCCGCCAGCCGCCAGCCTTCATCTTTTATTATCACTTCCTGCAGGCGGCCCCTGCAGGAAGTGATAATAAATCGCATAAGTAGCGCTGTGTATTACCGGTACTTACAACTACAATGTCACGGCCATGGCTATGACCGTGACTCTTCAACCGCATGTGATTGTCAGCGGTTTGGTTTTGTTGTCAATCACAGGTGAGGGCAGTGGTATTTGCCTCACCTGTGGTTGCCGCTGACAACGCTAGTTATGTGGCAGCTTTCCTGCTGTGCATGCGGTTGCACCTAGCAACCTCTATGTTAGGTGTCTGTGTGTTTTTACATTGCACGTGGTGTTTGTTGGTGTGCGGTTTTGCACACCTTCGGAAGAGGGTGCAGCATGCAGTGCCATCCTCTTGTGGCCTGCATGCGCGTTCTCCGGAGGGAGAACGTCCCGGGGGGATCACCGTTAACGGCACGGTTGGTGGCTTATTCCCCGCCACCTTACCTTCCGTGTCCGTGTTGGTGATCCCTCGTCCCTCTCCATATTCCCATCTCTGGTCGTTTGCTGGCAGCACTCCATAAGTGGTCCGGCTGCGTGCTGGTTAGGAGTGTCTGCTGGCAGCGACTGGAGTGGGGACGTGAGTGGAGAGTCCCCTCGTCCACTCTCTGTGGTTCCATTCCCTTGTCGCTGGTGCGGGCTGCAGGCCTCGTCGGACTGGCTAGAGTGAGCTGGGAGAGGATGCAGCTGACAGTGAACTCCTGGGAACCATGTCCTGAGAGTGGACGTCTCCTTCTCCCATCCCCTTGTGTGAGTTCCTCACCATTTTTTTTTTTTTTTCCGGTGGGGGGGCTTTGAGGGGTGGGAGTGTCACGGCCATGGCTATGACCGTGACTCTTCAACCGCATGTGATTGTCAACGGTTTTGTTTTGTTGTCAATCACAGGTGAGGGCAGTGGTATTTGCCTCACCTGTGGTTGCCGCTGACAACGCTAGTTATGTGGCAGCTTTCCTGCTGTGCATGCGGTTGCACCTAGCAACCTCTATGTTAGGTGTCTGTGTGTTGTATGCATTGTGTTTGTATGTCTGGTGTGCACTTGGTGTTGTTTGGTGCGCACGGACATCTTCCTTTCACTGTGGCTGTCCGTGGCAACGTTTGGTTATTAGTGTACATGTGGTGGCATTGTCCCGGCCTTTGGGCTGACTCCCAGGACACGGTTGCCACCCATGTCATTGCCTGCGGCAACAGCCACAGTGTGTTCGTGTTTTGCACACTTCCCTTTTAAGTTGGTGTTTACCTTCTCAGGTGCTGGAAGGGTTTACTCCCTTCCCAGGTTGTGTGTGTCACTGGGTGTGTCCAACCCTTGGGTGTGGCACTTGGGCCTATATAGCCTCTCTCTTTGGCATGGCTCAGTAGGTTGCTTCAGCCTTGCTAGCTGGAGCAGCCTCCTGTGGTTTCTTATCTGCCAGTGAGAGCCACCACTGTGGTCATAAGTTTAAGTTAAGTCTGTGTGATGTTCTGTTTATGTTTTCCTGTATAATTCTGTGCTGCCATGTATCTGGGTTCCGGTGTGTGGATGAGTTTGTGCTGAGTTCTGTTTGTTTATTTGTGGACTTCAACTTGCCTGCACACGGATCCAGTCAGCAAGGCTGTGGCAGGTGGCTGGAACTAGTGCAGCACCTGCCATATACATAGGCTTGCATTTGTTCCCCATTCCTTGCAGCTTGGCCAGTGAGACTCCTGTTCCTCCGTATCCAGAAGGAACAGGTTGTCTTACCCTGACTCCTAGCCCAGGGACCGGTCGGAGGGTAAGTCAGGGATCCGAGGTTCCTGCGCATGGGTCCTCCTACCTTAAAGGTCGGCCCATGCAGCTAGGAGTTAGGGTCAGGTTAGGGACACGATAGGAGGTGACCTGCTCCCTAATCCTGTGGTCCTGGTCAAGCAGCGCTTAACATCTCCTGGCTCCGCATGGCTGAGGATTTTCCCCATCCTCAGCCGTGACATACAAGCGCTCGCCGAGAGGAGGGAGGAGGCAGGCTGGGAGGATGGGCGCCTGCGCCGCCCACTTTATGAATGTCCGCAAAACACCTACGGACGTCTGAATGGAGCCTTACAGGGGGGTGATCAATGACAGGGGGGTGATCACCCCATATACACTCCCTGATCACCCCCTGTCATTTTGATTAACCATCACTTGGCATCAATCATGAATTGGTGATCAGGTTAAGGACGCATCATTTTCCATACTATCCCACCTACGGTACCATGAGTAACCACATGGCGGTAACCCCTTTGTTTTTTTGCCTCTAATGATTTGATCTGAAGTTCCAGTGGGTTATTTGTCCCAATATTCAGACTATTTATCTTACTTACATATTTGTTTGTTATACTTTGGTGGGTCTTATTTTAACTTTTATATTAAAAGTGATGTTTTTTAAAGGGTACATTTACTAGCTTCAGTGATATATATTTATACCTACCCTACCTTATCTTTATACGCAGTGATTTTGGTCAGTAAATCCTCAAAAGTTTTGAAATATTTGTTAGTCAACCCATCTGGGATAGGTGATTTACCATTAGGCAACTCGAAGATTATATCCCTAGCTTCCTCTAGAGTGATGGTCTGGTTAAGATGGGCTAAGGCGTCAGAAGACTGAGAGGAAAGCGGCATTCCGTCAAAAATTAGTCTAGTAACTAATTCCCCTTTGTCTCGTCTTTAGGGAGGGAAGAGGGGAGGGAGTATAGTTTTGAGTAATAAGTGTGGAACAAATCGCCTTAGGATGATATGGAATGGTATTGTGCTGATCCTTGATTGCATGGGGAGTTGACTCGGCCGTCCGTTCTTTCAGTTGTTGGGCTAAGAGGGTATGAGGTTTGTTGCCATATGTGAAATAGTGTTGTCTAGTGTAGCAAATTAGTTTTTCAGTTGTGGAAAGGGTCCATGTTTGAAGCTGGGATCGCAGCACTATGATTCGTCGCAGTAGTCTTTTAGACCGTCTAGAGGTCAATATCCTCTCTGCTACTTGCAAGGAGCGTAGGCATTCCTATAGTGGGCTTCACTATCTTTTTTTAGGCGCGAGGAGAGAGATGCAAGTACCACGAAACACCACCTTATGGGCTTCCCACAGGATGGACCGAGAGTGCGCAGTAGGCTTATTGTCATCTAAGTAATGGGTGAGGGACGCATGCAATTCGGCGCAGGAAATCGGGTAAGTCAGCAGGATGTCGTTCAACTGCCAATGGGTATGTCTCAGTGGGGCAAAGGAGAGGGTCAGTTCAAGGAATATGGGTGCGTGGTTTGACCAAGTAAGCGGGCCTATGGAGGCCGATCTCAAGGACCGGAGAGATAGTACGTTTCCCAGGAAACAATCTATCCTGGTATGTGTGGAATGTGGAGGGGAGTAGAAAGTGTATTGATGTGAGGTAAGGTTGTCTACACTCCAGAGGTCAAAGAGAGAGTGTGTGCGAATGAGTTTACGGAAACTCCTGGATAGGCGTTTCACCTGACTAGACAGAGGTCCCAGCGACGTTGTAAGCCTGTCTACATTTTCTGAAAATGCGACAATGAAATCTCCCTCTATCAGCTGGATACCCCCTCTGTTAGAGGAAAGCGTCGTGAGCAAAGATTAGAGGAAGGTAAGCTGACAAGTGTTTGGGGCAAAGACCGTGCACAGCTGCATTTGGACACCATACAGGGTACCTTGCACAATGAGGTAACGACCCATGGAATCCACGTCCACCTTGTCCACCTGAAATGGGCAGGATCATCAGGGCCGCCATCAGGGGGGTACAGCCGATACCCCAGTAAGGGGCCCAGACCCTGGGGGGGGGGGGCCCGGCCAATTCCAATAAAAAATAAAAATTAAAAAAAATTCCCCCCCCCCCATTTGTCAGTGACTTGAGTTGAACTTTATTGCATCGCTAGAGGGGGGCAATTGATTATTCCTTGCTAGTGATGTCCAGTTCATGAACGAATCGATGAGGCGTCGATTCCTCTGACTGAGCCGATCCGTGTGAAGCCGCTCAGTCTGAGTCAGTGAGTCACACAGCACACAATAGCAGAGCCACTCACGCTGGCAGCAGGGAGGGGAGGGACTCGGGAGGAGTGTAATCTGATCCTAGAGTGGAAGCTGCTTCTGCCAGCCCCTCCCCTCCCCGCCCACCAACCAATCAGAGCTGAGGCAAGGCAAGCACTAGCAGCTCTGAGTCACTGACACAAGTATAGGGAGTCTAAAAAAGAATCGAATGAGTCACAGGTTAAAGGGTTTCTACCACATCGTTTTGACAAATTTAGCTGTCAGACACTAGCGATCCGCTAGTGTCTGCTCTACCAAACAATGCTATTATAATAGCTTTTTGTGCAGCCGTTTCCATAAAAAACTAACATTTATTGATATGCTAATGAGCCTCTAGGTGCTATGGGGGCATCTTTTCAGCACCTAGAGGCTCGGTCTACCTTCACAAAATGCCGCCCAGCGCTTCCCTCCAGCCCGCCCATCTCCTCTGGAATGTGATCCTACCTCTGTCTTCGGCGCATCTGTCTTAGGCGCAGGCGCAGTGAATGTCTGACCGCTGCCTGCACAGACATCTTGGTCATCGGCGCAGGCACAGTGGAGATGTCTGTGCAGGGAGCGGTCAGACATTCACTGCGCCTGCGCTGATCACCGAGATGTCTGTGCAGGCAGCGGTCAGACATTTACTGCGCCGAAGACAGACGCGCACGGCGCAGGCGCGAGAATTCGTCCACTGACTTAGAGGTAGGATCGCATTCCAGAGGAGATGGGCGTGCTGGAGGGACGCACTGGGCGGCATTTTGTGAAGGTAGACCGAGCCTCTAGGTGCTGAAAAGATGCCCCCATAGCACCTAGAGGCTCATTAGCATATCAATAAATGTTAGTTTTTTATGGAAACGGCTGCACAAAAAGCTATTATAATAGCATTGTTTGGTAGAGCAGACACTAGCGGATCGCTAGTGTCTGACAGCTAAACTTGTCAAAACGATGTGGTAGAAACCCTTTAAAAGAATCTGAAGATCAGACTTAGTTAGAGACTCATTAGATTCTTTGAGTTAAAAGAGCCGCGAGTCAGACTCTAGAATAGTTTACACTGCAGCAGTGATAAGATTAAGGGACAGGAGCAGAGAGATAAGAGAAGTGACAGATGACTGTTGCTCAGAAGCCATGAGATTGTAAGGCTACTTTCACACTAGCGGCAGGACGGATCCGACAGGCTGTTCACCCTGTCGGATCCGTCCTGCCGTTATTTCCACGGACTGCCGCTCCGTCCCCATTGACTATAATGGGGACGGGGGTGGAGCTCTGGCACAGCACGGCAGTGCATGGCGAAAGGCCGCCGGACTGAAAGTACTGCATGTCTAACTTGTTGTGCGGTCTTTGCTCAGGGGTAAAATGCAAAGCTGTTTTCTGGATTATCCCACAGGGCCATGATCCTCCATCATTGTTATTAACCCCTCCCTTGCCAGCCCACCCAGCCCTATTTAGCTTTGTGTTCAGCTTTGAAAATGTTTAGGCCATGAAGGGGTTAATTAAGTGTTGGAGGGGGTGGGGGGTTTTATTGTGCATATTGTGTTTGGGATCCATTTAACAAGTTTGACCAGTTGGGTTTGAGAGTGGTTAAGTGTCATCCACAGATCCCCCATAACAGTGTGTCATCCACAGATCCCCCATAACAGTGTGTCATCCACAGATCCCCCATAACAGTGTGTCATCCACAGATCCCCCATAACAGTGTGTCATCCACAGATCCCCCATAACAGTGTGTCATCCACAGATCCCCATAACAGTGTCATCCACATATTCCTCATAACAGTGTGTCATCCACAGATTCCCCCATAACAGTGTGTCATCCACAGATCCCCCATAACTGTGTCATCCACAGATTCCCCATAACAATGTGTCATCCACAGATTCCCCCATAACAGTGTGTCATCCACAGATCCCCCATAACAGTGTGTCATCCACAGATTCCCCCATAACAGTGTGTCATCCACAGATCCCCCATAACAGTGTGTCATCCACAGATCCCCCATAACAGTGTGTCATCCACAGATTCCCCCATAACAGTGTGTCATCCACAGATTCCCCCATAACAGTGTGTCATCCACAGATTCCCCCATAACAGTGTGTCATCCACAGATTCCCCCATAACAGTGTGTCATCCACAGATTCCCCCATAACAGTGTGTCATCCACAGATTCCCCCATAACAGTGTGTCATCCACAGATTCCCCCATAACAGTGTGTCATCCACAGATTCCCCCATAACAGTGTGTCATCCACAGATTCCCCCATAACAGTGTGTCATCCACAGATTCCCCCATAACAGTGTGTCATCCACAGATTCCCCCATAACAGTGTGTCATCCACAGATTCCCCCATAACAGTGTGTCATCCACAGATTCCCCCATAACAGTGTGTCATCCACAGATCCCCCATAACAGTGTGTCATCCACAGATCCCCCCATAACACTGTAACAGTAAACCTTGTGCTTTATTTTTTTTTTATTTTTTTTAAATGTGCCAGGGGAAGATTGGAGGTGGAGTCAGGACGGATTCTAAAGGGGGCTGAGTAGGAGGGGGGGCCCAGGCCTTGAGCTGTGTAAGGGGCCCCAAAATTTCTGATGGCAGCCCTGAGGATCGGGATATAAAAATCGCCACCCCTACTGATTTCGAGCTGGCGGGAGCTATGTAGACTCTTGGGAACCAGTGCTTTGCAAAAGTGAAGGACCCCTAGGAAGCTAGATGATTCTCCTGTAGGAACACAATATCAGCATTAGCTCTGCGGAGTTCCAGCAGTTCCAGAGTTTTAGCTTGGAGTTGAGGCCCTTTACATTTAAAGACATAATCTTAGCCATAGCTGAAAGAGGGGGAGGACCGTAGATCATTGTGGCCGGGGTATCCCATCGTGGGCCCCCCTCAGACAGCACCAAGCTTCCCCTCCCGGCAAAACCCCCCAGCACCTGCATAAAGGGAAATACAACACACAGTACAGTCCATGGAAAGAAGAGCAAAGAAAGTGGTGTGGTGAACCAACATGTACAGTTTGAACCAAAACTAAACAGAATAATCAATTTGTAAATAATCAAAGGCACAGTAGTAACCACTGTGGAGTCCCCCAGCACAAAGGAGGTAAAAAAGATTATACTCGCAGCCAAGCAAAGGTGGCTGATCAGAGAAGGGAGGACTACCACAGGGAAAAGTGGCGGAGGTCATATGAGCAGGTCAACCAGCCCAAGTCCCTCCTCGCAAGACTCCACAGAGCAAAGGGAAAATACAATACCCCTCTTTAGTTAACATGGCTGCTTAAGGAGGGAAAAAGTTAAGAAAGTAATTAAGTGAACTAAGTAAAACTGCCTCAAACTTGGGTAAATCAGAGTTCAGTGACTTGCAAACAGGCAGGTCTCTCATCAGCGTTCCGCTGTAGGTGGTCGTAGGCGTCTCTTACGGGGCCAGGTCGACAAAATAGGAGGTAGTTGGACAGGCAGCTCCCAGTTAGGCAAGGATGGAGGGGTTATAGCCAGACGGGAGCAAAAGTCCGATAGATCCTCGGTGTTCTTCAGCACTGTGACATTCCCATTTTAGCAGACCGACAGACTAAAGGGGAAGCCCCATCTGTAGAGTATTTCTTTCTTGCAGAGGATATCAAGCAGGGGTTTCAGCGCTCTCCTCTTTGGAAGAGTGATCCAAGACAAATCCTGATATAGAGCTCCCTAGTATCCATACGTGGAGCTGAACGTGCTTTAGCCATAATCTCCTCATTCAAGTGGAAGTCGTTCACGTAGCAAATAATGTCCCTTGGGGCCCCTTCCAGGGTCTTCTTAAGAAGGGCTCTGTAAGCGTGGTCCATCAAGATAGGTTGAGCTAAGGTGCGGTTCAAGATAGTGTTGAAAATTGAGGTAAGGGTGGCTAGGACATATTCTTTCTTCCCCTTGTGTTTCTGGTACTCCCCAGTCTCGTATGTTATGGCGACATCCTTTGTTATGTAAATCTTCTTCCACTTGGTTTCGTAGATTGCAAAGTTGAAGAGTATGGGTGGAAGTTTGAGCTTGAAGGGAGCGAATCACAGTTCCAGAGGCGTTGTGGTCTTCTTCCAGTTGGTGAAGGTGGTGACCCACATTTTGTACATCTTGCCTGACCGCAGCTATTTCTTCCTTAAAGGCATCTTTTACTTCTGAAATAAGAGCTTTAAAGTCTTGCTTCGTGGGCAATTCTTGGATTTGAGACCACCAATCAGGGGGAGGTGCCTTATGCGAGCTGGGACCATTGGAGTCCGAGGAGGAAAATGACCAGCTGTCTGAAGGGGAGCGAGAGCGCATGGCTCAAGGGACACCCAGGTCCTGTGATAATGGGAGTCCACGGGCAGGGTGAGGGAGCCCATCTGGAGATACGGTGGTCTTCCTGGGCCTCTGTGGCAGAGGAGGCAATTTTCTGGCTGTGGGTCAGCTGTCCTGGGATGAGAGTATGGCCAGGGGTTGCAATCTGTGGGCAGCCCATTTGCTGGGGCAGCAGTAAGTCCCTCAATAGTAAGGTGGTTGGAGTTGGAGAGTTAGCTGCCTGTGCTCCCCAGAGGGACTTCCTCTATTAGCTGACCTGTGTGCAGGCTGACAGGCCTCAGTGCAGCCTTCTGTGTCTTATCCCCCTGAGGCATGGCACACCGCCGCAGCTTCACACTGTGAGGCGGTATGTGGGTCAGTCAGGAAAGAGCTGGGGTGAGAACGCAGGGGCTCTGACGGACAGAGCTGGTGGCAGGCCCCTGTGCTGTTGCGGCCGCGCCATCTTGGCTCCCTTGTGGTTGGTACCCCGGTGTAAGTATGCATCCATTGTATGGGCGTACAAGATCCCCGGAGCCTCTGACCCGGGTTTAAAAGGTTTTCCCAATTCTTTTCTTTCCCATATTGTGGAGGGCTGAGGGCTTATTCAGCTTATGGGAGTCAGGTCTGAAGTCACTTTGTGAGGCTTACATAATAGAAACCACCCAACAATGACCCTATTTTAGAAACTAAGCAAAGGTTAACAGCCAAACAAAACTCAATATTTATTGCCCTGATTCTGTAGTTTACAGAAACACCCCATATGTGGTCGTAAATTGCTGTATGGCCACACGGCAGGGCAGAGAAGGAAAGGAATGCCTTATGGTTTTTGGAAGGCAGATTTTGATGGACTGTTTTTTTTGACACCATGTCCCATTTGAAGCCCCCCTGATGCACCCCTAGAGTAGAAACTCCAAAAAAGTGACCCCATTTTAGAAACTGAACCCCTCAAGGTATTCAAAACGGATTTTTACAAACTTTGTTAACCCTTTAGGTGTTCCAGAAGAATTAATTAAAAATGAATGTGAAATTTCAGAATTTCACTTTTTTGGCAGATTTTCCATTTTAATCATTTTTTTCCCGCTAACAAAACAAGGATTAACAGCTAAACTAAACTCAATATTTACTGAAGAAGAAACAGCTTGTTTTGAAATACGTATGGTTTCCCCTGCAGCAGCGGATCATTGCCCCCTCCATAAGGACCAGACGTCCATCCCTGTACCCATTGGATCCAAAGTTATAGAACTATTCTACCATCTCTATCTGGGCTGGAACAGCGCTACTTCTGCCCGCTCTTTCCAACAGCCCATCTCCTGCCCTCGTGGGACGCCACAAATGGATCCGGTGAGTACAAAGGGCATTTTCATTTATTGCCATCCTTTACCTGTACTGCAGAATACAGTGACCTCGGCAACATTGTAACAAGACGGTTAAGGCTAAACTATTTTTTATATATGGTTACATTTACACCGGTGTAATTACCATAACTAGATACAGATCGTCACTGCTCAAAGGAGGATCCACATTGTGACACAGCCACGCTGTGCAACAATCACGGCCCCTGCAAATATACTGCAGTCTCAGGCAGTGCATACCTCATTACAACACCTGTCCATAAGCAGGAGTATTCCTCGCTAAATATCAAAAATACTGCTACAAGTAGGCAAATAAGAGGAAATAAAAGCATCATTACAGGCAACACTACAAGTCCCAGCAACTGCATGAACAGACTTTTGATTCTGTACTAGACTTTCTACAGACATTTGGAACACCCTCCTCTGAAGCCAGTATCGGATCTAACCTTGGACATTTGAACTTATCATTTTCTGGAATATATTTTTATATATTTTAAATATACAATTTTTTTCACGGTTTTTCAGAAAATTAATTTATTTTTTATTTTTATATATTTTTATTTTCTATTTTTATTTTATTTTTATATATACACCTTTTGTATCATCAACCCATTTTTACATCCATTCCTACATATTTTATTTTTCAAGGACTATAATAAATAATCTATTTTTTTAATATTCATGCCATTAGATTTGTATTTATTTTCCATCTGTATTAATTTATTTCATTTTATGTACTACAAACATCCAATCCTAGATAATTGAGTGCCCTCCACTTTAATTTATGAACTCAATATTTATTGCTCTGATTCTGTAGTTTACAGAAACACCCCATATGTGGTTGTAAACTGCTGTATGGCCACACGACATGGCGCAGAAGGAAAGGAACGCCATAAGGTTTTTGGAAGGCAGATTTTGATGGACTGGTTTTGTGACACCATGCCCCATTTGAAGCCCCTCTGATGCACCCCTAGAGTAGAAAATCCAAAAAAGTGACCCCATTTTAGAAATTACACCCCTCAAGGTATTCAAAACTGATTTTACAAACTTTGTTAACCCTTTAGGTGTTCCACAAGAATTAATTGAAAATGGATATGAAATTTCAGAATTTAACTTTTTTGGGCAGATTTTCCATTTTAAGCATTTTTTTCCAATAACCAAGCCACGATTAACAGCCAAACTAAACCTAATATATATTTATTGCCCTGATTCTGTAGTTTACAGAAACACCCCATATGTGGTTGTAAACTGCTGTACGGGCAGATGTCAGGGCACAGAAGGAAAGGAACGCCATATGGTTTTTGGAGGGCAGATTTCACTGGGATAATTTTAACTTGCCATGTCACATTTGAAGACCCCCTGATGCACCCCTAGAGTAGAAACTACCAAAAAGTGACCCTATTTTGGGAACTACAGGATAAGGTGGCAGTTTTGTTGGAACTATTTTAGGGTATGGATGATTTTTGGTTGCTCTATATTACACTTTTTGTGAGGCAATTTTTTTTTTGTTATTTACAACTTTCATCTGACAGGTTAGATCATGAGCTATTTTTATAGAGCAGGTTGTTACGGTTGCGACAATACCAAATATGAATACTTTTTTTGGTTGTTTGTTTCAGTTTTACATAATAAAGCATTTTTATATTTTTTTTATACTTTTTGGTGTCTCCATATTTTGAAAGCCATAGTTCTTTTTTATTTTTTTGGCAACTGTCTTATGTAGGGGCTCATTTTTTTCAGTATGAGATGACGGTTTGATTGTTACTATTTTGGGGTGCGTTTGAAGGTTCGACTGCTTGCAATTACACTTTTTGTGATGTAAAGTGACAAAATGGCTTTTTGATACAATTTTTTATTTTTTTTACAGTGTTCACCTGAGGGTTTAGGTCATGTGATATTTTTATAAAGCAGGTCCTTACGGACGTGGCAATACTTAATATGCATACTTTTTTCTATTTATTTAAGTTTTACACATTAATATCTCTTTTGAAACAAACAAAATTTTAGTGTCTCTATAATCAGAGCCATAGTTTTTTTTATTTTTTGAGCGATTGTCTTAGGTAGGGTATCATTTTTGCGGAGTCAGATGTATATAACACTGTGCCATATCAGAAAAATATCCTGATGTGGAAGAGATTTATTGATGACATTTTTTGCATGTGGGCGGGGCCACAGGAGCCCCTCCTTTCCTTTTTTGACCAATTAAATACCGTATGTGAAGGTCTTAAATTTACCATCACTTTTGATAAGCAGTTGATACGTTTTCTGGACACCACTGTAATGAAAAACGAACATGGTCATCTTTCAGCTGATCTGTTCAGAAATGAGACGGACAGGAACAGTATCCTCAATTATACTAGTGCTCACCCCCCTTCGCTTAACCTCCCTGGCGGTATGATTATGTCAGGAATTTTGTTCCAAAAGTGGTACCATTTTTTTGCATGGAAATTTGGTGTTATGTATTGTAGGCCTGCAATTCTTAGTAATTACTTACTTAAACCTGACCAAAGAAGACTCTAGTAGACCTCTCAGATGTGATAAAGTTCGAAAAAATAAAATCATGAGTTATAATCTAATAAATAATATAATTTTATTCAGTAATGTAATTAATAATGAAATTTGTCAAACAAAAGAAAATTCAGTAAACATCCTGGGTGTGGTAAATTTTGAAGCATGGGACTGCACATAGACCAACGTCACAATCAGGGCAATGGAACCTGGTTTCCTTTCGGATTTTTTTTCCATTTCCATCTCGCTTTGAGCAGCAAACTACACACATCCTTGTAGGTGCTGCCTTTTTTGCGCTTGGCGGGATGTAATCCATAAAGTGACGACCAGTCAGCCTCTCTGGGTTTACAACGTCAACAGCGCGACGTCCAGATCTGTTCACGGCCACTGATGGCGTTTGGTAGTTCACAAAAATCTGCTCCGCCACCTTCCAGATGAAGTCAGAGTGAACAAGAGGCTTGTCACTCTTTCCTTTGTACAGTATATAGGCATTCCACAGACATTGTTCCAGGAGATGCCTGAATATTTTTTTGTAGTATTTTTTTTGTTGCTTCCGCATAGCTGGATAGAATGTCATCGCCTGATCGGCTCTATCGACTCCTCCCATGGTGTTGTTATAGTCGATCACAAGTTGTGGCTTTATGACATCTTTCCCACCTCTTGTGTGGACCGTGGTAGTGGAGGTGTTATGTACTGTACTCATTAGGCACACGTCTTTTTTGTCACGCCAACGCATTGCCATCTTTCCTTTCTGCCAGGCCACCATTTCTCCTGTTTTCAGTTTTTTCTTGGAAAACATACATGGCAGGCCACGTCGGTTGGCCCTAACGGTTCCATATCCGTCAGTCTTGTTTTTTAGTAGAAACTCGTACAGCTCAGGCGACGTGTAAAAGTTGTCTGTTGTAACACAATTCCCCTGATTGAGCAATGGTTCAAGCAGTGAAAGGACTGATGACGTTGCCATCCCATAGCCACTGTACCTGGGGTTGAATTGTGTTCCTTTGCCGGTGTATATGATGGAATTCCATATATAGCCAGTTGTAGACTCGCAGAGCAAATAAGATTTTATTCCAAACTGCGCTCTCTTGGATGCGATGTATTGAATCCAGCTGAGGCGTCCTTTGTAAGCCATCAGACTTTCATCAATGCTGATGTCTCTGTCTGGCACATAGGCCTGCTGGAAATTGGTTAGGATCATTTGGAATACTTCCCAGATCTTCTTCAGTTTTGGCGCTGGATGTGTGGCTTCGTCAAATTCCTCATTGTTGGTGAAGTGTAAATTCTTCATTATGAGGGAAAATCGGTACTCGGACATGATGGTGCCAAAAAATGGGGTTGCCGGCAATTTATTGGTAGTCCAGTACCATTTCTGCAGGGGTTTCCCCACCACCCCCTGAAGAAGTATTAGCCCCAGAAATTTCCATATGTCCTCCTTACTCACTGGTTCCCATTTTCTGGTTCTGGAAAACTTGCTGTGCAGAGTAGTGGATTGCTGCTCTTTGTAGCGGTTTGTCTCCGTGACAATCTTTTCAATGACGTCATCAGTCAGAAATAATTTTAGGTACGCCAAAGGATCATTGTGATCAACGTCTACCTTCATCCCAGGCGATCCTGTAAACGGGAATCTTGGCGGTGGTACTGCATCCATACCGCAATCAATAGGGCACCAAGAGCGCACCTCACTGAGCTCAAGTGCAGATTCGTTGCTGTCGCCACTTCTCTGGTCAGTGTCAGAGTCGGATGATGAATCTTTCCACGAATCGCTATCGCTGTCGCTCAATTCTGCGAGGGGCTCTGTGTCGCTGTCGCTGTCACTTATCTGATCCAAACCCGCTTTGGTGATGCTAAAGTGACGCTTTGATGCCATGGTAAAAAATATATATTTTTTTATATATTTTTATTTGCTTAGAAAAAACAGCCAGGGCAGTCAGGGCAGTGTAGAATGATCAGATCAAATCTGAGGTGATATTGTAATCTGACAGGATTGTATCACCTAACTTTATGTGTGTGTGTTTGACTTTTATATACAATGTATTTTTTTTGAATCTCCCGCCCAGTTCCGCCTCTGTGACGCGCTGCGGCTCACAGAGGCGGAACCAGGAAGAGAGATGAGACATCCGCCGGGGCTCTCACCGGCGATCACAGCGGGGAACATCGCCGGATCGCCGGGATTACGTAAGGACACCCGCGGTTCCCTCTGCAATCTACCCCGAGCGTGACTCGGGGTTACCGCTTCTGGCAGCGAAAATTAACCCCGAGTCACGCTCGGGAATACCGTCAGGGAGGTTAAGAGAACGATACCAAAATCTCAATTCCAAAGAATTAAATGCATAGTCTCTGACCCAATAAGACAGGACCTCAGATTAGAGGACATGACTGAGAGATTTATTGAGAGGGGAAATCCCAAATCCATTTTGGACAAGGCAAAGACAGATCTACAATCTCGTGTCACTGCAAGGGACAAACAGCAGAGTAACATTTATACATACATTTCATCCCTACAATGCGGGTTTTGATAAAATGGTCAGAAGACATTGGCATATACTGACCAAAGCCTATTCTGGAGTTGAGGAATTCAAAAATACACCATTGATATGTAACAAAAAGAACCCCAGTTTTAGGGATAAATTGGTACATGCCAATTCGGGAAGTAAGAAGGAAACATTGAGACAAAGTACATTGAGAACACTGAAAAAAGGCACCTTTCCGTGCCTCCATTGTCTTTAATGTTCTCATATCATTAAAGGCCCTGAATTTTATCATCACCATACGGGACAAGCCTTCAAGATAGAAGGCTTTTTCACATTTGAGTCCACAAACATCATTTATTTGATAAAATGCCCCTGTGGTTTGTTGTACATAGGGGAAACAATGCAGACAGTGAGAGATAGCATTTGTAAGCACAAATCAACAATAAGAACAGAAAACCTATTGCTACCGCTTCCCCACTATTTCAATAAATATAAACACTCAGTGTCACAATTGAGATTCCAAGTTTTGGAGCAAATAAAAAGACCAAGGAGGGAAGGTGATATAAAAAAAACCTTTTATTACGCAGGGAAGCATTTTGGATTTATACACTGAATACGATACATCCCAAGGGTCATAACCGGGATTATGAGATAACACGTTTATACATTTCCTCTGTTGATGTTTCTAGCTCACTGTCTTTCTATTGACATGTTAACTTTCTCCACAGACCTTATCGTCACGCTGAATACCTCTATGAATGATAATACAGTATCCTTTTTCATCATTGCTACATATGAAAGTGATACCTTGTTACTGATTTGTTCATGTTTTGTGTTGTGGATATCACCGCCTACTGCTGGGCGTATTACGTCACCTGCGTGTGATCCATTATGTTATCTATATAAAGGAGATGATTATTTACCTACTGAGGAAGGCTTTGTGTCAAAAAGCGTCTTTATCATATATTGAATAATTAAGAATTAAGCAATATACTTTGAAGTAAGATACGGTTGCTGGGATTCCTCCACATATTCCACGTGGGGCTCGCTCCTTCCCGCTGCAACGTGAACACAAGATCGAATGCCGACTGGATTCTGTTTCACTTTGCAAATCTACATATGTCATACCTCCACCTGGACCAATGTAGCCCTATGGAAACCATAATCTCCTAAACTGGCCCTAACACAAAAAACAGAAGGGTACTAGGTTCAAGGCCTAAGAAATCCAAACTGAACAGTGCTGAACTGGAATCAAAGCTAGACAAATTCAAACCAGGAGAAAACTAAACACAACCTAAAAGATTCAGAAGCAAGGACAGCAATATAATATCCACAAGTACAAAGCTATAGTTAAAAGAAGCAAAAAAGGCAAGGATTAAATTATATACACATGGATTACTGGATTTCATTGTCAAGAGGGTACCCTATAACCAACAACCCACTACAGTAACATGTTTAACGAAAAGGTAACCAATCATGAACTCCTTCTTCAGATGAACCAAAGCTGCTGCAGTTAGCTAACCCACACTAGTGCAGCAGCTGTGAGACTTTTGCATAGTAACTACCACAAACAGACTAATAGGAGAAGACAAAATAGTATGAAAATGTCTACTAATCATTACACCTATACAAAAAAAAAAAAAAAAAAAGCAACTCCATCTCATTTCGACTAACATATTTCATAGAGTGGCTCCATCTTTCTACCAGGCCTCAGAGTCTGCACAAAGTTCCCTCAATAAATCTAAACTCTGCTACCAGCAAAAAACAGACTAATCCACTTCCATTCTTCCCCACCTTCACTTTTCCAAAGAGAATAAAACTCTTTTATGATTCATCCAGCAACCATGAAATATCCTCCTCCAGAGCCAACCTACAGAAATTAGCATCACAAAAGTAAAGTTCCTGTGTAGCTTTGTCACCTACTATGCAATCTATGTTCTCATTTGTGTTCTCCATCAGTAGAAATGACGAGGCTGTGAATGATTGCTATACCTTTGCTCAGTATTATCGCTACCTCAATCCATTAACGTATTGAGAGAATACTGACTGCTGCTAATTGTGCTAATGTACTGCTGATCGCTTTTGTGAGCCCACTGATGAGAATTAGAAATTCACATTGCTCTGCATGTTATATTTGGAAGACCTCTAATCAGCTCTAGTAAAGAGTCTGACCTTAAATCAGGGAGGTGAAGAACAATGTATATTGCTGAAAGGTAAATGTTTAAAACAACAATGTAATTATGGTTTTTACATGTTATACACTTGTATGCCTTTATTTTTACTTAATTCCTTCTGTAGACATTTGGACAATGTGTATAAATACATCAGGGAATGCCAAAGTCATGTTAACATGAGGTCCACGTGTAAGTGTTGATGTACGAACTTCAAGCCTAGAGTATCCTACACATTGCTACAGAAGGGAACAGTACCTCTGGTTTAGAATTCATGGTCAGCGGCTGACATGAGCAGAACAAGTTTGTAGTTTGCCAAACTCAGGAGACAACATTTGTGTTAAAATTAAGCAGGAGATCAGGGCTGGCAGAGTACATGCAATCAGATAATCCAAGCATTTGTGCTAACATAGTTCATGCAAAATAATAATCCAGTCCGACATGGTCAAAGACAAATGGCTATAAAAATCAGTTTCAGCAATACAGAAACTAATAAACCTAGGCTACTCAGGCAAAGAGCAAGTGGGGAGTGGATCCATAAATAGCCATAGAATACAGTACTGAAAGACTTAACAACTGGTTAGTTGCTGAACTGGGTGCAATCAGTTTACATAATAGAGTCATTGATTGCAGCTTACAGGGCTGAATTTGATGTACACATTCTGAATGGACATGGACATATCGTTGTGGGTTGCCTCATATTGATCAAACATTTATAGAAAAGTACATTTACATGTCATATACAGTGGCGTACCTCCAATGGACACAGACCATACAGCTGCTATAGGGCCAATGGGGAAAGGGGGCCCCATCATGCAGGAAAGGACCGCCCTTTAATTACACTTACATAGGTAGCTGTGAAAACGAGAAGAACAATGTATAGAAGGACCTGTGATGATGTCATCATCATCATCTGATCATGGCAGAATACAGAGCTCAAAAGCTTTGCAGGTGAAGAACCTGTAATGATGTCATTATCATGTGACCAGTACAGGGACACAGAACACAGCAGTGGAGAGGAAAAAGTGGTGAATGACCTGTGAGATGTCAGGATAAGAGGGGGAGGAGCTTCTGTGCTGTAGCTGGAGGAGATGTTAGTGGTATCCTGGGATAGCCCATAACATCTTAGAAATCCTAATGTCCTGCTCTATCCCTCTCCATGTAATGGTCATCTACAATAACAGTTGGGATATGCTGGGGATTGTTGTCCTCTCCTCTTATAATGTCCACTGATGCCGTAAAATAACAGTCTGGTAATTCTGGGGGTTGTACTTCAATTCTCTTATACCCTCTTCCTGTAATTTGAACTTGTGTCTCATAATAATAGCCTGAACATGCTGGGAGTTAGTTGTAGTACTCTCCTCATTTACCACTCTAGTTTTCAGTAATAACCTGGCCATGATGAGACTTGTAGTTCTCACTAGGCTTGAGTGAATCGACCTTCAGATCATAGATCCAAAGTTCAAATACTTCTGTTTTAATGCTGTTTCTGTACAGCATTAAAATGTATTAGCTTCATAGAGCCAAAGTTTGTCATGCTAGAATTTGCGCAGGACTTCAGTGAATGACTACAGTATTCATATCTGCGTATTTAAAACAAATTAAAATAGCAATCCGAAGTGTGCTTTGGTACCGAGGTACCAGCTAGTATCAAAGCCCACTTCGGTTTGCTATTTTAGTGTACTTTCACACTAGCGGCAGGACGGATCCGACAGGCTGTTCACATGGTCGGATCCATCCTGTTGCTATTTCGCCGTGCCGCCGGACTGCCGCTCCGTCCCGATTGACTATAATGGGGACGGGGCGGAGCTCCTGGCGCAGCACGGCAGTGCGCCGGTGAGAAGCCGCTGGACTAAAAGTACTGTACTTTTTAGTCCGGCGGCCTCTCATCATGCACTGCCGTGCTGCGCCGGAGCTCCGCCCCAGTCCTCATTATAGTCAATGGGGACAGAGCGGCAGTCCGAGGCAGGACGGCAGGGTGAACAGCCTGTCGGATCTGTCCTGCCGCTAGTGTGAAAGTAGCCTTAAATTGTTTTTAAATACGCAGATATGAATGCAGTAGTAATTCACTGAAGTCTTGAGCAACTTCAGGTGAGACGAACTTTGTCAACGAAGCCAATACGTTTTTATGCTGTACGGAAGTATTTGAACGAATTGACTTTGGATCTATGATCCGAAGGTCGATTCGCTCAAACCTAGTTTGATGTTCTGCAGCATCTGAGGTGTTTTTTAGGCCTTGTTCACATCTGCACTAGTGACTTTCTCTGTTCTGCTCAGTCACAGAAGCACAACAACGAAAATCACGGTAGTGCCGGTTCACAGACAACAACACCTGATGGATCCCACTGACTATGATGAGATCTGATGGGTTTCTATCATGGAGCCTGGCAGACTACAAAATATTGTGTAAAGGTGGGGGGTGTATTAGCAGGTTCTGCAGCAGCTGATTTGATCTAATGCTAATAGTACCAGGCATTCAAGGTACTACCATACCACCATATCATACTGGTGTTATACTGGTGTCTTGTTATATGGCGGAGAGGTCTTTGGGCCCACAGGCCCAGATGTAACTGCTGCAACTGCTGCCTTATAACCACCTATAGCTATGCCACTAGCCATAGAGACTCTGAAGTCTTTGGGAGGACTTTTTATGGTGGTCCAGGGTGAATAGAGAAAAAAAAAAGTTAAAGGGGTTCTGCACTTTGTTTTAACAGCATCTGCATCTGATCAAGTGAACAGAGCTTAGCCCCGCCCACGCTAGTTGATACTAGTCGCGACGTCACTGCGCCAGCGGTAAACAGTGAGAAGGCAGTAGCGCTGTAGCGCCACTGCCTTCTCAAACAGCTGATCGGCGGGGTCCCGGGTGTCGGACCCCCGCCGATCAGATGCTGATGATCTATCCAGAGGATAAATCATCAGTTAAAACTAACTGCAGAACCCCTTTAATGACTCCAGTACAGAAACATCAGTTTGTAGCGACTGGATTAAATTTTTTAGTATTCTGTGTTTGCACCTTGTAAAAAAAGTTTTAAAATTAAGATAGTTTTTTAATTTATTCTACAAAGCTGGTGTAATTTGCTTAATCTGCCTAGAGCACCTAACTACCTTGTCCCAGCCCTGTTCATCTGCCAGCACTGTGACCAGACTTACCAGTTTAGACCTGATCTGATCCAGCAGCATCACAGTTCATGGGGGAAGGATGTCACACTATATAATAAGCAGCAGCTGGCACAGTTCATGGGGGATGGATGTCATACTATATAATAAGCAGCAGCTGGCATAGTCCATGGGGAAAGGATAGTGCATCATATAAAAGGCAGCGGGCACAATTAATCACTTGCAATCAGATTTCAGTATTATGGAATTTCGGAATTGCTGTATCCTGCATAAGCTAAACATTGCCAGCACCCTGTAAAAAGTAGTTTGCACTACTTCTATAATTACTATATAAAAATTAGAAGCTCCTTGCACAAATTTTTTATCTAAATTGTGTCTTTCAACAGCCCAGGAGAGGCATGTTTTCTAACGTAGGTACCAACTGTTGAAAGCCACCTTATCGCTGGTAGGTGGGCCTGACACAATTTTGATCAAAAACATGCACAAAGAGGTTGTATTTTTCATACAGTAACTAAAGCAGTAATGCAATCTATTATTATTCATGTTTCCAGTGTTTGCATGTGTCTTTGTGCATAAAGCAGTGTGTTTCTACTTGTAGTGCTTGTTTGCTTTTACATTGTGCCATTGTAGCTTGCAACTAAACCCTCCTTTTTATATATAGTTTGCTCATGCTGTACTAACGTGATAATAAATGGATGGGGGGGGGGGGGGGGGGGAAGACAAATACTAACTATACAGATAAAAAAGTGTCACTTTTTAGCAGATTTGAAAGTTTTACAATGTTCATGTGAATAGACCCTGTTATCTATATGGTTTCAGATGATTGTATATTTGAAATTATTGCTGTAAAATACTTAGAGTAAGGTATAGATGATATTCTTGCCATAATGTCTACTTGCAGAGTTTACAAGTCCTTTAAGTAATACTTCTATACCTGGTTACATATTTCTTTTCAGAGAACATATCCACTTGAATTTACAGTATAAAAAAGGATTTTAGTTGCAAGTGAAATTATCTGCAAATTGTGCTTCACATTTCTCAATCACGGTAATTGCAATCAAGGAAATGAATGCTAAATACCATTTTCATGTATATTGATAACCAAGTTGTATTAAAGTGCACATAAAATCTAAGGTATTAAAAACCAGTAAACATGGTTAGTTATTCACAATGTAAGAACAGCGCAAAATCCCTCACCAGCACACTTATGGAATGCAACAGGACGGCCCGCAGATGGATCCAAACCAGGATTTAAGGTATACTTCAAAACACTTTCAATGACATCAGCAGCTCCTTAAAACTTGGTTTATTAAGTCATTTCAACAGGTACAAAAAGTGAAAAGTTTCGGCAATATTTTCTCACAAATTCATATGGAATCTGTGAGGAAACCTGTTTCAAAAGAGACATAGGAGGTCATTTATTAAGACCGACTTTTAGGCCCTGTTCTCTACACAACTTCAGTGCTTCCACCGCCGGTCTAAATCTACGTCAGCTTCCATATTGGCATAGATTAAACAGGAGTAGAAAGTGATAAATTAGATGGGCCTGGTGGCCAGCCCCCTTTACGATCCACGCCACACCCCTTTTTATTTAGACCTGGAGATAGTGGGGAAAAGTCAAAGATTGTGGCATAAATAAGCTATCACGATCGGCGTGACTATCACATACGTGACACAGAGGGAGGGAAAGAGGAAGGCCCTGCCCAAGTGAGAGGGAAGGTGGTGACCCCTGACTCACCTTGCGGCTGGCACCTGGCTGCCCTGACGTCCCTAGACGGGTTCCTCACCCGTACGCTGATCACGTGCCTAAAACCCTGGCTTTCCCTAAGATGAGCCCTAGATAGTGAACAGGGCGGTGGGAACACTAGTCCGCACCACTAGCTCTAAAGGAAAACACCAAGGGGAGGACAGACAATACAGACTCAACATATAATCCCAGGTGGGCGACAACAGGAGACAACAAAAAGCCCAACAGGGATCCGGAGGGTAGCACTCTGGAACAACAACCAGGATTCACAGCTCCAGTGGGTCAGTATAGAAGTCCAGGCAGGAAGCTCTATAACTGGCAACTAGAGAAGTGTGAGAGGAGAATATAAGGAGGTTGGGAGTGGCAGACAAGAAACAGCTGAGGAGGAGGAGCTACGGATCCCTGAGTGAGACAAAAAGGATTGCAAGGCAAACACAGAAAACAATCACTAAGAAACAACGTGATCTTTAGACATAGAGCGCGCAGCCACCCGCTGCGACTTCCTGACCCCGGGTATAACGGAGTCAGACGTGGCTCTTGACACCCTCGTGACATAAGCTTTGCGATGCAACCTGCAGTAGAAATAAGCCAGAAAACTGGCGAATATCACTTAGATGACCCTCATAGTTTAAACCCATAGTAGGGTGTGTACATGAGTCCTTAGAGTAATGCTTAATGGTTCTTTTTTTTTTACCAGTAGATTTTATACAAGTACTTTAACCATGATTCTACCATGTTGTGTGGCTATGGCCTTGTTTGCATTCACTGCTTTTGAAGGTGGTGGAGTGGCAGGTATTATACTTCCTTTGAAGTTCTGGTGTTCATTGCTCGTAAAGAAGCTAAAAACCTTTGTCCTGTGCTGCTTCCCCAACGGATTCTTTATTTTACAAGATCTACATCTACACTAGTTAACAGACAGAAAAGAGAACTCCCTTTCCTGCCTATAACTCTCTTCCGGACTTGTATTGGTATGTATATGCCTGTGTCAAAAGATTCCATTTTATCTATATGCAGTGAGGCCCTGAGGATCCAGTGTATATGATGGGAGTGGTAATGGCCCTGATGAGATGTTGTGTCACAGTGTACTCCCTCAAGTTAATGGGGATCAGTGCACTGGAAAGATGATTTAAAGACTCAGGCCAAGTGGTAAAGTGGCAGTTTATTGGCACCTCTGATGTGCTGTCTTTCTGATAACTCTCTCTTGTATTTCTGGCTACTAGCTGTAAGCTGGCACTTGTGGATATAGGCGTCCACTGTATAATGCAGGCTTGGAGTTGGTTTGCCCTATATGTTATCTAGGTTATGGGTGTCTGAACTGTATTCCCTCATCTGCAGCAGGGTTTGTAAAACTATGCTGGTCACTCTGCTGTCTGGATCATGCTGTAGCTTTCCATTTACCATGGTGTAGTCTGTCTGGAGTAGAAGTTTCACAGGAGAATGGGTTCTCTTGATGGACCCTTGCAGTAGGAGCTCTTAGCTGTGCTTCCTTCCTCCACACTGTCTGGACTAAAATTTCTACTCTTGGCAGGAAGCAGGATCAGCCTAATCCTACTTGTCCCTGACAACCATACCTTATCAGGTGCTGAAATACGTAACGCAGCATAACATGGCAAAACATAACATTTGCTGATACCCCCAGGTCTGGGGTACTTTATATACACATGATGTAACTAGACATGTAGAGACAAATGAAGTAGCACTGTTATCGTTCAAGACTTTTTAGAGTGCATATGAGAGTGGCATAAATACCAATGTTGCTAATGGAATATCTCCAATTAGCTGTGGTAAAATGTGAAAATGCTGCAGGGCTGCTTGAAAACTTTGAAATTCCCAGTAGGTGCTTTGAGTGTCCACCAGTGTGTAAATGGGATGTGAAATATAAATTGATTTAGAACAGCCAGTAGCCCAATAACACACATTATTAAGGTCAGATGGAATTTAAAACCACCCAACAGTCCTATAATACTTTTGGATCTCTCAGCGTTCAGAAATGAAGAATTAGTCTCAAATAGCATTTCATACTTTATGGAAGCATTTCATACTTTACACGGAAGGATGTGAGTTGGAAACACAATAAACATCAAAGAGCTGAATGAGAGTGCAAATTCAGCTACTTGTGTTACTCTTGTAGAGTTGTATGGAGCAGCAAGCATGCTCGAGCACTGCTCCTTAAAACATCTCATCACTTATGTTGGTGAGGTCATGTTGGTGAGGAGCATTAGTGAACTTCGAACCCTTGTACTACCATTTGGTAGGCTCCCAACAGTCCTGGTGATTTAAAGTGTACTTAAACTTGTTTAATTTGCTTCAAGACTAAGCCAAATGCTCTATAAATATATATATTTTTTGCAATATAATTAATTGATTTTACCTTAATTCTGTCAAAATATTCTTCTAAGCTCCAGACAGTTTACAGTGTGTTTTCTAGTGTTGCCATGCAAAATCTGTACACTATTGCCAAGTAAATTGTGTACGGATTACAGTCTGTGAGGAAGTTCCCTATTTAGTGTATGCCTTCAAGAGATGTATGTGCCACAGACAGCTCAGTATTGGTGTGAACACAGCACTGTTTTTGCCTGTGCCCACTATGGTCCACTAAAAGCATAGCACGGTGCTTGCACTAGTACTGAATGCAATGGAATTATTAATTCTCCTGCACCAATACACCATGCTGGGATTTATGTGGAATGTATTGGCACAGACAAGAGCAGCAGAGTATGCTTTTGCCAGTATGGAGATGACTGTCGTACTAAAATGTGTGCAAGTAACTGGCATCTTTTTCATGTACTCTAAGAGACTGGAATCTGTGCACTGCAATGTACAGAATACCTGGAACTTCGGAGGCCTATTTTAGCAGGATGATGGTAAAAGCAATTCATTAAATACATTACCAAAAAGATTTGTAGGGCATTTTTAATCTTTTTATAGCAAGTTATATGGCAGGTCAGGTACACTTTATCATTTATCACCTATACCATGGAAAGGTGATAAATGTTATTTGTGGGAATACCCATTTCATTGAAAAATTAAAGGATTTAAAGATTGTGTTCACTAGAAAAGTAGTTGGATGACCACAAATATAGTTGTGCATTGGAAGCATTTAAAATAAGCTGCTTTTGGATGGCTATATTATTATTTATTTTATTTCGGAAAGTGCAGTGACTGGGTTTGTGGGAGGGGTTATGCGGGAGAAGAACAGCCTAACAGAAACAATGTTGCATTTCTTGTCTGCCATAGGCTTGCATTCTGCCTCAATACAAATCAATGGGAATGAGTTTACAGACGTAAACAACATTAACTCTTTCCACTGGGCAGTGAAAACTAACAGGATAAATTACAGTAAAGATTTAAAATGCAGTTCAACAATATAAACCAGTATAAGTTTAAACAATGGCATAAATCATAGTTGAAGTTAACCTTTCAAAGTGCACAAAAGTTGATGTCTTTGCATAGTAGCAATAGGAGCAAATGTGCACAAAAATGCCCTTGCTCCAGGGCACTAAAAAGAGATTTTCTAGATTTTGATGACCTATCCTAAGGAGTATGAGATCAGTGGGGGTCCCACACCCAGCACCGACACTGATGATCTGTTTTCGGCAGCTGCCTGCACCAGAAACAACACAGTGGATGTAGCCATAAGCAGAAAGATCTGTCCACTTTGTAGTGGCTGTGCTGGCTTACTGCAGCTCAGCTCCCATTATTTATTATGTTTTTATGTATTGTGTGACAGTTGCATGTTGAATAAAAATACGTGTTAATGGATTTATTCCCTAAGATTGAAGATGTCTACCAATAAATATATATATAGATTGCTTTACACTTCAAAAATAGGCTTTGAAGAATCTGTGTGTATCGCCTGAAGATTACATTTTAAATTGCAAATGCTGTTGCTATTTTATACTGCATTTTGGAAACAATCATTTTGCTATTGCTTAAGTTGCAAAAGAAGAGCATGATGTGTAGAACTGTATCTTGAAAATATACAGTACAGTGCCTTAAAGTATTTATACCCCTTGAATTTTTCTACATTGTTTCACATTACACCCACAAACTTAAACTTTTTATTTAATGGACCAACACAAAGTAGCAAGTATGTGTGAAGTGAAAGAGTTTGATTCATGGTTTTCAATTATTATTTTTTATAAATTAAAGCTGCAAGTCTTTTGGGGTATGTCTCTACCAGCTTTGCACATCTTCTTTGCAAAATAGCTCAAAGTCAGTCATAGAACATCTGTGAACAGCAATTTTCAAGTCTTGCCACATATTCTCAATGGGATTTTGGTTGGGACTTTCACTGGGCCCAGGGCCGGCCTTAGGTGTTCAGGCGCCCTGTGCGAGCTAACCTTGTGGCGCCCCCCCCCCCTCAAAAATAAATAAATAAATATTGTATGGCACAGTGTATGCTATATGTGTATAACAAACATATTTCACATGAAAACTTACAGTTACTTGGCTTGGCCCTTGGGGATCTCGGACGCCACTTCCACACTTTGGCCGGGGGCTCGGTGGAGCTGATGTTGTGTTTTATCCTAATGAGAAAGATTTCATAATAAGTATTTGGAGAAGGGGCAGAGGGATAGCAGAGCAGGGAGAGGCTGGTGCTGCTACTAGGGGGTCATACCATGGGGGAGTAATAAAGCCCACCATAATGCCCCCCCCAGTAGTAATAATTCTCCTTATAATGTGACAGTGCAAAAAATACCCCCTTGTAATGCCCCCATTTGAGCTAATGTCCTCATAGTGCCCCCATAATGTGCCAGTATAAAATACCCCTATATAGTGCCCCTAGTATATGACCCCATAGTGCTCCACACCCTCCTTACTCCTAGTGCCCCCATAATGTACCAGTATAAAATGCTCCAGTAGATGCCCTCAGTGTCCCCCATAATTTGCAAGTATAAAATACCCCTTCTTAGTGCCCCCCGTAGATGACCCCATAGTACTCCTCTCCCACCTTCCCCATAGTACCCACAATGTGTCCCAGTATAAAATTGTATTGTACAGAGAGCCCATATAAAATACCCCTTCTTTGTGGCCTCAGTAGATGCCCCTATAGTGCCCCCAATCATGTGCCAGTATTAACAGCCCCCCCCGTGCCAGTAATAATAGCCCCCTATGCCAGTAATAGCAGCCCCCCTGTACCAGTAATAGCAGCCCCCAGTAATAACAGGCCCCCTGTGCCAGTAATAACAGCCCCAGTAATAACAGCCCCTCTGTGCCAGTAATAACAGCCCCCAGTAATAAGAGCTCCTCTGTGCCAGTAATAACAGCCCCCAGTAATAAGAGCCCCTCTGTGCCAGTAATAACAGCCCCCAGTAATAAGAGCCCCCCCTTTGCCAGTAATAACAGCCCCCCCTTTGCCAGTAATAACAGCCCCCGCCAGTAATAACAAACAGCCCCCCCTTTGCCAGTAATAACAGCCCCCGCCAGTAAAAGTATTGTACATAATTAAAAAAACAACAACAAAAAACACATACCTACCTCCATGTCAGTGATGCGATGCAGGCCTCTTCTGGCCTGTGTCCCACGCTGTATGGCTCAGGCCCGGCAGCCTATCAGACGAAGGGAAAGGGACACGCCTCTCCCTCCCCTACCGCAGCACAGGCAGGCATCTGTATCGCTGTCCTGAGGACGGCGATACAGATGACTGGAGATGAGCGCTTCCACAATGGAAGTGCTCATCTCCCTGTGCCCAGCCGCCGCCGCCAGCTCGGGGGGGGGGGGGCAATTGCCCCGTTGCCTCCCCCCCCTGGATCCGCCACTGACACAGGGGAGGGGGAATCAGGTCAAACGGGAGGGGGCTGGGGGCCCGCCCCAAGGGAGAACACAAGTGCCGCCTCGCCTGCTGCATATTACACTGCGAGCTGTCGGCCGCCCGGCGCCCCTGTTGCTATGGCGCCCTGTGCGGCCGCACAGCCCGCACACCCCGAAGGCCGGCCCTGACTGGGCCATTCTAACACAAGGAATATGCTTGGATCCAAACCACTCCATTGTAGCTCTGGCTGTATGTTTAAGGTCATTTTCCTGTGCAAGGTGAACCTCCGCCCCAGTCTCTAGTCTTTTGCAGTCTCTACCAGGTTTTCCTCCAGGATTGCCCAGTATTTAGCTCCATCCAGTGGTGTACCTCCAATAGTGGCAGACCACGCAGCTGCTATGGGGCCCCTGGGGGAAGGGGGCCCGCAGTGGAGGATAGGCCCCGCCTACTAATTACACTTGTATGGCTACCTGAGAATGTAAGAGGTGGAGAAGGACCTTTGGTGATGTCATCAACCATGTGACCAGTGCAGGAAGCCAAGGAATAGCAGAGCAGCAGAAGTTTAAAGGACCTTTGGTGATGTCATTATCGTGACCAGTGCAGAGGACTGGTGAAAGACCTGTGGGATGTCGCAGTGAGGGGGCGGAGCTTTTGTGTGGTGCCTGGAGGAGAGGTTAGTGGTGTCCTGGGATAGCCCATATAACGTCCTAGAAAAGCTTGGAGTTGTAGTTCTGTCCTATTATATCCCTCTCCATGTAATTTAAACGTATGCCCTAGTACAGTCTGGTAATGCTGGGAGTTGTAGTTCTTCTGTCCTATTGTATCCCTCGCCATATAATTTCAATTTATACCCTAGTTCAGTTTTGCAATGCTGGGAGTTGTAGTTCTCTCATCTTATACCCCTTCTCTGTAATGTATACTGATGCCCTGTTACGACCAGAGGATGTGGATCCTCTGTGTCAGCTGATAGAGGACTGGGAATTAGTCCAATATTGCTGACTGCTGACTCTCAGACAGAGGAACCTGGTGTCTGCACCTGTTACCTTGAATGCAGCTTCCTGTAGTAATGTGAACACAGTCCAACAAAGGCAGAATAAAGGAACAGATGGTCTTTACTGGCAGACAGTATTCAAAAATCACTTGACAGATACAGGCAACACAAAGTTCAGAGCAACATAGCATGCAGATATAAGCAGTCTCATAGGCAGCGCAGGGTCTGGATCCAGGCAGACTTACAGGAGGAGATGGGCAGATGCGTAGTCAGGCAGTGCAGATATAAGCGGTCTCGTTGTCATGCAGTGCAGGGTCTGGATCCAGGCAGACTTACAGGAGGAAATGGGCAGATGCATAGTCAGGCAGTGCAGAGGTCAATAATCCAGGTGATCCAATAAACAGACAGCAGGCAGATGCATAGTCAAATGAAGCGGAGGTCAGAATCCAGGAAATCCAATAAACAGACACAGTGGAAAGCTTCAGCGGGAGTCAAGAGGTACAACAACCACACTTGGGCACTTCATGATGAATGAAGCTGCCTTAAATACAAAATAGTCCCGCCTCCGGGTGGGGATGGTAATCAGGAACCAGCTGCCTACTCCTATAAGAAAGGGAGAGGTGCACGCGCGCGTGCTATAGCGCATCAGATGACACCTGGCAAAGAGGACGGATGCGGCGGTATGCTGGCGGGCCCCTGCGTCTCCTACAAGGTAAGCCAGTACCGGGACCCATAGTGCTGCGATGTGTAGACAGCGATCTGCCACCCTGCAGTGGAGACACAGATCCTATACTGACAGTACCCCCCCCCCCCCCTCTTACGCCCCCTCCTCCACATGGCTGACCTGGAGAGAAATTTCTTCAGCAACAGAGGGGCATGAATATTCTCTGCAGATTCCCATGACCTTTCTTCAGGCCCGTAGCCCTTCCAGTCCACCAAATAGAAGGTCTTACCTCTGATAATCCTCCTGTCTAGAATGTCCTTAACTTCAAACTCATCATCCATAGTGACAGGAGGAGGGTTCTGTGAAGTGCCTTTGCAAAACCTGTTAAAGACAGCTGGCTTAAGTAACGAAACATGAAAGGAGTTGGAAATCCGCAAGGTAGCAGGTAGTTTGAGCTTGTAGGCAACAGGATTAATTTTCTTGATCACAGAAAAAGGTCCCAGAATCGCGGAGCCAGTTTGTAAGAGGGAAGTCTGAGACGGATATTCTTAGAAGAAAGCCATACCTTGTCTCTAATGGCAAACTGAGGAGGAGGTCTGCGCCTCTTATCCGCAGACCTTTTCATCAGGTCCGCTGTTCTCCGAAGCGATACTTTAGTGTCAGACCAGACCCGAGACAGCTGCTCCACACAGAAATCTGCCTCAGGAACTCCAGAAGAGGAACACTTGGATGTTGTCCATAGACCACAAAAAAATGGGAGATTTACCTGTGGCTTGGTTGACTCTATTGTTATGAGCAAATTCCGCCCAGGGAAGATGCTTCACCCAGTCATCCTGATAGGCATTGGTGAAATGTCGCAGGAAGCTGACCAATATTTGGTTCATGCGTTCCACCTGGCCGTTAGACTGTGGATGATAGGCAGAAGAAAAGTCCAAAGAGACATTCAGAGACTTACATAAAGATCTCCAGAACCGGGAGGTGAATTGTACTCCTCTATCCGAGACGATATGGAGGGGAAATCCATGAAGGCGGAAGATAAGTAAAATGAATAGCTTAGCCAGACGAGAAGCAGATGGCAGACCTGGAAGCGGAATAAAGTGCGACATCTTATAAAAATGGTCAACGACAACCCAAATGACTGTACAGCCATCGGAGACAGGTAAATCGGTTATGAAGTCCATACCAATATGCTGCCAGGGGACCTCAGGCACCGGAAGAGGCAATAATAAACCTGCAGGTTTCAGTCTGGGAGACTTATTCTGAGCACACAATGTACAGGTAGCCACAAAGTCTACAATATCCGCGGTTATGGATGGCCACTAGTAATGTCTGGAGATGAGATTCAAGGTCCCCAGTTGACCTGGATGGCCAGCAATCTTGGATGAATGCCCCCACCGTAAAACCTTCCTTCGTTTAAATTCTGGAACAAAGATCTTACCTGGGGGAACCTTGGACAGGTTAACTGGAGCCACTGGGACTATTTTAGTTGGTTCAATGATGAACTGGGGTTCGTCTTCTGAATCTGTGGTTTCAAAGGACCTGGAGAGAGCGTCCGCTTTGATATTTTTGTCAGCGGACCGAAAATGCAATTGAAAATTAAATCGGGCAAAGAAGAGAGACCAATGGGCCTGACGAGGATTAAGTCGTTGAGCTGTCTGCAAATAGGTGAGGTTCTTATGATCGGTGTAAATTATGACCGGTAGGCTAGAACCTTCCAGAAGATATCTCCATTCCTCTAGAGCCAACTTAATTGCTAGGAGTTCCCTGTCCCCAATAGAATAGTTTTTTTCAGCAGTGGAAAATAACTTAGAAAAAAACCCACAAGGAGACATACGACCTGAGGCATTCTTCTGTGACAGGACCGCCCCGGCTCCCACGGAAGATGCGTCCACCTCCAAGAAGAACTGTTTGTTGGGTTCTGGGCGTCTAAGGACTGGAGCTGAAGAAAAGGCTTGCTTGAGGGAGGAAAATGCCGTCTCTGCTTCAGGGGACCATTGTTTAGGATTGGCACCCTTCTTGGTCAGACCAGAAATAGGAGCTGTCAGGGTAGAAAAATTACGGATGAATTGACGCTAATAATTGGCAAAACCCAAGAACCTTTATATTGCCTTCAGGCCAGGGGGACGGGGCCAGTCGAGCACTGCTGCCACCTTTCCAGGATCCATTTTGAGACCATGATCCGAGATGATGTACCCCAGGAAGGGCAGGGATGACTTTTCAAAGACACACTTTTCCAATTTAGCATACAGACGATTCTCTCGTAAGCGTTGTAAGACCATCTGCACATGCCTGCGATGAGTTCTGATGTCTCTGGAAAAAATAAGAATATCATCCAAATAGACAACAACACAAGAATAGAGCAGATCTCGAAAAATGTCATTGACAAACTCCTGGAAGACAGCAGGGGCATTACTGAGCCCGAAGGGCATCACGAGGTATTCATAGTGGCCATCCCTGGTATTAAAAGCTGTCTTCCATTCGTCACCCTCACGAATCCGTATTAAATTATATGCCCCCCGCAAGTCCAGCTTAGAGAAGATCCGAGCCCCACGGAGTCTATCAAATAATTCAGAAATTAACGGTAAAGGGTATTTATTCTTGATGGTGATCTTATTCAGACCACGGTAGTCTATACAGGGGCGAAGAGACCCATCTTTCTTTTTCACAAAAAAGAATCCTGCCCCTGCAGGTGAGGAAGACTTCCTGATGAAACCCCTCTCAAGGTTCTCCTTAATGTAATTGGCTGTTGCCTGCGATTCAGCAGGAGACAGAGGATAAACACGACCCCGAGGAGGAGAAGTCCCAGGTAGTAAATCAATTGGGCAGTCATAGGGGCGATGGGGAGGTAGTGTCTCAGCCTCTTTTTTATCGAACACATCCGCAAAGGAATGATAGACCACCGGCAAGGCCTCCAGGTTTTTAGGGAGGGATATAGAGACCCTTCGTTGAATAGAACATAAGCACTTGCCTTGGCACAGCTGTCCCCATTGCAGAACCTCTCCAGAGCTCCACTCGATTACTGGATGTGCATCCTAAGCCAGGGAAACCCCAGCAAAAGAGAATGGGACAGTTCAGGGAGCACATATAGAGAAATCTTTTCAACATGTAACCACCCTACCTGCAGTTCCAACGGCTCAGTGATGAACCGGACTGGATCCGTCAGTACTTGTCCACTGACGGCAGTCACCAGCAGGGGATTTTTAAGCAGGCGTACAGGAATGTGGTATTGACTCACCATAGCTTGGTGTATGAAGTTCCCCGCAGACCCGGAATCCAAGGAAGCAGATATGGAGACCTTGATGCCCCCAAGAACCAGAGTCACAGGAATTTGGAGAGTGGAATAGTTTTCGCCTAGGGCCGCCTCTCCCAAAGACCCTAAGCATTGGAGTTTCCCGACTTCTGGAGACAGTTGGGGACATGGTGACCCGGACCACCACAGTAGAGACAGAGTCCAGAAGACATGCGAAGACGACGTTCCTCATCCGAGAGGAATTCACCTGCATGGGTTCATGATCCGAAAAGGAGATGCGTAATGGAGGTTGAGACATATTAGACTTAAACAGTTGTTGTGGAAGTCTTTTTCTCGACGGGCCTCCCGAGCTCGCTCCGAAAACCGTATGTCGATTTTAATAGCCAGAGAGATCAGAGCCTCAAAGGAGGTAGGCACATCACGACCTGCAAGTTCATCCTTAATACGTCCAGACAAACCTTCCCAAAAGGCCGCCACCAAAGCCTCCTCATTCCACGATACTTCAGACGCTAAGGTGCGGAACTGAATCGCATATTGGCCCTCCGACCAGCTTCCTTGACGGATGTCAGCAGGGAGGAGGCCGCAGAAGAAGCTCGACCTGGCTCCTCAAACACCCTCTTAAAAGAGTCCATAAATAGTGCCACATTATTGGTGATAGGACCTGATCTCTCCCATATTGGATTCGCCCAGGCCAGCGCCTCACCCTCGAGATGAGAGATAATGAACGCCACTTTAGCGCGGTCTGATTGAAAGTGATGAGGAAGCAGTTCAAAGTGAATTGTACACTGGTTAAGAAACCCACGACAGGCTTTCGGGTTGCCGCTGTAACGGGGCGGAGCAGATAATCGTTGTCCGGAAACGCTTGGCTGTGCTGCAGCCGCAACAGGGACAGCAGAAGCAGTAGGAGCCTGTGCAGACTGTGCTGTAAAAAGGGAGTCCAGGCGAGCAGCTACATGCTGCAAGTAATTTTTCACTTGTTTCTGGGTGGTACGCTGTTGTTCATGTAGTACTTCAGACATTCCTGATTTAGAGCCAGCGGGATCCATGGCCCAAGCGTATTGTTACGACAAGAGGATGTGGATCCTCTGTGTCAGCTGATAGAGGACTGGGAATTAGTCCAATATTGCTGACTGCTGACTCTCAGAGACAGGACCCTGGTGTCTGCACCTGTTACCTTGAATGCAGCTACCTGCAGTAGTGTGAACAGAGTTCAACAAAGGCAGAATAAAGGAACAGATGGTCTTTACTGGCAGACAGTATTCAAAAGTCACTTGACAGATACAGGCAACACAAAGTTCAGAGCAATATAGCATGCAGATATAAGCAGTCTCATAGGCAGCGCAGGGTCTGGATCCAGGCAGACTTACAGGAGGAGATGGGCAGACGCGTAGTCAGCCAGGGCAGAGGTCAATAATCCAGGTGATCCAATAAACAGACAGCAGGCAGATGCGTAGTCAAATGAAGCAGAGGTCAGAATCCAGGAAATCCAATAAACAGACACAGTGGAATGCTTCAGCGGGAGTCAAGAGGTACAACAACCACACTTGGGCACTTCATGATGAGTGAAGCTGCCTTAAATGCAAAATAGTCCCGCCTCCGGGTGGGGATGGTAATCAGGAACCAGCTGCCTACTCCTATAAGAAAGAGAGAGGTGCGCGCGCGCGTGCTATAGCGCATCAGATGACACCTGGCAAAGAGGACGGATGCGGCGGTATGCTGGCGGGCACCTGCGTCTCCTACAAGGTAAGCCAGTACTGGGACCCATAGAGCTGCAATGTGTAGACAGCGATCTGCCACCCTGTGGTGGAGACGCAGATCCCATACTGACATGCCCTATAATAAGTCTGGCTATACTGGGGGTTATAGTTACTCCTTTTTAAAGCTCTCACCTAGTACAACTAGATGTCCTATAATAATCTGGACATGTTGGGAGTTGTAGTTCTCTCTTCTTAGGTTGGGTTCACATCACTGTTTAGTTTTCCGTTTTGCGTGCAGGACTTTTTTCCGTCTAAAATAACGGATGTCCGACAGAAATGGCATAAACGAATGCCAAATGTGCAGAACTGATGCTTGAAATACAGGATCTGTTTTTTCTTTATTTTTCTGTTCATCTGATGGCAAACTAAACAGTGATGTGAAAACGGCCTTATACTCTCTCTGTGTAATATCTACTTGTATCCGATAATAACAGCCTGAACATGCTGGGAGTTGTAGTTCTCTCCATTTTACCCTTCCCTGTGTTGCTCCCTAACTTCCAAAATAATAACAATCTGGTGATGATGAGACTTGTAGTTCCCTTGTCACTATTATAATGTTCTGCATCCGCTGAGGTGTGTATTGGGCTTTGTTCACATCTGTGCTGGTGACGTTCACTGTTCTGCAGTCATAGGAGCACAACAACAAACATCAGTGCAATTCCGGATCTGACACTTCATAGACGACAACACCCGACGGATCCCGCTGACTATGATGAGATCTGGCTGATTCCATCTGCCAGGCTAGAAAATTGTGTCCAGCATTTATGACCTGATCTGTGAATGAAGCCCCAACACAGAAGTGGTCAAAGCCTTTTATGTTCTCAGATTATAATGATCTGCAGTAGCTGAGGTGTGTATTAGGAGGTTCTGCAGCAGCTGAGGTGTGTATTAGCAGGTTCTGTAGCAGTCAGAAAAACATCAGTTGTGACTAGATAAAATCCTTAAGTTTTTTTGTGCCTGCACTTTGTAAAATGTCCCTGTCCTGTTCCTCTGCCAGCACTTGTCGCAATGTGACCTGATTGAAAAGATCCAGCAGCGTCTCCAGAACTCCAGTCCAGCTCGGCGAAGATCTGCCCCCGGCCCTGACCGCTCTCTGCCAGCAGCACAAACAGTAAGTCAGCATTGAGGAGGAGGAGGTGAAGCAGCAGGCGCAGGCACAGTCCATGGGAGAAGGATGACACACTCTATAAAAAGCCACTGGGTGTACCCCAGCGGGCACAATTCACCGGGTAAGGCTAGGTAATCACTTGCCATCAGATTTTGCTATTCTGTTCCAGCATACCAACCAGCAGAATACCAGAATCACCATATCCGGCATATGCCAAACACTGCTGGCACCTGCCGAATCCCATTCACAATATTGCGGTCATTCAAGATTGTTTTGCCCTTTGTTTTTGCTAGAATCTGCAACAGATGCTTTTGCTGGAACCTCTGCAGTAGATGTGCACATACCCCAAGGGGCTGCGATGGGTCACTCACAAGGGGGCCCAATTCACATTCTTGCCATGGGGCCCAGTGATTTTCTATGCTCCATCCTTCTTCCCATCAAGTCTGACCAGTTTCCCTGTCCCTGCTGAAGAAATGCATCTTCACAGCATGATGCTGCCACCACCATGTTTCACAGTGGGGATGGTGTGTTCAGGGTGATGTGCATTGTTAGTTTTCCGCCTCACATAGTGTTTTGCATTTAGGCCAATAAGTTCAACTTTGGTCTCATCTGACCAGATCACTTTCTTCCACATGTTTACTGTGTCCCTTGCATGGCTTATGGCAAGCTGCAAACCAGAATTCTTATGGCTTGCTTTAAAAAATGTCTTTCTTCTTGCCACTCTTCCATAAAGGTGTCATGGTCTTACCTTCTTGCTGTTCTCCTTCGTTTGACATGTGCTGGCGGCCATCTTGGTTTCTGGGTTTCTTGTAGCCTCCCACCCTGCGGCTTCTCCTTCCCACTGGGAGGAGCTGGATGCCTAGCTCATATATATAGGAGGTCTGTGGCTTCAGTTCCTTGCTTGGTCCTCCTGTGTTCACATGCTTCTAAGACTGCTGCTGCTTCTGGTTCCTGATCCTGGCCTCGTCTGACTACCCCGCTGGTTCCTGATCCTGGCTTCGTCTGACTACCCTGCTGGTTCCTGATCCAGGCTTCGTCTGACTACCCTTCTGGTTCCTGACCTCTGGCTACGCAAGACCCTGCTTCGGTTTAGCCATCCGTTTGGACTTTTGCTTACAGCTTGATTTTCAATAAAGCCTTCTTATTTCCACTTATCTCTTGTTGTACGTCTGGTTCATGGTTCCATGACATTAGGACCAAGCAATGAATTCTGACGGTACAGGGCCATCCTCGCTACCTACGCTGGTTGCCAGACTTGATCAGCAGGATCACCTGTTGGGTCGGTTCGCTGTGGCGTTGCAAACCCTGCTTGAACGCACGGCTCATTTCGCTTCCGTTGCCGATGGGTCGGTTGTCGCTCCTGGGCCCGCTCCCCCTTCCACAGCGCTTTGGGGGAGAGCCAACTCAGTGCCGAGGTTTCCTTAACCAGGTGGGCATTTATTTCGAGTTGCTGCCACATGCCTTTCCTACTGAGAGATCAAAGGTGGGCTTCTTGATCTCGCTGCTCTCGGACAAGGCCTTGGCCTGGGCCAGCCCGTTATGGGAGAACAACAATCCGGTGGTTGCCGAGTTTTCCGGTTTTGTTGCTTCTCTTCGGAAGGTATTCGATGTGCCGGCTCGTGCTGCCTCTGCTGCGAAGCTCCTTATGTCCATCAGACAGGGTTCACGATCCGTAGCTGAATACGCCATTGAGTTTCGTACCCTGGCAGCAGAGGTGGGCTGGAATAATGAGGCTCTGGTCGCTGCTTTCTCTCATGGTCTCTCGGATGCCTTGAAGGATGAGGTTGCAGCTAAGGACCTACCAGTGGAGCTCGAGTCTCTTATTTCTTTCCTGATTTTGATTGACACCAGACTCAGGGAGAGACCTTCCTTTAAGGAGAGCCTGCGGAGGTCTTCTAACAGATTGGCGCCTACGTTTGCTGTCCCACCCGTGCCTCCCTCTCCTCCCACGCCTCCTGGGGATGACTTGTCTGGGGGTGAACCCATGCAGCTGGGGTTTGCTCGCCTGTCCGAGGGGGAGAGGGTACTCCGGAGACGCGAGGGCCGATGCATGTACTGTGGTCTCGGTGGGCATTTTCGGTTGGCATGTCCGAACCGTCCGGGAAACGCTCGCACCTGAGATCCTGTCGGGGGCAGATCTTGGGTGGAGTCTCCTCGTCCCCGGTTTCCCGTGTTGACAAACCACTGATCACTGTTGTCCTCTCCTGGGTCGGGGGCTCGGTGACGACCCAGGCGTTGGTGGACTCTGGTGCTGGTGGTTTGTTCATTGATAGTGTGTTCGCTGCCGCCAATTCCATTCCTCTGCAGCCTCGAGGTTCCCCACTGGCTCTTGAGGCGATAGACGGCAGACCCCTTCTGCCGCCACACGTGACTCATGAGACCCTTCCAGTGGGGATAGCCATTGGTGCCGTTCACAGAGAGTCGGTCTGTCTCCAGGTGATTTCGTCTCCACACTACTCGGTGGTCTTGGGGTACCCCTGGCTCCAGAAGCATAATCCGACTTTCGATTGGAGATCGGCCGAGATCCTCTCGTGGTCACCGCAGTGTGGGGCTAGTTGCATCCATGGGCCTGTCAAGTTGCTGTGTACTTCCTCGGACTCTCTGTTGCCTCCTGAATACGAAGAGTACCAGGATGTATTCGATAAGGTGCGCGCGGTTGCCCTACCTCCGCACCGCCCATACGATTGTGCCATAGAGTTACAATCTGGTGCCGTTCCTCCTCGTGGCAAAGTCTATCCACTGTCGGTAGCGGAGAATGAGGCCATGGAGGAGTACGTGAGGGAGGCGCTTTCACGCGGACACATTCGCAAATCCTCGTCCCCGGCAGGGGCTGGATTTTTCTTTGTGAAAAAGAAGGGCGGTGAGTTGAGGCCCTGCATCGATTACAGGGGTCTCAATCGCATCACGATCAAGAACGCTTACCCGATACCCTTGATTTCCGAGCTGTTCGATCGCCTCAAAGGGGCCACGGTCTTTACCAAACTCGACCTGAGGGCGGCATATAACCTGGTAAGGATCAAGGCGGGCGATGAGTGGAAGACCGCGTTTAACACCAGGACCGGTCATTATGAATCCTTGGTTATGCCCTTTGGGTTGTGCAATGCGCCCGCAGTCTTCCAGGAATTCATCAACGATGTTTTCCGTGACCTGTTGCAGCAGTGTGTGGTGGTCTATTTGGATGACATCTTGGTATATTCTGAATCCATGGAGGCCCACATTATGGATGTCAGACGAGTGTTGCAACGGTTACGAGAGAACAGGCTGTTCGGTAAGATTGAGAAATGCGAATTTCACCGATCCCAGGTAACCTTCTTAGGTTACATCATTTCCGCTGAGGGGTTCTCCATGGATCCTGAGAAGGTTTCGGCTGTCTTACAGTGGCCCCAGCCCAGTGGTCTCCGTGCCCTGCAGCGCTTTTTGGGCTTCGCCAATTATTATCGGAAGTTCATCAGGGACTTTTCTATGCTAGCCAAGCCTCTCACGGATCTGACCAGGAAGGGCAGTAATTTCCAGGTCTGGCCGCTCGAGGCCATCCGAGCTTTTGAGGCTCTAAAGTCCGCCTTTGTGTCGGCTCCGATTCTGTCGCATCCCAACCCTGGGTTGCCCTTTGTCCTCGAGGTGGACGCGTCTGAGACGGGAGTAGGCGCCCTTCTGTCTCAGCGTAGAACACCAGAGGGCCCTCTGCTTCCTTGTGGGTTTTACTCCCGGAAACTGTCTTCCGCGGAGTGCAACTATCAGATTGGTGACAGGGAGTTATTGGCCATCGTGCAGGCCCTTAAAGAATGGAGGCACTTGCTCGAGGGTTCGGTGGTTCCGGTTCTCATCCTGACGGACCACAAGAATCTGACCTACCTTTCTGAGGCCAAGAGATTGACACCACGTCAGGCCAGATGGGCTCTGTTCTTGTCACGTTTTAATTACGTGGTCTCCTACCTACCCGGTTCCAAGAACATCAGAGCGGATGCCTTATCACGGCAGTACTCCGAGCTGTCCGGGGAGGAGGCGATTCCGACTTCGGTCATACCTCCGAATCAGATCCTGGCCGCCATTCGCACCAGCCTGACCTCTCCCCTGGGTGAGCAGATTTTGGCAGCTCAATCTGGTGCTCCCTCTGGGAGACCCAACGGAAAATGTTTTGTGCCTGAGGAGTTGCGCACTCGGTTGTTGCGAACCTACCATAACTCCAAGGCCGCGGGGCATCCTGGAAAGAATCAGCTGTCCTGGGCTGTTTCACGTCTGTTCTGGTGGCCTTCTCTACGTTCCGACATCGCCGCATATGTAGCGGCATGCTCCGTTTGTGCCCAGAGTAAGTCCCCTCGGCACCTTCCGTTGGGCCTTTTGCAACCCATAGCCACCGGGGAGCGCCCATGGTCACACCTGGGGATGGATTTCATTGTGGACCTCCCTGCATCCCGAGGCCATACGGTCATTCTCATGATTGTGGATCGGTTTTCCAAAATGTGCCACTGTGTTCCTCTCAAGAAGTTACCCTCTGCACAAGAGTTGGCCACGATTTTCGCCAGGGAGGTCTTCCGGTTGCACGGTTTGCCCAAGGAGATTGTGTCGGATCGGGGGAGTCAGTTTGTGTCCAGGTTCTGGCGCGCCTTTTGCTCCCAGTTGGGGATTCATCTCTCTTTCTCCTCGGCCTACCACCCTCAGTCCAATGGGGCCGCAGAACGATCCAATCAGGCCTTGGAGCAATTCCTTCGTTGCTATGTCTCCGATCACCAAGACAATTGGGTTGACCTCCTGCCTTGGGCTGAGTTTGCCAGGAACACGGCGGTGAACTCTTCCTCTGGGACGTCTCCCTTCATGGCCAATTATGGGTTCCAACCTGCCGTGTTACCGGAGGTATTCTCTCCCCAGGATATTCCGGCTGTGGAGGATCACCTTTCCGTCCTACGTGCTTCTTGGGTACAGATCCAGAGGTCCCTTGAGGTCTCTGCGCAGCGCCAGAGACTCCAGGCTGATCGCAGACGAGCGCCCGCTCCTTCCTACCAGGTCGGAGACCGTGTATGGTTGTCCACCCGCAACCTCAACCTTCGAGTGCCCACTCCCAAGCTGGCGCCTCGCTTTGTTGGTCCCTTCCGAGTGCTTCGCAGGCTAAACCCGGTAGCCTATGCCCTTGCGCTTCCTCCTGGCATGCGGATCTCCAACGTGTTTCATGTCTCCCTGTTGAAGCCATTGGTGTGTAATCGTTTCACTTCCTCGGTTCCTCGGCCTTGTCCGGTCCAAGTGGGCAATCGTGAGGAATATGAGGTGAGCAATATCCTGGACTCACGCCTGGTCCGCGGTCGGTTGCAGTTTTTGGTCCATTGGCGTGGTTATGGTCCAGAGGAGCGTTCCTGGGTTCCCTCCGCAGATGTCCATGCTCCTGCTTTGCTCCGAGCCTTCCACGCACGCTTGCCTCAGAAACCGTTCCTTACTCCGCGGAGGAGGGGCCCTTGAGGGGGAGGTACTGTCATGGTCTTACCTTCTTACTGTTCTCCTTCGTTTGACATGTGCTGGCGGCCATCTTGGTTTCTGGGTTTCTTGTAGCCTCCCACCCTGCGGCTTCTCCTTCCCACTGGGAGGAGCTGGATGCCTAGCTCATATATATAGGAGGTCTGTGGCTTCAGTTCCTTGCTTGGTCCTCCTGTGTTCACATGCTTCTAAGACTGCTGCTGCTTCTGGTTCCTGATCCTGGCCTCGTCTGACTACCCCGCTGGTTCCTGATCCAGGCTTCGTCTGACTACCCTTCTGGTTCCTGACCTCTGGCTACGCAAGACCCTGCTTCGGTTTAGCCATCCGTTTGGACTTTTGCTTACAGCTTGATATTCAATAAAGCCTTCTTATTTCCACTTATCTCTTGTTGTACGTCTGGTTCATGGTTCCATGACAAAAGGCCAGATTTGTGGAGTACACAACTAATAGTTGTCCTGTGGACAAATTGGTCTCAGCATGCATGTGGAACCTGCATCCCCTAAATTTTAATGGAGGCCAGTATGGCACCCAAAGAGGTAGTATTTTGTGTAGGTTTCTGTCTTAAAGAGGTTGCCTTGCCAGGCAGACAAGCACAAATAATTTTGTAAGAAATATATTTATATAATGAGTTCAGCATTAGCACTAGTATATTTTCTATAGTGGTTATGGGACTATTGTATTTACTTTATTATTTGTGTTTGAGTGCTGTTGCATTGTTTTCTTTTGCTTGTGCGTTTAGCCATGGCAACGTGCTCCTACGCATTGGGTTCTGCTGACTAATCCACTTTTTTCTTTGTAGACAGATTCTCCCACCTGAGCTGTGGATCTATGCAGCTTCTCCAGAGTGACCATGGGCCTCTTGGCTGCTTCTATAATTAGTACTCTCCTAACCTGGGCTGTGGGCTGTCAGTTTAAGTGGACAGGCATGTCTTGGTAGGTTTCCATTACATTTTCAGGTGATGGATTAAACAGTGCTCCGTGAGATGTTCAGATCTTGGGATTTTGATTTTTAATAACAAACCTGCTTTACGTTTCTCCACAACTTTTTCTCTGACCTGTCCGGTGTGTTCCTTGGTTTTCGTGATGCTTTTTGATCACTAATGTTCTCTAATAAACCTCTGAGGCCTTCACAGAACAGATATAGATATACTGAGAATAAATTACACACAGCTGGACTCTATTTACTAATTTGGTGACACTGGATTTTTTTTAGGGGTATCATAGTACAGGGGTGCTGAATACAAACGCCTTTCATATTTTTATTTATTAAAAATGTTGAAAACCATGTATCATTTTCTTTTCACTTCACACATACTGTACTTACTACACATCTATCACATAAAATCCCAATAAAATACATTAAAATTAGAACTCCCAGCAAAATCATTATTCTTTGACCTGCTAGAAAGTGATGTCATGTGAGCATCTCTCTGATCTCCAACTGACACAGGATAGGAAGTCAGTTACTTATCTATTCATTCCTATGAGACTGACATTGAGGATCCTATAGGAATATATAGAGAAACTGACTTCCTGTCCACACATAAGATGCCGTTTCAGTTGGAGAGTCTGATTGCTGGTCGCATGATACAGGTGAGGATCAGAAGGGAGGTATAACTCACAAATACAGCCACTGGTAAGAAAATTACATGTACATGTACCTTTCTAACAGGTCAGAGAATAACATTTTTGGCGGGAGTTCTTTAGGTTTGTGGGTGTAACATGAAAAAATATGGAAAAGTTAAGGGTATGAATATGTTTCAAGGCACTGTATGTCGACTACAGTTTAAAAAAAAAATAGTCTTTACTCATGTTAGATTTTTTTATTCTATTTCTGTCTACAAAAGTATAATACATAAACATGTGAATCCAGATGCTGTGTATACTTTCTACAGATAACTGTCTTTGGTTTGTGTTGCTGTGCCAAATGAATGAAGTGGTGCTATGTTTGAAAAATGACCCCCATGGTGTCTTATTTATCAAATTGAAAATGGGAAAAGTTATAAAAAAGTGACAACCACAAATTACTGTCATATAAACTGTTTTGAAGAGGACATGACATGTATCAACAAACAGGAAAACAGACCATTGAAAGTTTCTAGCAAGCAGCTCATTAGATATGATCTACGAGAAGTTAGCTACACTCGGGATCTGTATGTGCCTTTGATGTGAAGCTGCTGTTCACAGATTCACACAAGCCTTTCTCTTTAGTTAAGCAGACTTGTACAAAAGGTCAGCCATGTATAAGACACTATATACAAGCTAAAAGTCCATGCTCTAAACTTCTAATAATTGACAAAGTTTTGTTACCATGTCTATTACAAGTCTCCATATTTTACATTTTAAATATTCCTGTACTTGCTAAATAAAATGAAAACTAGGAGTATTTCACACCTTTCTTAAAAATATCCAAAACATCAGGAAAATCTGCTGGAATAATAAATGTGTTGCTGATTTTATAAGTGGAAATAATCCATGAGTGGATCCGCTGGCCAATTCATAGCAAAAATACAAATTTCAGGCTCAGAATTTCTGAAAAATCATTGGCGGATTTACCATGTCATCGCAAATCCACGATGTGTGAACATGGCCTTTGACAGATTGCGCTCTCTAGTGATTGAACTTGCAACTACATCCACTGTTAGATGTCACACAGAAGGCTGAGTAGAACTATTTCAGTAGCATCAGGGAAATAGGGAGGACATTAAAGCCTGAGCCTAGAGTAGTGAAATGGAGTAGGAAAAACTGGGGCGAAAATCTCACAATGTGGTATAGAATTTGGAGAGTGTATAGCATGTACCACAATGCTGCTTGCTGTGAAGAAAGACTGGTCACACAGCAGAAGGGCCATAAAAAAGTTGAGAGGTACCGTTTCTCCTTGTGGAGAGTGCCAGTTGGCTTAGGAAGACATAGACCAAGCAATGCTCACTGTGAAAAAAGGAATGGAAATCTCAATTTTTTTTTCATACAAGTTCGCTTGACTGAGGTAGATGTCAAAGCAACAAAAAGAGAAATCAAGGTTGAAAATAAAGGAATGATTAAGGGCTGTTTCACACGAGCGGATGCCGTGCGTGGCAGTGTCAACTGTGATTTCGTAGTAAAGAGATCACAGAGAGGCACGGAGCATTATCAGTCATGTTAATGCTCCGTGCCTCTGCAGTCTGCATCGGGTTTTGGCACTCTTTCACGGAGCGGATGCCACGCACGGCATCCGCTCGTGTGAAACAGCCCTAAAGGTTCAGGTACTCTATCATCTATTAAAAATATTTTTAAGTGCAAAATTGACCCCTTTGTTCTTTCTCACCATTTTTTATATTAACAAAAAAAATCTACAATTTTATTTAGTTTCATTGGCATATTATACTTTTTGTCAGAAAGAAGTTTCAACATATACAATGGTGCTTGTGAACAGTTCAGAAATTTCCATATTTCTCCATAAACTTGAGGGAGGAAAATGGTACAATATCATATGTCTGTGCATGGCAAAAGTATGTGAACCATTAGGGCTCTTTCACACGAGTGTGTCCCTTTCGGGAATCAAACTCCATGTGAGATAGGTATTGTGTGGTCTGGACTACAGAAGTGCACGGCATTATCATGATTGATAATGGTGTGTGATGTGACGGACACCCAGTACTCAGGAAGAGTATGTCCGCCTATGTATTCTTCCTTACTCAGGAGAAATTGCAAACCACTGATCTGTTGCTTCCAGTTTCCCCAGTCACTGGTCGAGACCCAGTGTAGGTGAAACAAAAATCTGCTTTATTGAGCAACTGCACAAACTTATACAGAAATTGTGATCAGATAAAACTAAAATCCCATCACATCCCCTTCCCCTCTCCAGACATTCTGTCTGCACCACACCACCGGGGTCCACCTGCTAATAGCTCCAGACAGCTCTAGCAAGAGTACAATGAGAGATAACGAGAGGAGAAAGAGGGGTGCTGACAGTCTTTTCATAACCAGGTTACACAACATAGCATAATTACAGCCAACAACAATACACATATAACTCTTCACCATGTCGTCACATAGCTCCCCCAAGTTTAAGGATGGCAGACCTGGTGAGACCCTCTATGGGTCCACTTGGGGATGTCCATGTTAGATAGTCACCCTTCCAGTTTTATTTGATGAGATAGTCAGCATTTACATTGCATTTCCCCAGGCCAGTATTGGATTGTAGGGCCAGGCTCCACCGCAACAGCCGTCCATGTGCCCAGGACACCCGGTTTAACCAAACAAAGGGGGGTCTCCAAAATCCACTAGGAAGGAGGCTGGCCATCAGCCCCCTCCAGGACCCCAGGTCACAATGGGTTCTGTGACATTTCTTCCCCCCAAAGGTAGACTATGTAGGTCCCAGTCCCCCAACTGGTCTGGGCCTGTATTTGTGGGGAGTATAAGTCCGCATCTTCCATGCAAAGGATGCTCTGCCTCTGGAAAGGGATGTCCTCTGTGCCTTTCTGAAACAAATGCGGCCCCTGGGGAGAAGTAAAGATGGTATTTTGTCCCAGACCCCAATGCCACCTGCTGGTAGCGAGGCCGGCTTCCTGTTCTCCCATGAATAATAGAGCAGACAACAGTGCGGGACATAGGCCAGTGGTGCACTGCTCTGGTGTTAGCACTTCAGCTGGAAAAGCATAGGGCAGCGGATCCTCTGCACGCAAATATAGAAGGTCCCCCACATCTGAAGCTGGTGTTGAGGAAATGGGGTTGGCCGCCATCTTTCCCAGAAGCTTCAGGGGGGGCTATAGGTGTGGGGCAGAAGAAGATAACAGCACTCTGCCCTGTTGCCATCTCTTCTGCTGGGAAGTAAGCTGCCAGTTTGGTGGCCTCACAGAGAGTCTCCAGGGTCACTTATTGTTGTAGGCAGAGGACTGTAGAGCTTTGCCCTGATGACAACTCTTCAGCTGGGGCTAGTAGTTCCTTGGCATCGGCCTTCGGTCGGGGAGAGGGGCTGCCTACCCTGGCTCCCTGGAACACCCTCTGCCGCTGGGGAGAGAGGTCAGCTACCTTTTCTCCCTTAGTCTCTATCTGCTGCTGGGAAAAGAGGTCGGCTACCACTTCTCCCTGGGTCTTCATCTGCCGCTGGGAAGAGAGGTTGGCTACCTCTTCTCCCTGGGTCTCCATCTGCAGTTGGGGAAATAGGTCAGCTGTCTCTTCTTCCTGGAACTCACCAGGCTGCTGGGCAGGGAGGCCATCAGCCTCCTCTTCCTGGAACCCCAGGGCTGTACCGGGTGCTTTTCAGAGGCTTGTGGCACTCTTCCCTGTTGTCAGCGCCTCACCTGGGGACTCAGTGAGCTTTACAACCTCCACAGAAAAGTCAATTAAATCCACACTCTCTGAGCATATGGCTTCCACTGGGTCTGAGACACTCTGCTGGATGCGCCCTAGCAGCTCCTTGTATGCCTTTCCCAGTAGCCCTTTTTGTTTTACCACGTACTCCAAATCAGTAGAGATGGACTTGCGGTTTGCCCGGCGGTTGGTTCGTGGCATCCTTTGCTCATTCGCAATTCGCTGAACATGGAAACATATGGCAATGTTTGCATGCGCCATATTCTTTTGCATTGGGCCGAACTTTGACCCATGACACATCCATCAGGTGGGACAGGACAGTCAATTGAGACATTTCAGTACAAGGACACACCCCCACCCTATAAGAGAACCCAATCTGGCAGCCATTTTACATTCTGTGTTTTGCCAGTGTAGGGAGAGGTTGCTTTGTGGAGCAGGGACAGACTGTTAGGGACCCCAAATGCTAGCTAATAGGGCCCCAAAAGTCCTTTTAAGGACTGGTATAGGTGTGCTATCGATAATTGTGATATACTGAGGGGTGTGATATATTTATAATATACTTTCTAACATAAAAAGTATACTATAGTGCATTTGTATTGTGCAGCAGTTGTGTGCGGTTCTGCTGCGATACCGTAGGTATATAGAGGGACAAGAGCTATTGGAACAACTATTTGCAACGGGTGTGATATAACTGAATTAGGGGTTTGATATACCTGCTTCCACAAAATACTGATTGACGGGATTGATATACCTGCTTCCACCAAATATTGATTGATGCCTGCGATACACCTGCTTCCACAAAATACTGATTAAGGGTATTAATAAACCTGCTTCCACCAAATATTGATTGAGGCCTGCGATATACCTGCTTCCGCAAACTACTGATTAATAGGGCTTGATATACCTGCTTCCACAAAATACTGATTAATGGGTTTTTATATACCTGCTTTCACAAAATATTGATTAAGGGGTTTGATATACCTGCTTCCACAAAATTCAGAATGAGCGGTGTGATATACCTGCTTCCACCAAATATTGATTAAGAGGTTCTATATACCTGCTTCCAGAAAATACTGATTAAGGGGTTTGATATGCCTACATTCACAAAATACTGATTGAGGGTTGCGATATACTTGCTTCCACAAAATACTAAATAAGCGGTTTGATAAACCTGCTTCCACAAAATATAGATTGAGGGTTGCGATATACCTGCTTCCACAAAATACTGATTAAGGGGATTGATATACCTGCTTCCACCAAATATTTATTGAGGCCTGCGATATACCTGCTTCCGCAAAATACAGATTAAGGGGTTTAATAGACCTGCTTCTACAAAATACAGATTGAAGGGTGTGACATACCTGCTTTCCAACAAATACTGATTAAGGGGTTCTATATACCTGCTTCCACAAAATATTGATTGAGAGGTGCGATGTACCTGCTTCCACAAAATACTGATTAAAGGGATTGATATACCTGCTTCCACAAAATACTGATTAAGGGGATTGATATACCTGCTTCCACAAAATATTGATTGAGGCCTGCAATACACCTGCTTCCACAAAATACTAATTAAGGGGTTTGATATACCTGCTTCCACCAAATATTAATTAAGGGGTTCTATATACCTGCTTCCACAAAATACAGATTGAGGGGTGTGATATACCTGCTTCCACAAAATATTGATTAAGGGGTTCTAGATACCTGTTTCCACAAAATATTGTTTAAGGGGTTTGATATACCTGCTTCCACAAAATGCAGATTAAGGGGTGCGATATACCTGCTTCCACTAAATATTGATTAAGGCCTGCAATACACCTGCTTCCACAAAATAATAATTAAGGGGTTTGATATACCTGCTTCCACCAAATATTGATTAAGGGGTTCTATATACCTGCTTCCACAAAATACATATTGAGGGGTGTGATATACCTGCTTCCACAAAATATTGATTAAGGGGTTCTAGATACCTGTTTCCACAAAATATTGTTTAAGGGGTTTGATATACCTGCTTCCACAAAATGCAGATTAAGGGGTGCGATATACCTGCTTCCACTAAACATGGATTAAGGGGAATTATATGCCTGCTTCCACAAAATACTGATTAAGGGAATTAATATGCCTGCTTCCACAAAATACTGATTAAGGAGTGTGATATACCTGCTACCACAAAATTCTGATTGAGGGGTGCGATACACCTGCTTGCCCAAAATACTGATTAAAAGGTTTTTATATACCTGCTTCCACAAAATACTGATTGAGTGGTGCAATATATGCCTGCTATCACAAAATATTGATTAAGGGGTTTGATATACCTTCTTCCACAAAATACTGATTTAGGGGTGAGATATACCCGCTTCCACAAAATACCGAATAAGGGATTTGATATACCTGCTTCCACAAAATACAGATTGAGGGTTGCGATATACCTGCTTCCACTAAATATTGATTAAGGGGTTCTATATACCTGCTTCCACAAAATACTGATTAAGGGGTTTGATATACCTGCTTACACCAAATACTGATTGAGGCCTGCGATATACCTGCTTCCACAAATACTGCTCTTTTCTAAGGACTTTGTCACAAGGTAATTTTGAAGATGACAGGCAGAGGATGAGGCAGGGGGCTCCGCAGGGGTAGTAGGGGTCGGCAGGTTCACCAGGCCGGAGGCTAAGTGGGAGGTTGGAGAAGGTGTGTGCAATTATGTCACCAGAGTTGGTTGAGTGGCTCACTAAGCCTTCCACTTCTGCACCCTCCTCATCCTCTGTATCTGTACCCTCCTCACTCTCTGCTGTGTGCACCCCCAAAGACACCACAACCACCATAGCCCCTGCACTTGAGTCAGAGGAATTATTTTCCATTCTTTGCATCGGATGAGGAAGAGGAGGTAGCAACGGTTGCCACCCAGCGGTCTGATGACAGTAACCAGATCAGCCCAAGGAGGGTGGTCCCTGCTGTTGCTGCCTACTCCGAGATCTCTAATGTCAGTGGTGTTGAAGGTGACAATGATGACGTGTTGATGGACGTCACGTGGGTGTCCACAAGAGAGGAAGAGGAGGGGAGTTCAGAGGGAGAGACTGAGCAGCAGATAGGGAGGAGAAGGAGGAGAAGCAGGCATAACTCGTTGTGCACCGGAGGCAAAAAGTAGACTGCAAATGTATCTGGAGCGAGCCATCCACCATGCACGGTCACATCTTGCACTCCCAGGATGCCGACACATGGCTCCGCAGTGTGGGCTTTTTTTAATGTGTCAGTTGCTGACAATAGTGTTGCCTGTGCTGTCAATGCATAAGTCGCAGTAAGTTCAACACACACCTAGGGATGACCGCCTTAAGAAGGCATCTGGCCTCCCATCACTGAGCCCAGTGGAAGCAATGCCATCAGAACCCACAAAGCCACACTCCTGGCGCTCCACGTCCTGCCTCTTCTCCTTCTCTCACCTCCCATTTGTTCTCCACTCCACCTTCCACCGTGCCGTCACCGCGTTCATCTGGCAGAAGGCAGGCTTCCATGGCCCAAATGTTCGAACGTAAAAAGTTGATGATGCCGGATAACCCTCTTGCCCAACAGCTGACCACTGGCTTGTTGGAACTACTAGCCCTCCAACTACTGCCATATAGACTGGTGGACTCGGAGGCCTTTAGAAAATTTGTGGCCATTGGCACACCGCAATGGAAAGTGTCGGTGTCAAAATACATCTGACCACAGACACGTAGTCTAGCAAACACGGGCAGGGAAGGTACATAACTTTTGCTGCCCACTGAATGAACCTTCCGAAGGCCGTCAAGCATGTAACCCGTGGCACCCGTGTGAATTTGGTGTTACCTCCGCGGATTGCATGCAGGCCTGCCTCTTCTTCTCCTCCTCCTCCTACTCCATCCTCCGTCTCCTCCTTGGCTGACTCCTCCTTTTCCACTGCTACCGCCTCTTCCGCTGCACCCCCCAAGCTCCCCAGAACCTATTTGACGTGCTAGGTGAGACGTTGCCATGCTGTGCTGTGGCTGTTGTGCCTGGAAGCCAAGAGCCACACCGGTCCTGCACTGCTTTCAGCTCTGCGGTCACAGGCCGATCAGTGGCTAACCCCGCTCAATTTGACAGTTGGTAAAGTGGTGTGAGACAACGGTGCCAATCTGCTGAGCGCACTGAAACAGGGCAAATGACACACGTGCCGTGCATGGCACACGTCCTGAACTTAGTCGTGCAGCAATTCGTTGCCAAATACCCCGGGGTCCAGGACGTCTTGCGGCAGGCCAGAATTTTTTTGGCAATTTTAGAAGATCTTGCACGGCCATGGCTCCCCTTGCTGACGTTCAGTGGCGATACCACCTGCCCGTCAGACGTCTGATTTGTGAAAGCCCAACGCGCTGGAACTCCATCTTGTATATGCTTGATAGGTTGCTCCAGCAGCAACGTGATGCTAACAACTACCTGTACGAACTCTGCAGCAGGAAAGGTTCTGGGGAGCTTGGTTTCTTTTCACTGCGCCAGTGACTGCTGATGCGTGACGCATGCAGACTTCTGTGGCCATTTGATGAGATCACCAAACTGGTCAGTCGCAGCCAGGGTCATCAGTGACATCGTACCTTACGCCTTCTTTTTGGAGCGTGCATTGCATCGTTTCATTGATCAAGCCATCGAGGTGCAGGAGCTGGAAGATGAGGAAGTCGCAATGCTGAATAAATTCCCAGGGGGGGGGCTACTCCATCTGAGACAAGTCAGCAGGAGTGTGAAGAGGAGTCAGAGATGGATGGTGGTTGGGGAGAGGAGAAGGAGGAGCAAGAAGGGCAGGGTTTGAGGGGAACTTTAAACTTTTCGGGGATCCCTGGTGTTGTCCGTGGCTGGGGGGAGGAGACCAAGGACGACATTCTCCTGGGCGATGAGCAGGAGCCAGGGTGCTCCACCGCTTTCAATTTAGTGCAAATGGGGGCCTTCATGCTCCAATGTTTGAAGAGGGACCCCGTATAAAAAGCATAAAGGGCAAGGACAAGTACTGGGTGGCAACGTACTTAGACCCCCTGTACAAACACAAAATGGTGGACATATTACCAGCATCACAGAGGACTGGCAGAATGCAGCATTCCCAGGCCTTGCTGCGAGAGATACTGCATTCTGCTATTACGGGCGCTGGCAGAGGAATTTCCACCCACAGCGAGACAGGTGAGGGTATCAATCCTACTGCGCCTGCAAGAAGACAGTGGTTTGAAGATGTGTTGATCACTTTGGATATGAGATCATTCTTGCACCCAACCCATCAACAGCCGCCCTCCAGATCTAGCCTCAGGGAACGCCTAGACCAACAGGTGTCCGATTACATCGGGTTAACGGCCGATGTGGACGCTCTGAGAAGGGATGAACCCCTGGACTAGTGGGTGTGCAGGATTGATCTGTTTACAATTTACCATGGAACTCTTGGCTTGCCCCTCGTCGAGTGTCCTGTCCGTAAGGATGTTCAGCGCAGCAGGGGGGATCGTGACCGATAGGCGCACCCGCCTAGCTCACGAAAGTGTGGACTACCTCACATTTCTAAAAATGAATGCGGCATGGATCTTGGAGGAATTTAACACCTGTGATGACCATGTGTAATTGAATTTCCTCATGCCAGCCAACACATATCCGCCACCACCCAGAACAAAAAATGGTTCTTGTCTCATGTACAAACCGGATTCCCAAAAAGTTGGGACACTATACAAATCGTGAACTGAATGCAATGATGTGGAGGTGCCAACTTCTAATATTTTATTCAGAATAGAACATAAATCACGGAACAAAAGTTGAAACTGAGAAAATGTACTATTTTAAGGGAAATATATGTTGAATCAGAATTTCATGGTGTCAACAAATCCCCAAAAAGTTGGGACAAGGCCATTTTCACCACTGTGTGGCATCTCCCCTTCTTCTTACAACACTCAATAGACGTCTGGGGACCGAGGAGACCAGTTTCTCAAGTTTAGAAATAGGAATGCTCTCCCATTCTTGTCTAATACAGGCCTCTAACTGTTCAATCGTCTTGGGCCTTCCTTGTTGCACCTTCCTCTTTATGATGCGCCAAATGTTCTCTATAGGTGAAAGATCTGGACTGCAGACTGGCCATTTCAGTACCCGGATCCTTCTCCTACGCAGCCATGATGTTGTGATTGATGCGGAATGTGGTCTGGCATTATCTTGTTGAAAAATGCAGGGTCTTTCCTGAAAGAGATGACGTCTGGATGGGAGCATATGTTGTTCTAGAACCTGAATATATTTTTCTGCATTGATGGTGCCTTTCCAGACATGCAAGCTGCCCATGCCACACGCACTCCTGCAACCCCATACCATCAGAGATGCAGGCTTCTGAACTGAGCGTTGATAACAACTTGGGTTGTCCTTGTCCTCTTTGGTCCGGATGATATGGCGTCCCAGATTTCCAAAAAGAACTTCGAATGGTGACTCGTCTGACCACAGAACAGTCTTCCATTTTGCCACACTCCATTTTAAATGATCCCTGGCCCAGTGAAAACGCCTGAGCTTGTGGATCTTGCTTAGAAATAGCTTCTTCTTTTCACTGTAGAGTTTCAGCTGGCAACGGCGGATTGCACGGTGGATTGTGTTCACTGACAATGGTTTCTGGAAGTATTCCTGAGCCCATTCTGTGATTTCCTTTACAGTAGCATTCCTGATTGTGGTGCAGTGTCGTTTAAGGGCCCGGAGATCACGGGCATCCAGTATGGTTTTACGACCTTGACCCTTACGCACAGAGATTGTTCCAGATTCTCTGAATCTTCGGATGATATTATGCACAGTTGATGATGATAGATGCAAAGTCTTTGCAATTTTTCGCTGGGTAACACCTTTCTGATATTGCTCCACTATCTTTCTGCGCAACATTGTGGGAATTGGTGATCCTCTACCCATCTTGGCTTCTGAGAGACACTGCCACTCTGAGAAGCTCTTTTTATACCCAATCATGTTGCCAATTGACCTAATTAGTGTTAATTGGTCTTCCAGCTCTTCGTTATGCTCAAATTTACTTTTTCCAGCCTCTTATTGCTACTTGTCCCAACTTTTTGGGGATTTGTTGACACCATGAAAATTTGAATCAACGTATTTTTCCTTTAAAATGATGCATTTACTCGGATTAAACGTTTAATCTGTCATCTACGTTCTATTACAAATAAAATATTGACATTTGCCATCTCCACATCATTGCATTCAGTTTTTATTCACAATTTGTTTAGTGTCCCAACTTTTTTGGAATCCGGTTTGTATATACAGCTGCATAAAAGGCCTTTTATGTCAGGTGAATGCCTAATTTTGGGGGCCTGTACTCCACTGACCTACAGTAAAATTGTTATTCAGTGACCGCCTAATGTACCTCCAGCCACATAATCACTTGTTCTTTTCTGTCAGGCGAATGCCTACTTTTTGAGGCCTGTACTGGCCTACAGTAAAATTTTTACCCACTGGCTGTCTAATATACCTCCAGCCACATCATCACTTGTTCTTTTCTGTCAGGTGAATGCCTAATTTTTGGGGCCTGTACTCCCGTAGCCTAAAATCAAATTTTTCTAGGCTCCAGCAGGGAACATTTTTGAGAGTTTCCCTTTAAGATGCATAAAAATGGCCCCTGATTAAAATACATATTTTTTGTGGGAATTTTGCCATTGATCCCCCTCTGGTATTTCACTGTCCATGTTGTGGGACTATTTGTGCACTTCTAGTAAGTATTTGGTGGCTGAAAATATGACCTGAAGCTTTTTCAGGTTTGCCTGCCATTAAAGTGAATGGGGCCCACCGCAAACGCGTGGTTTGTGAACATTTGATTGCAAACACGCGTTCGCAATCGCAAAACGTCCCAGCCGATGTTCGTCCATCACTACAAGTCAGCTCTCAGCTCTGAAACTCTCTCCAAACTAAGCAAGCCTTTCCGGTATGCAAAAAGTTCATCCAGGGCAGAGTCCGCCTCATCCCCAACCTCTAACATACTCACCAGGGTGTCCCACAAAAGTCCTGGGTCATCAAAGTTGTATTCCTCTGGATATTCAGCTGTAAATCCTGGCTGTGTTTGCTCTGCATACCAACGCAGAGCACAATACCATTCATCTAGCTTTACCTCTCGCTGAACCAACCTTTGCAAATCAGCCACCCAATGCTCCTGAGACTGCGGCCTCAGGGAGACACTGGTTCGTTCACCTAGGAAGGAACCAGTAGTCTCATTCCCTGCCACTACCTAGGGCATTTCAGGGCTACTAGGGTCTAGCTTCCGGCGTATGTATTTTCCAACCTTCAGGGTCTATACATACTGACAGGAGTCAGGACCAGGTTTAGGGGCTTTCTAGGAGGTGACCTTTTCCCTCTTCCTAGCCTTGAGGCCTAGTTCTGTGTCCCTCCCCTGTATTCATGACATTATCAACCTCCTAAAACTGCCATTTTGTTTGGATCAGTGTAGCTATGGATCCTATGTCTGCACTGGGTCTGTCTTTGGAGGTAGCTGACCTCCGCGCGACTGTCTTGCAGATCCAGAGACCACAGTTGGCTGGTTCCGGTGGTGGGTACCATGCCTGCCCTGAACCTAAGGTAGCACTCCCACACATATTTTCCAGGGGTAGTGACAATTTCATTCGGTTCAGGGAGTCGTGTAAATTGTACTTTAATCTGCCTCCGTACTCTTCTGGGGCTAAGAGTCAACCTGTGGGTATGATCATTTCATTGCTTAAAGGTGACACCCAGTCTTGGGTGTTTTCTCTGCTGACCGGATCACAGTCCCTCCAGTCAGTAGATGAATTTTTTAGAGCCTTGGGTATTATTTATGATGACCCGGATCGGATCTCTCAAGCCGAGACCAAATTACGTGGTTTACAGCAGTGAGAGCGCTCCGCGGAGACCGATTGCTTTGAATTTAGTAGATGGTCTACGGATACGGAGTGGAATGATCCTGCTCTCCGTAGCCAATCCTGTCAGGGGCTATCTGAGAGGCTGAAAGACTCGTTGGCCTTTCATGAAAATCCTGAGTCATTGGAAGCTGCTATGTCCCTTGCTGTTCATCTTGATAGACGCCTGAGAGAGAGATCTAGGGTTCTCCACCCTGAGGACGTACTGTCGAATAATGTGGCAGCTTCCTTTGACACTTATGGTGGAGAGACACCTTGTGACGAGCCTATGAAGTTAGGAGGAGCTACTCCTTGAACTGCTAGCAAGAGCTTTGGTCATATGAAGAGAGTCTGTTTTTGCTGTGGAAAGAATGGACATTTTGTGAATATATGTTTGTACGTTCAGCATCAAGGGGAAAACAAAAATAAAATGTTTAATCCCCAACTTACTATTGGTTGTGTGGGTGGGGAGCCAGAAAACATACTTTTTTCATTTGCTGGTAGTTCCAGATTTCTTATGTCGGCCAAGGTGGCATAGACTCTAAAAATGTGGGAATTTGGGTGTTTATTGACTGTGGGCAGGGGTTAACCTAGTTGATGGTCAGTTTGTTCGTATGCATGGTTTAACAACAAATGCATTGGCCAATAATATTTTGGTGTTTGCAATTGATTCCGCTCCACTCACTAAAAAATGTTTATCACATATTGTGCTGGACATTCGTTTAAAGGTGGGTGATTTTCATCAAGAATCCATCTCGAGTTTTGTGCCGGAGGGTCTGCCTGCTCCGGTGGTGCTAGATTTACCATGGTTAAATAACCATAATACTAACATCGATTGGCAAGCGAGACAGATTCTTGATTGGAGTGATTATTGCATAGACAACTGTCTTAGCACATCGCTTTCTGTTGTAACCACTAAAGCTGTACCTTCCTTTATTTCTGATTTTGCTGATGTATTCTCTGAAAGTGGAGACCTGGAGTTACCCCCACATCGAGAGTATGATTGCCCTATCAACCTTATTTCCGGAGCTAAATTGCCCAAATCTTGGTTGTATAATCTTTCTGAACCCGAAAGAGCAACCATGCGAGAGTATATCACAGAGAGTTTGGCTAAGGGACATATTAGAATGTCCAAATCCCCAGTTGATGCAGGGTTTATATTTGTTAAAGGGAACCTGTCATCAACTTTATGCTGCCCGTACTAATGGTAGCATAATATAGAGACAGGTCAGTTAATTTCAGCGGTCTGTCATTAAAAAGTTAAAAGTACCGTAAGTGGTTGCCAAGAACAGACATCACAATCATTGCAAGTCAAAGGAAATCCCGGCAGCCGGCAGTTGCTATTCAAGGTGCTCTTTTTTTCTGCCATAATATAATATCTTATGATGTGTTTCGGCACAATAGCCTTTGTCAACAAGGTTGACAAAGGCTATTGTGCTGAAATGTGTCATAATAAGATATTATATTATGACAGAAAAATAAAGAGCACCTTTAATAGCAACTGACGGCTGTCAGGAATTCCTTTGACTTGCATGCGGAGCTGTACTCCTTCCCGTTGCAGCGCGTATGCCGTGGCCGAGTGTTGGCAGATTTTAATTATTGATCACAATCATTGCAGACTGGGCCTGGAAATGAGTCCCGGCCACTTGAGAAGAGTCATGGTTATTCATAAATTCCTGTTCTCTCTGCCCACCTGTCTTCTACCTAGTTTTCTCCCTTTCTCTCTAGGAGAGAACTGCCAATGTTCAGCAGATGGGTGAGCGTGCAGGAGATTATGAATAACCAGGACTCTTTTCAAGGCCGGTGCTGCAGTGATTATGATTCTGGTTCTCAGCAACCACTTACTTTTAGCTCATGAGTGAAACACTGCTAAAATCAGTATTTCTGTCACAATTTTATGCTGCCCTCAGTGAGGTCCGCATAAAGTTGATGACAGGTTCCCTTTAAGTAAAAGGAGGGAACTCTTAGGCCATATCTGGATTTCCGTGAGCTTAATCGCATTGCTGTCCATGATCCCTATCCCCTTCCTTTGATCCCAGATTTGTTCAATCAGATTGTCGGTGCCAAGGTGTTCTCTAAATTGGATTTGAGGGGGGCATATAATCTGGTAAGGGTCAAGGAGGGGACGAATGGAAGACGGCCTTTAATACCCCTGAAAGTCATTTTGATAATTTGGTCATGCCTTTTGGGTTGACCAATGCTCCTGCTGTTTTTCAAGATTTCATTAATGACATCTTTTATCATCTGGTAGGCAGGTTTATTGTTGTGTATCTGGGTGATATTTTAATTTATTCCCCCGACATGGAGAAGCATCAGGATCATGTGAGACAGGTGTTACAGATCCTAAGGGAGAATAAATTGTATGCTACGATGGAAAAGTGTGTATTTGCGGTTCCGGAAGTGCAATTCCTGGGTTACCTACTCTCATCTTTGGGTTTTCGTATGGATCTGAAAAAAGTCTGTGCTGTGCTGGACTGGGATCGTCCCGAAAATCTGAAATCGCTTATGCGATTTTTGGAGTTCACTAACTACTACCATAAATTTATCTTGAATTACTCGACTGTTGTTAAACCATTGACAGATGACTAAGAAAGGTGCGGAATTCTCAGTCTGGTCTGATGAGGCATTACATACCTTTTCAGTGGTAAAGGAATGTTTTGCTTCTGTTCCTATACTGGTGCAGCTGTATGTGTCACAGCCATTAATTGTGGAGGTTGATGCATCCAAAGTAGGGGTAGGAGCAGTCTTGTCGCAGGGCCCTTCACCTAGTAAATGGCGCCCATGTGCTTTCTTCTCTAAGAAACTCACGGCTGCTGAAAGAAATTATAATGTAGGCAATAGAGAATTTCTGGCCATTTAGTTGGCTTTTGAGAAATGGAGTCATTGGTTGGAAGGAGCGGTTCATCCAATTACTGATCACAAAAATCTGGCTTACCTGGAGTTGGCTAAATGTCTGAACCCAAGGCAGGCCAGATGGTCGCTGTTTTTTACCATATTTAATTTCATTGTCACCTATCGCCCTGGGATTAAGAACGTCAAGGCGGATGCCTTGTTGCATAGCTTTCCTGGGGGGGGAGGGGGGATTAGGAAGATCCTGGTACTATCTTGTCTAAAGGGGTAGTAATATCCGCTCTTTATGCTGACCTTGAGGCAGAGGTGTTTGTTCCTTCTGAATTAAGGCACAAGGTGTTCGAGGAACATCACTGTATAGTTCTTACAGGACACCCTTGGAGCAGATCCACAGTCAATCTCATCTCTCTTAGATTCTGGTGGCCGGGGTTGCGTAAATGTGTGGAGGGCTATGTGTCAGCCTGTAGTACTTGTGCACATGCTAAGGTAACACATACTCACCTTTAGAATCTTTACTTCAGTTGTCCATCCCGTCCAGACTTTGGACTCATTTGTCCATGGACGTTATCACAGATTTGTCGAATTCCTCAGGAAAAACTGTGATTCTGGTGGCTGATCGCTTCAGTAAGATGTCAAACTTTATAGCATTAATAGGGCTACCTAATGTTAAAACTCTAGCACAAGTGTTTGTTGACAACATCGTGAAGCTACATGGTATTCCCTCTGATGTGGTGTCTGATAGGGGGACTCATTTTGTTTCCAGATTCTGCAAGGCGTTTTGCACTCGCTTGGTGGTACAATTGTCCTTCTCTTTGGCCTTTCACCCTCAGTCGAACGGATAGACTGAGCGCACTAACCAGAATCTGGAGACTTATCTGAGATGTTTTGTCTCAGACAATCAGGAGGAGTGGTCTTCTTTTTGTCTTTGGCAAAGTTTGCCATAAATAACCATAGGCAGGAGTCCACTGATAAGTCGTCGTTTTTGGGGCATATGGGTTTCATCCGCAGTTTGGCACATTTTCTGGTACTGAGACTTCTGGTATACCTGAAGAGGAAAGATTTTTCCATTCTTGTCATCTGTTTGGTGGAAAATTTTAAATAATCTGAAAAAGATGGCCAAGAAGTATAAACGAATGGCTGACAAGAGGTGTGTGAGTGGTCTGGACCTGAGAGTGAGTGATTCTGTGTGGCTGTCCACAAGAAACATTAAGTTGAAAGTACCTTCGTGGAAGTTGGGCCCAAGGTTTATTGCTCCATATAAGATCTCTGCAATAATTAATCCGGTAGCCTTTCGTCTTGACCTTCTGCAGGCTTTAAAGATTCATAATGTTTTCCACAGATCATTACTGAAGAGATATATCGAACCTGCTGAACCGTCCACCCTGCCACCCCTCCTGTCATGATGGACTGTAATCTTGAATTTCAGATCGCCAGGATAGTGGACTCCCGAATTCTCCGTAGATCCCTCCAGTATCTCATTAACTGGAAGGGTTATGGTCCAGAGGAGAGAATGTGGTTTCCAGAGTTTGTTAATGCCAGTTGCCTTGTGAAAGCCTGGGTGTCCGGAGGTCACCCGTAGAAGGGGGGTACTGTCACGGTACCGTCTGTGACAAAGGTTAGAAGATCGGACTGCACGTGAGTTTAACTGACAGTCTCTTGATTCTCAGTGTTGTGGTTTGGTAATGACCACACCTCTTCCCAGGTGCAGCCCGTGATCATTACTGCTTTCCCTACTTAGTTTGGTCTCACACTTCATACCATGCGGTTGATATTCTCTGCTTAGATTTGGAAGAGTTAGTGTGTGGACCTTACCTGTGTTCCTGTTCATCCATTTTCTATAAGATAAGTTGTACTGCTCTTTGTATTTGGTTGTTCCCCTGTTCTTGTTGTTACTAGGCCTCAGGGAGACGCTGGTTTGTTCATCTGGGAAGGAACCAGTAGTCTCATTCCCTGCCACTACCTAGGTTTTTTCTGGGCTCCTAGGGTCTAGGTTCCGGCGTATGTATTTTCCCACCTTCAAGGTCTATACATACTGACAGGAGTCAGTGCCAGGTTTAGGAGCTTCCTAGGAGGTGACCTTTTCCCTCTCCCTAGCTTTGAGGCCTAGTTCTGTTCCTTCCCCTCCCCTGTATTCGTGACACGGCCTCAGTTATATGTTCTAAAGCCTTTTTTTGTCATGTAGTAGTGGGGAAAAAGAAAAAGGGCTTATTAGCCGTTGTGTGGTGAAGTTAGATAATTAAAGCCCTTTTTGGCATGTATTAGTGACAAAAAAAAAACACGTTATTTGCTGTTCACGGCTCAGTTATGTTATAAAGCCTTTTTTTTGGTGTGTATTAATAACATAGCATATAAAGCCACAAAAATACATTTGTCCATCCAGTTCGGCCTGTTATCCTGTAAGTTAATCCAAAGGAAAGCAAAAAAAAACCCTGTGAGGTAGAAGCCAGATTTCCCCACTCAAGGGTAAAAAATTCCTTCCCAACTCCAATCAGGCAATCAGAATAACTCCCTGGATCAACAACCCATCTCTAATAACTATAGACTGTAATATTATTACACTCCAGAAATGCACCCAGGCCCTTCTTGAACTCTTTTAGTGAACTCACCATCACCAGCTCTTCAGGCAGAGAGTTCCATAGTCTCACTGCTCATACCGTAAATAATTCTCTTCTATGTTTGTGCACAAACCTTCTTTCCTTCAGACGCAGAGGATGTCCCCTCGTCACAGTCACAGTCCTGTGGATACATAGATAATAGGAGAGATCTCTGTACTGACTCCTTTTTATTATACATAGTAAATAGATCTCCCCTCAGTTGTCTTTTTTCTAAAGTGAATAATCCTAATTTTGATTATCTTTCAGGGTACTGTAGTCCCCCCATTCCAAATATTTCTTTACTTGCCCTCCTCTGAACCCTCTCCAGCTCTGCTATGTCTGCCTTGTTCACAGGAGCCCAGAACTGTACGCAGTACTCCATGTGTGGTCTGACTAGTGATTTGTAAAGTGGCAGGACTATGTTCTCATCACGGGCATCTATGCTCCATTTGATGCAACCCATTATCTTGTTGACCTTGGCAGCAGTATGCACGGGTGATTTGCATTATTCCTTCCTATGTGCATAACCTTACATTTTTCCGTGTTAAACCTCATCTTCCACTTCTCTGCCCAAGCCTCCAATCTATCCAGATCCCTCTGTAGCAGTATTCTGTCCTCTTCCGTGTCAATTACTTTACAAAGTTTAGTGTCATCTGCAAAAATTGATATTTGTGCAAGCCTTCTACAAGATCATTAATAAATATATTGAAGAGAATAGGGCTCAATACTGACCCCTGAGGTACTCCACTAGTGACAGTGACCCAATCTGAGTGTGTACTCTAATAAGGTACAAGGAATTATCGTGGATGATAGGTATGTGTCACCGACATTCCTGGCCTCGGTGGAGTAAGAGCCGGTTTTCATGTGTCAGCAGCAGTTGTTGTGTGAAACCTTGCTATCTAGTATGGCTGTAAATAGCTGATCCGGGACGGCTGTTACTGGGAGTAGTCAAAGTGCTGGGTGGGTGACTACTTCCCACGGTCCAGCCTATAAAAAAACAGCCAGCAGTGTCAGATGGGTGGATTACTCCTCTCTGACACTAGAGCTGTGTAAAACTCTGCTGAGATAGCAGTAGCTGCTGACTGCCCTCTAGTAGCTCTTCCTCGCTGAAAAGTGGAGCTGAGCCAAAAGCATTAGTACTTTTCGTGGTGAGGGAACAGAAAAGGACAGAGGCAGGTTGAAGACAGGTGAGGGCACTGGGCCTGTTCCAGGGCCATTCCAACTAAGGGTTGTGTCTGATGAACCCACCGACTGTTGGCTGGGGGTGTCTGATGTAATTTGGGATGACGTGGATGACCGAGTTAACCAATCAAGAACCGCTGGGTTGCTGGTCAATCCACGACCGCTAGATGACACCGGGAGCTCAGGCCTCTCGCTGTGACTCCTGCTGCCACGCTACTTACTCTGGTGCGACTTCTGCTTGCACCCAAAACATTCAGGCCTCTGCAAATCCTTTGTGCATTGCCTGGCACTTCTCTGCCTGACATACTTGTAGCTGAACTACACAAATTAAATGGAAATTAAAACACCCCTAAAAGCGACAAATATATATATATATATTTAACTAAAATAGTCCACTAAACGTTTTCACCACAATTAACTGCAGAAATGCACTGAGAATATATTTTTCTTGTACTGAAATACGACCCTATATGCTTTGACAAGATAAAAATCAAAGAGTGAAGTGCGTATATATATTTCTTGTAGTACTGAAATATGCCACTATATGCTTTGACCAGAAAAAACGTAGAGTGAAGTGCGTATATATATTTCTTGAATTACTGAAATACGCCCCTTTTCGCTTTCACCAGAAATAACTGCAGAAGTGAAATGAGTATATATTTTTCTTGTTGTACTGAACCACGCCCCTATACGCTTTCACCAGAAATAACTGCAACAGTGCAGAGCGTATATATTTTTCTTGCTGTAATTAAATACACCCCTATACGCTTTCAACATAAATAACTGCTGAAGCGAACTGAGAATATATTTTTCTTGTTGTACTGAACTACGCCCCTATACGCTTTCACCAGAAATAACTGCAAAATTCCAGTGCGTATATATTTTTATTTTTTTTCTGTAATACGACCCTATATGCTTTCACCAGAAATAACTGCAAAATTCCAGTGAGTATATATTTTTATTTTTTTACTGTCATATACGCTATACGCTTTCACCAGAAATAACTGCAATAGTGCAGTGGGTATATACTTTTCTTGTTGGACGGAAATAGGCCCCTATACGCTTTCAACAGAAATAACTGCAGAAGTGAACTGAGAATATATTTTTCTTGTTGTACTGAACTACGCCCCTATATGCTTTCCCCAGAAAAAACTGAATCAGTGCAGTGTGTATATATTTTTCTTTTTTACTGTAATACGCCCCTATACGCTTTAAACAGAAATAACTGCAACAGTGCAGAGCGTATATATTTTTGGACTGAAAGAGGCCACTATACACTTTGACCAGAAAAAACTGCGTGTGAAGTGCGTATACATTTTTCTTGTTGTACTTAAATACGCCTCTATACACTTTCAACATAAATAACTGCTGAAGTGAACTGAGAATATATTTTTCTTGTTGTACTAACCTACGCCCCTATATGCTTTCACCAGAAATAACTGCAAAATTGCAGTGCGTATATATTTTTCTTTTTTTACTGTAATACGACCCTATATGCTTTCACCAGAAATAACTGCAAAATTGCAGTGCGTATATATTTTTCTTTTTTTACTGTAATACGCCCCTATACGCTTTCACCAGAAATAACTGCAATAGTGCAGTGCGTATATTCTTTTCTTGTTGGACGGAAATAGGCTACGCTTTGACCAGAAAACAATCAAAGAGTGAAGTGTGTATATATTTTTCTTGTAGTTCAGAAATACCCCCCTCTATGATTTCACCAGAAATAACTGCAACATTGCAGTGCATATATATTTTTCTTGTTGTACTGAAATACGCCCCTATACGCTTTCAACAGAAATAACTGCAGAATTGAACTGAGAATATATTTTTCTTGTTGTACTGAACTACGCCTCTATATGGTTTCCCCAGAAATAACTGCATCAGTGCAGTGCGTATATATTTATCTTTTTTTTACTGTAATACGCCCCTATATGCTTTAAACAGAAATAACTGCAACAGTGCAGAGCGTATAAATTTTTCAACTGAAATAGGCCACTATACGCTTTGACCAGAAAACAATTAAAGAGTGAAGTGCGTATACATTTTTCTTGTAGTTCAGGAATACCCCCCTATACGCTTTCACCAGAAATAACTGCAACAGTGCAGTGCTTATATACAGTGGATATAAAAAGTCTACACACCCCTGTTAAAATGTCAGGTTACTGTGATGTAAAATAATGAAACAAAGATAAATCATTTCAGAACTTTTTCCACCTAATATTTCGGGTTTGGGTACCAAACATGCCGATTTTTCTCACATTTTCCCGCAACGCACCTGCTTCCTATCACACGCAATGTTTTCTTCCCTCCACCTAAAAGATTTCAGTTTTTTTTTTATTGAGTGGTACAGTTTATAGATCACATTAAAGGTGGAAAAAGTTCAGAAATGATTTATCTTTGTCTAATGTTTTTACATCACAGAAACCTCACATTTTAACAGGGGTGTGTAGACTTTATAGCGACTGTATATATATATATATATATATATATATATATTTATATATATTTCCTGCCTGGTGTTTTTTGCAATTACAGTACCACAAGTCACACCTCCATGGATCCAGGAAGTGGTTAAGTACAATTTTATAACTGATTGGAGTAAGAGCTAAAAATAAGAAGGCAATGTGTTTATATCTCTCTCCTGAGAAACTTAAGCTTCAAGCATATCATTACCAGAGATTCTTGCATTAATCAAACATAATCCTTAGCTTCTGTCCATGAGAAGTTTTTTCTACTTTTGCTTCATAGGAGCAAAGTGGTAATTAGAGGGGGGTGTTAAAGAAAACCTGATGTCTGCACTCACTGGAAACACTAGGTTGTGGCACTTATTAAGGTTGCAGTTTTATATGGTGGTTTTAATCTCTGGTCTCCCTGTTAATAATTGTGGCACATCTTGGGCCAACCATGTATCAGAACTAGGAGCTGGCGTACATATTAGGAAAAATTTATGTAAATAGAGCATGCACCAAAATCTTTGCACAATGCACATATAGACTAGGATTGATTTGATAACAATTATAACAACAAGGTATGCTTCTTCTCTGGAACCACTATTGTCCATCGATTGTGTCTGATGTTGCAAGTCAACCCCTGCAAACTAATGGAGCTGAGCTTCAATAACAGACACTGACCTTGTACAAGATCAATGTATAAAATGTAGCCAGCCCATACACTTTTCGACCTCTATGTCCATGCAGGGGAAACATGGAACTCTAATCCTTTGACCAAGTTAAAGGGGTTGTCCGGGTTCAGACCTGAACCTGGACATATCCCCATTTTCACCGCCCCGGCTCCCCTGATATAAGCATCAGAGCATGCTTACATCAGGGCTGTTTGTTTTTGTTTTTAAAAATACTAGGTGGAGGCTTCCGCCCAGCAGTGTCCCTGGTGATGTCACCAGCTCTGATGTGCGGGCTTTAGCGCTACCCTAGCTGTTTTATAGGCTAGGGCAGTGCTAAAGCCTGCCCATTAGTGCCGGTGATGTCACCGGGCTCACTGCTAGGTGGAAGCCTACACCTAGCATTCCCCATGGAGAGCCCGGTACATCACTGAATATCCAACAAAAAAGCTTTGCCCTGCAAGATTCAGTGCAGGGCTAAGGAGAGCATTGGAGCATGAAATGCTCCTTTGCTTATATCAGGGGGGCTGCCTGGGTTGAAATGGGGGTATGTCCGGGTTCAACCCCTTTAAGCTAAAAACACATGATTGTAAAAATAGACCAGGCACTCTATATATGTAGCCAACAAGTGAGATATTTATTATATAAAATCAATTACTTAAACAACAAGATAAAAAAATTGCATAAAATAGCAGTAGCACAATATATAACAATAAATAGCAATAATATAGCAGCAACAGACAACAAGGTAGCAGTAATTGGCAATAGTAAGTATCAGCAGCAATAGTATAGTTCAATAGCAGCAATTTAAAGCAAGGGTCATAATGGGTTAAAGTCCATTCAAATAAACCGCAAGTGTAAGTCGGGAGCTCCTTTAAACTCCAGTAATGCCAATGTCTTTCTTTCAAATAAATTACCCAAGAATTGGGTCAGGGCAATGTCTTATATTAGAATTCCACTCCTGGTTGATTCACAGTATAGCGGGAGAGACTGGAGGGTACAATGTAAACCGCAATGTTGGGTCCCACACACAGTTATATTTGCTTATTCCCTGTTACCTTGTTCTTGTCTCGTTCCCGTCTCTCAATACCGACTCGTTGGTCTCAGCTGACTCTGTATTCAGTCTCGTCAGCGAATTTAGCGCTCGTTGAACTCGAGTGCCACCAGGGTTTATTCGTTCCAGGAACTTCGATTTAAATCCAGGGGAGACTTTCTACCAGCATGCCGATGTAAGGTATAGCCCATACGCGTTTCGGGGACGTGGCCCCTTCCTCAGTGGAGGACCCTTCCTCAGTCCACTGAGGAAGGGGCCACGTCCCCGAAACGCGTATGGGCTATACCTTACATCGGCATGCTGGTAGAAAGTCTCCCCTGGATTTAAACCGAAGTTCCTGGAACGAATAAACCCTGGCGGCACTCGAGTTCAACGAGCGCTAAATTCGCTGACGAGACTGAATACAGAGTCAGCTGAGACCAACGAGTCGGTATTGAGAGACGGGAACGAGACAAGAACAAGGTAACAGGGAATAAGCAAATATAACTGTGTGTGGGACGCCACATTGCGGTTTACATTGTACCCTCCAGTCTCTCCCGCTATACCGTGAATCAACCAGGAGTGGAATTCTGATATAAGACATTGCCCTGACCCAATTCTTGGGTAATTTATTTGAAAGAAAGACATTGGCATTACTGCAGTTTAAAGGAGCTCCCGACTTACACTTGCGGTTTATTTGAATGGACTTTAACCCATTATGACCCTTGCTTTAAATTGCTGCTATTGAACGATACTATTGCTGCAGATAGCTGCTGATACTTACTATTGCCAATTGCTGCTACATTGTTGTCTGTTGCTGTTAAATTATTGCTATTTATTGTTATATATTGTGCTACTGCTATTTTATGCTATTTTTTTATCTTGTTGTTTTAGTAATTGATTTTATATAATAAATATCTCACTTGTTGGCTACATATATAGAGTGCCTGGTCTATTTTTACAATTTTCTACAACCCCCTTGTGGCTGGGTGGGCCACTTAGAGCACCTAGAGCACCTGTTCCGCATTGTCTAATTGGAGTGATCCACAGATTTTCTTCTCTAAAAACATATGATGTTTAAAAGGGGGACATTCATTTAAAATTGCATCATTACCAACGTTCTTCCATTTATAAATCCAACTCAGTTATGAGTAAAAATTTAAGGATATGTTCACATGCTGCAGAAAAATTGTGAACAATCTGCACACAATGGGAGAAATTCATTAAGACAGGCATTTGCTATTCTGTTCTTGATTTCCGCTCTTCTGATGTAGGAGGCACTTACTTTATACAGTATGATGAGGCACATCCTCTGGCAAGTCCAGGTGCCAGACTGAAATCTACTCCAGCTCGTAGTTGGCAAAGATTTCAGTTATCATTTACATGTACAAGGGTGACTGGCCCTGTCCACACCCCAACCGCATTACACCCCCTTTTCGAAAAGTGAAATTTAACATTGAAAAAGTCACAAAACCAGGGAGGGCGACGATGGGGAAGATAAATCTCTCCTTTTGAGAGAAATTTGAAAAGTGGTGAAAGTTGAAACCAAATTTATCAAATGTCATACAGAACATAATAAATGAGACAGTGCAGAGTTGTGACATTTAATGGCAATTGCAATTTTTTCCAGCAACTGTGACATTTTTACATCAATTTTTGAGAGAGTACTGAATATGGCCAACTCTGGAGGAGCCTGGGGATTTATTTTATTTTTTTAAAGTTGCAATTTCGCTTACAGCATGTGAGTTTACGCTTGTCTGGGGTACTGTTACAACATTGCGTATATTTGCTCCTTTTCTCTGATAATACATAAAAAAATGTGATGCTACTAACGCCACTTCATTAACCACCCCCACTTTTTTCAGATGATTTCTAGTTTGATGTGAATCCTTCTTCAGGCCCCATGCACATGAATGTATTTTCAGTCTGCTCTCACTCTGCACTTTTTGCAGATCAGATGTAGACCAATTCATTTCAATGGAGATGCAAAAAATGCGGACAGCACACCGCGTGCTGTTCCGTATCCGTATGTCTGTTCTGCGGCCTCACAAAAAATATAGAACATATTCTATTCTTGTCCATTTTGCACATAAGGATAGAACATTTCTACCGGAGGTGAAAAAAAATTGGTGGCATTCATAGTTACATAGTTGATACGGTTTAAAAAAGACATAAGTCCATCAAGTTCAACCAAGGGATAGGTGGGGTCGCGAATCCCAGAAGTAATTGAGACTCAGATTTCTACACATTTTCATAAGCATTAATGTTGTTTACTTTTAAGAAATTATCTAAACCCTTTTTAAAACTGTCCACTGTTCCTGCTGTGACCACGTACTGAGGAAGTCTATTCCACAGATTCACAGTTCTTACAGTAAAGAAGCTTTGACGCTTCTGGAGACTGAACTTTTTCTTTTCCAGTCGGAGGCAGTGCCCCCTTGTCTTTCGAGGGCATTTTACATGGAACAGTTTTTCACTGTATTTTTTGTATGGTTCATTTATATATTTGTATAGGTTAATCATGTTTCCCCTTAGACTTCTCTTCTCAAGACTAAATAAATTAAAAAAAAATTTCATAACTAAGACCCTCCATGCCCTTATCAGTTTAGTTGCTCTCCTATAAACTTTTTGCAGCTGCAGTGCATCCGTTCTATGTACTAGTACCCAGAACTGAACTGCATATTCCACATGAGGCTGCACCAACGCTTTGTAAAGGGGTAATATTACATCCCTGCCCTGCAAGTCCATGCCTCGTTTAATGCATAACAATATCCTGGTGGCCTTAGAAGCAGCTGATTGAAAATGTATGCTGTTATTTGATCTACCATCTGCAAGGACACTCAAATCCTTCTCTATAAGTGACTCTCCCAGTGTTACATCACCTAGGACATATGAAGCATGGAGATTATTACTACCAAAATGCATAACTTTACATTTATCCACATTGAACCTCTATTTGCCAAGTTGATGCCCAATCACTCAGAGTGTTCAAGTCAGCTTGTAGTTTATGGACATCTTCCATAGACTGTACAGTACTACATAGCTTGGTGTCATCTGCAAAAATAGAAATGGTGCTATTAATCCCATCCTCGATATCATTAATAAATAAATTAAATAATAGAGGGCCCAGCACTGAACCTTGGGGTAGACCACTTATGACCCGGGACCATTCTGAATAGGAATCAATGACCACAACTCTCTGGACATGGTCCTTCAACCAGTTTTCAATCCAATTACAAACTATACCTTCCAAGCCTATTGACCTTACTTTACCTGTTAAACGTCTATGAGGAACAGTATCAAAAGCCCTTGCAAAATCCAGAAACACTACATCCACAGCCACCCCTCTGTCCAGGCTACTACTCACCTCCTCATAAAAACAAATCAGGTTAGTCTGACAACTTCTGTCCTTGGTAAACCCATGTTGGTTATCCCTTATAATATTATTTACAGTCATATACTCCTGTATATAGTCCCTTAAGAGTCCTACAAACATTTGTCGCATAACAGAAGTTAAACTAACTGGTCTATAATTACTGTGAAGGACCTAAATCCTTTTTTGAATATGGGCACCATATTTTCCTTACGCCAGTACCTAGAGAATCTTTAAAAATTACTAAACAGGGGCACAGCAATGACTGAACTAATGTCACGAGGGTGTCAAGAGCCACATCTGACTCCGTTATACCTGGGGTCAGGAAGTTGCAGTGGGTGGCTGCGCGCTCTATGTCTAAAGATCGCGCTGTTACTTAATGGTAGCTTTCTGTGTTTGCCTTGCAATCCTTTTTGTCTCACTCAGGGATCCGTAGCTCCTTCTCCTCAGCTGTTCCTTGTCCAGCACTCCCAACCTCTTTATATTCCCCTCTCCCACTTCTCTGGTTGCCGGATATAGAGCTTCTTGCCTGGACTTCTATACTGACCCACTGGAGCTGAGTTGCTGTTATTCCTGGTTGTCGTACCAGAGCATTACCCTCCGGATCCCTGTTGGTTGTTTGTTGTCGCCCACCTGGGACTATATGTTTTGTCAGTATTGTCTGTCCTCTCCCTGGTGTATTCCTTTAGTGTTAGTGGTGCAGACTAGTGTTCCCACCGCCCTATTCACTACTTAGGGCTCATCTTAGGAAAAGCCAGGGTTTAGGCACGTGATCGGCGTATGGGTGAGAAACCCGTCTAGGGACGTCAGGGCAGTCAGGTGCCAGCCTTAAGGTGAGTCAGGGGTCACCATCTTTTCCTCTCCCTTGGACAGGGCCTTCCTTTTCCCTCCCTTTGCATCACATATGGGATCATTCACATTACCTTATTTAACTTGTCTTGGACCATATCTACAGTTAGCCAATTAAATATATCACTGGATGTACTAACATCCCCGGCGCCACAGATATCAGCTCCTTTCTCTTATGTTGTATATACAGAGCTAAAAAAAAACATTTAGTAACTCTGCCTTTTCCTTATATTCAGTGACTACCCCCCCCCCCCCTACCATTATTTAGGGAACCTATCTGCTCGGACCTTGGTTTTTTAGCATTTATATATTTAAAGATTTTTTGGGGATTTGTTTTGCTCTCTTTTGCTACCTGTTGTTCGTTTTATATTTTTGCTAATTTTATCATTTTTACAGATTTTATTAAGGCCTTTGTAATCTTCAAATGCTACAGCTGACCCCTCATATTTGTATTTTTTAAATGCCCTTTTTTTTGTCTTTTATTGCCCTTTTTACAGTAGCTGTAAGCCACGGGAGGGTTTAATTTTAGCCATTTATACATGTTACCTAAAGGAATACCGGTACATTTTTTTGAGAAATGTGGATTTAAAGCTCTCCCATTTATCCTCTGTATTATTATGTGACAAACGCTGCTCCCAGTCTATGCCCTGAAATGCTGCCCTCAACCCAGGGAAATTGGCCTTTTTAAAGATCAGTGTCTTAGCTCTGCCTGACAGAGTTTGCTTTTTATAGTTTAGGGGGAATATAAATATATTGTGGTCACTATTATGTAGTTGTTAGGATTCTCTGTGTCAGCTGATAGAGGACTGGGAATTAGTCCAATATTGCTGATTGCTGACTCTCAGAGACAGGACCCTGGTGTCTGCACCTGTTACCTTGAATGGAGCTACCTGCAGTAGTGTGAACAGAGTCCAACAAAGGCAGAATAAAGGAACAGATGGTCTTTACTGGCAGACAGTATTCAAAAGTCACTTGACAGATACAGGCAACACAAAGTTCAGAGCAATATAGCATGCAGATATAAGCAGTCTCATAGGCAGCACAGGGTCTGGATCCAGGCAGACTTACAGGAGGAGATGGACAGATGCATAGTCAGGCAGTGCAGATATAAGCGGTCTTGTTGTCAGGCAGTGCAGGGTCTGGATCTATGCAGACTTACAGGAGGAGATGGGCAGATGCGTAGTCAGGCAGTGCAGAGATCTATAATCCAGGTGATCGATTAAACAGTCAGCAGGCAGATGCGTAGTCAAATGAAGCGGAGGTCAGAATCCCGGAAATCCAATAAACAGACACAGTGGAATGCTTCAGCGGGAGTCAAGAGGTACAACAACCACACTTTGGCACTTCATGATGAGTGAAGCTGCCTTAAATACAAAATAGTCCCGCCTCATGGTGGGGATGGTAATCAGGAACCAGCTGCCTACGCCTATAAGAAAGGGAGAGGTGCGTGCGCGCGTGCTATAGCGCATCAGATGACACCTGGCAAAGAGGACGGACGCGGCGGTATGCTGGCGGGCACCTGCGTCTCCTACAAGGTAAGCCAGTACTGGGACCCATAGTGCTGCAATGTGTAGACAGCGATCTGCCACCCTGCAGTGGAGACGCAGATCCCATACTGACAGTAGCCCCCCTCTTATGCCCCTCCTCCACACGGCTGACCTGGAGAGAAATTTCTTCAGCAACAGAGGGGCATTAATATTCTCTGCAGATTCTCATGACCTTTCTTCAGGCCCGTAGCCCTTACAGTCCACCAAATAGAAGGTCTTACCTCTGATAATCCTCCTGTCTAGAATGTCCTTAACTTCAAACTCATCATCCATAGTGATAGGAGGAGGGTTCTGTGAAAAGCCTTTGCAAAACCTGTTAAAGACAGCTGGCTTAAGTAACGAAACATGAAATGAGTTGGGAATCCGCAAGGTAGCAGGTAGTTTGAGCTTGTAGGCAACAGGATAAATTTTCATGATCACAGAAAAAGGTCCCCAGAATCGCGGAGCCAGTTTGTAGGAGGGAAGTCTGAGATGGATATTCTTAGAAGAAAGCCATACCTTGTCTCCAATGGCAAACTGAGGAGGAGGTCTGCGCCTCTTATCCGCAGACCTTTTCATCTGGTCCGCTGTTCTCCGAAGCGATACTTTAGTGTCAGACCAGACCCGAGACAGCTGCTCCACACAGGAATCTGCCGCAGGAACTCCAGAAGAAGGCCGCACGGGAAGAGGAACACTTGGATGTCGTCCATAGACCACAAAAAATGGAGATTTACCTGTGGCTTGGTTGACTCTATTGTTATGAGCAAATTCCGCCCAGGGAAGATGCTTAACCTAGTCATCCTGATGGGCATTGGTGAAATGTCGCAGGAAGCTGACCAATATTTGGTTGATGCATTCCACCTGGCCGTTAGACTGTGGATGATAGGCAGAAGAAAAGTCCAAAGAGACATTCAGAGACTTACATAAAGATCTCCAGAACCGGGAGGTGAATTGTACTCCTCTATCCGAGACGATATGGAGGGGAAATCCATGAAGGCGGAAGATATGTAAAATGAATAGCTTAGCCAGACGAGCAGATGGCAGACCTGGAAGCGGAATAAAGTGCGACATCTTAGAAAAACTGTCAACGACAACCCAAATGACTGTACAGCCCTCTGAGACAGGTAAATCGGTTATGAAGTCCATACCAATATGCTGCCAGGGGACCTCAGGCACCGGAAGAGGCAATAATAAACCTGCAGGTTTCAGTCTGGGAGACTTATTCTGGGCACACAAGGTACAGGAAGCCATAAAGCCTACAATATCCGCGGTTATGGATGGCCACCAGTAATGTCTGGAGATGAGATTCAAGGTCCCCCGTTGACCTGGATGGCCAGCAATCTTGGATGCATGCCCCCACCGTAAAACCTTCTTTCGTTTAGATTCCGGAACAAAGATCTTACCTGGGGGAACCTTGGACAGGTTAACTGGAGCCACTGGGACTACTTTAGTTGGTTCAATGATAAACTGGGGTTTGTCTTCTGAATCTGTGGTTTCAAAGGACCTGGAGAGAGCGTCCGCTTTGATATTTTTGTCAGTGGACCGAAAATGCAATTGAAAATTTAATCGGACAAAGAAGAGAGACCAACGGGCCTGAAGAGGACCATGATTATCTGCTCCGCCCGAAGTCGCTGAGCTGTCTGCAAATAGGTGAGGTTCTTATGATCGGTGTAAATTATGACCGGTAGGCTAGAACCTTCCAGAAGATATCTCTATTCCTCTAGAGCCAACTAAATTGCTAGGAGTTCCCTGTCCCCAATAGAATAGTTTTTTTCGGCATTGGAAAATAACTTAGAAAAAAAAAACACAAGGAGACATATGACCTGAGGCATTCTTCTGTGACAGGACCGCCCCGGCTCCCACGGAGGATGCGTCCACCTCCAAGAAGAACTGTTTGTTGGGTTCTGGGTGTCTAAGGACTGGAGCTGAAGAAAAGGCTTGCTTGCGGGAGGAAAATGCCGTCTCTGCTTCAGGGGACCATTGTTTGGGATTGGCACCCTTCTTGGTCAGACCAGAAATAGGAGCTGTCAGGGTAGAAAAATTACGGATGAATTGATGATAATTGGCAAAACCCAAGAACCGTTCTATTGCCTTCAGGCCGGAGGGACGGTGCCAGTCGAGCACTGCTGCCACCTTTCCAGGATCCATTTTGAGACCATGATCCGAGATGATGTACCCCAGGAAGGGCAGGGACGACTTTTCAAAGACACACTTTTCCAATTTCGCGTACAGACGATTCTCTCGTAAGCGTTGTAAAACCATCTGCACATGCCTGCGATGAGTTCTGATGTCTCTGGAAAAAATAAGAATATCATCCAAATAGACAACAACACAAGAATAGAGCAGATCTCGAAAAATGTAATTGACAAACTCCTGGAAGACAGCAGGGGCATTACTGAGCCCGAAGGGCATCACGAGGTATTCATAGTGGCAATCCCTGGTATTAAAAGCTGTCTTCCATTCGTCACCCTCATGAATCTGTATTAAATTATATGCCCCCCGCAAGTCCAGCTTAGAGAAGATCCGAGCCCTACAGAGTCTATCAAATAATTCAAAAATTAACGGTAATAGGTATTTATTCTTGATGGTGATCTTCACAAAAAAGAATCCTGCCCCTGCAGGTGAGGAAGACTTCCTGATAAAACCCCTCTCAAGGTTTTCCTTAATGTAATCTGCTGTTGCCTGCGATTCAGCAGGAGACAGAGGATAAACACGACCCCGAGGAGGAGAAGTCCCAGGTAGTAAATCAATTAGGCAGTCATAGGGGCGATGGGAAGGTAGTGTATCAGCCTCTTTTTTATCGAACACATCCGCAAAGGAATGATAGACCACCGGCAAGGCCTCCAGGTTTTTAGGGAGGGATATAGAGACCCTTCGTTGAATAGAACATAAGCACTTGCCTTGGCACAGCTGTCCCCATTGAAGAACCTCTCCAGAGCTCCACTCGATTACTGGATTGCGCATCCTAAGCCAGGGCAACCCCAGCAAAAGAGAATGGGACAGTTCAGGGAGCAAATAGAGAAATCTTTTCAACATGTAACCACCCTACCTGCAGTTCCAACAGCTCAGTGATGAACCGGACTGGATCCGTCAGTACTTGTCCACTGACGGCAGTCACCAGCAGGGGATTTTTAAGCAGGCGTACAGGAATGTGGTATTGACTTACCATAGCTTGGTGTATGAAGTTCCCTGCAGACCTGGAATCCAAGGAAGCAGATATGGAGACCTTGATGCCCCCAAGAACCAGAGTCACTTCATGATGAGTGAAGCTGCCTTAAATACAAAATAGTCCCGCCTCCGGGTGGGGATGGTAATCAGGAACCAGCTGCCTACTCCTATAAGAAAGGGAGAGGTGCGCACGCGCGTGCTATAGCGCATCAGATGACACCTGGCAAAGAGGACGGATGCGGCGGTATGCTGGCGGGCACCTGCGTCTCCTACAAGGTAAGCCAGTACTGGGACCCATAGTGCTGCAATGTGTAGACAGCAATCTGCCACCCTGCATTGGAGACGCAGATCCCATACTGATAGTAGTGTTTCTCAAACAGTAACATTTCCAACAAGCTCTGCATCATTTGAAATGACCAGATCCAACAGAGCATTGCCCCAAGTGGGAGCTTCTACAAACTGGCCCATAAAGTGGTCCTGCAGCAAGTTGAGGAATTTTCTCCCCTTTGCGGTTGAGGCAGAATCATGACCCCAGTCAATGTCTGGGAAGTTAAAATATCCCATTATGACCCATGTACCAGCCTGTGCAGCCTGCTCTATTTGGTTATACAGTTGTGTTTCTATCTCTTCTGTGATGTTAGGGGGTCTATAGATTACACCAAGTATTATTTTTTCAGTGTGTATATTCCTTTGAACTTCCATCCATAAGGTTTCCACATCCTCACCATCCTCACCCACAATTGCCTCTTTCACACTTGTCTTCAGATCACTCCTCAGATACAGGCACACGCCACCACCTTTTTTTATTGACCCTGTCTTTCCTAAATAGTGTAAAACCCTCAATATTAACAGCCCAGTCATGCGAAGAATCCAACCATGTCTCAGCCACACCAACTACATCTATGTGTTCTTCTAGTACCATACCACCCATTTTGCTAGCTAGACTTCTGGCATTTGTGAAAATACATTTTAAATTACTATTACCTGTAAAGTAAATATCTGGGATTTTTGGATTACCTTGCTTGATGTTTGAATGTAACAGGTTCTTGTTACCAGCAGCTCTATTTTTCTTCGGTGTATAGTTCTGCCCAGTCTTCTTCCTACTTTCCTCACTAACCCCAGCCCCCACTAAATCCCCACTGTCCCCTCCTATATCCTACTCTCTATCTACACTATCTACCCACTTATTAGTATGATCCCCCATCCTCGCCCCAGATCCTAGTTTAAAAGCTCCTCCAGCCGTCTAACCATTTTTTCCCCCAGGGAAGTTGCACCCGGTCCCCATTAAGGTGCAGCCCGTCTCTACTGTAGAGCCTGTAACCGACAGACAAGTCAGCCCAGTTTACCATAAACTCAAACCCTTTCTTCCTGTACCAGCTTCTGAGCCACTTATTTAACTCCTTAAGCTCCCCTTGTCTCTCTGTTGACGCTTGTGGCTTTGGTAGTATTTCTGAAAACACTACCTTGGAGGCCCTGGCCTAGAGCTTCTCTCCTAGTTCCCTAAAATAATTTTTAAGGACCTTCCATCTCCCACTGACTTTGTCATTGGTGCCAATGTGTACCATGACCGCCCGTTCTTTCCCAGCCCCACCCAGCAATCTGTCAATCCGATCCGTAATATGCTGGACCCGAGCACCTGGTAGACAACACACTGTTCAGCATTCACGGTCTCAGCAACAGATGACCCTGTCTGTCCTCCTAATAATAGAGTCCCCTACCACCAGCTTCTGTTTAACTTTTGCTACACTCCTTTTCCCATCCTTCCTGCAGGGGGCATCCTCCTGGTTACTAGGAAAAACTCCCTGCTGCAGTGTTGCTGGCCCTGGGCTTTCATCCCTAATAGCTAAACAGGCATATTTACTAGGGCGTTCCAGGTCAGGACTAGCCTCCCGGGCACTTTTCCCTCTACCCCTTCTCCCTACATTAACCCAACTACTGACCTGATCGTCCCGATCTTGCCCTCCTCCCACCTCCATTTCACTGGTATCCGTGTTTTTCGGATCTGTGATTTGCAGACCACAAAACAGATACGGCCTTATGGATATGTGATAAATTTGGTACAAACTAGATGGACTTAATTTCATACAAAAATGAGAATCTTTATTAATACATATTAAAAACTAATAACATAAACACAAGATGCATAGGAGTCCACATGGATGATGACCCTCAGGTATTAAGTTTATAATACTAGAACCTCAAGTACTGTATGCGTCACTGCTGTACTGAATTATTTAGTGAGTCTATCTCTACAGCAAAGGTCATAACCAAGGTCATTGGGACTCGGGGAACGTAAAGAAGGAAACACAAGTATTGCTGATGGGAAGATCAGTGGCATGCGTGCTGCAGGTGACATTGTGTCACACAAATAAAGTTATAAGGAAGAGATTCAGCCTTGTGCTATTCATGACAATTATTTATTTTGGTATGATTGCTGTGACAGGCCGCTACACAGTGAATTAGAGGAAGAATATGCTTGGTAATTATGTCTATTATAATTCACTGTCGATCAGCTGTCAGCACAAGCCTTATTTTCAATGTAAAACCTAACCAAGTACTAAACTTAAAGATTTTTTTATATAATGTATAGCGTCATGAATTCTACTCTTATTAAACGGAGGCACGATGCATAACAAAATAACAATCGTCATGATCACTAGTGTTGAACGAAGCGAGCTTTGGATCATAGATCTGAAGTAGCTTCGGTGAAAACTTCATTTGAATGCTGTATGATCGGTCTACATAAGACATTTAAATGTATGTGATCTGGGGAAGTGGAATTCTTGCAAGACTTTGGCAAATAACTTCGGACTTTGATTTTTAAACTTGAAAACCATTTTAAAACTGGAGTCGGCTTTGGTACTGTGGTACTAGGCTGTACGGAAGCGAATGATCACTATATGATATTAGCTTGGACACTGGCACTATCCTTTATGAACTGTAGGTTTATATGTTATTATTTATTTTCATAATGCATGTGTAACATATATACCTTAGGCTTCTCTGCATGCAGCACCACCAGCTTCCAGTTGCTGTAGTAACCAGGCCAGGCCTCTGAAAGCAGGAGCACTAGCTAATAAGAGACAGGTCTGGCACGTCCAGCGCAGTGATGTCTTGGGTCTGGACATGTCATGTGGGAAGCGTAGCCTATACAAGCAACTGTTGGCCAAGTTGCCTGTGACTGGTTCTTCGCCACACTAGCCTAGTTTTTCTCTTTCATTGATTCCAGATCTCTTGATGTCTGCTTGTTTACGACCTTGACACTTTTGCCTGACGATTTGGACTTTATGTGACATCCTGGTATTGACATCTGGCTTAGTAAGATTTACGATTTCTGATTTGGTTCTGTCAGGATTCTTCTAGTATTGACCTCGGCTTGGTAATGTTCTCAATTATTGTCTTTGGATTAGGTTTGCTTCTGTCTCTCCTGGTCTGACCTAACTTGTCTAATTTCCACTTCACTCTTTGTTGAATTGTACAATGCCGATCTCTCACTAGTTTATTATTTTTCATCCATAGTTTTTTTCCCTTCCCTCCTTGACCTCAGCACATACAGTATTCAGAAAGGGATTGTCGTCCAGTTGTGGGCTACTGTCTAGGGTGGATCATGCAAATAGGTAGAGACAGTGGTCCAGGTGGAGTTTAGGGCTCCCAGCTCCCTACCATGTTACTTATTACATGCACAGGCATTGAGCTTTAATGGTTTTAATGGGCTGTGCCTTTATGTTTTTAATTCCACCTGTTCTTTTACTGTGAGGACTCGATGATTTGTATGTGTTAATGCAGATCTAGCAGTTCTCCTCCTCCTTCAGCATGAAACCCCACGTTTACCTTTATGTGGGAAATTATTCAGATCTTTATTTTTGAACAATTTAATCAACAATATTCATTTTCGATGTATGCATCAACAGCATCAATTTTCATACAGTCATCTAAAAACATAGTTTAGATGAAAAGGAATAATGAAAAAATTAAGGGACGATAAGGATAAGCACAAAGAGTCAGAGTGAATATACCAGTCTGATTTGCTGGCAGCATGTCACGTAGCTGGGTCTTGATGGTGTTCTGTGCAGCCCACATTTTCTGGGACAGAGAATGCATAGTTACTGTGTCTGTCCAGTACTGTTTGTAAAAGCTTAGTTTCAAGGGGTTTTCTGATTAATGACATGTATGGCATATCCCATATGGAGGGATAATTACAAGGATGGCCACTGATCTCAAGAATAGAGGTGACTACAATCACTACTGGCAGAGTGACCCTTTATTATAATCTATGGAAACATGAGCGATATCCAGGGTATGCTTATGTGGATGTAAAGAGTTATGTTATGTAAAAACACCCCAATGTACGTGGACATGTGTCAGTACAAAAGTTATAATGAATTGAGGCAAGGTTTTAACCCTTCCTGTTTTATATTTCTGGTCTTCCCAGAACCATAACTTCTAATTTTTTTCTGTTCATATAGATGTATGAGGGCTTGTGTTTTGCACGATAAGTTGTACTTTTTAATGGCACCTTTTAATATTGGAAGCTGGAATAAAATGTAAAATAGGGTTTAATTGGAAAAAAAGAAATTCTTATAGGTTTCTTTTTTACAGTGTTACCTATGCAGTAAAAATAAACGGTTACCTGCGATTGCAGCAATGCCACATTATTGTGGGGAAAGGGGTGATTTATTTATTTTACTCATTTATATAACGCTAAAATATTACACAGCGCTTTACAGACATTGTCATCACTTGCTGTCCCCAGTGGAACTAACAGTCTAGGTTCTCTATTAGTATGTCTTTGGAGTGTTGTAGGAAATGGGAGTACCTGGAGGAAACCCACGCAAACACACAGAGAACATATAATCTCCTGGCAGATGTTGTCCTTGGTCAGATTCAAACCTTGGAACCCAGCACTGCAAGGCACCAGTGCTGACCATTGCTTTGCTAACCACTGAGCCACAATATATTTTTTCCTCTTTTTAAAAAAAATAAAAACTTTTCTGAACCTTTTTTACTTTTTTGAAGTTCCCCTTGGGAACTTGAACATGTGACTACCATGACAGTCTATGGGAGAGTCAAAACATTCCTGTGGAGCCCTGTCACCTACAGGCCTCCATAGGAATATAGTGTAGCTGTGGCTCAAGACTATCACCACAAATTAACTGATTATCACGTGGGGAAGCCATTTGGGCCCTGAGAGTGCAGTGCACGTGGGGAAAGCTGCCTCAGATCCTGTGGTCACAACTGACCATTGCATCTGAGGAGTTAAATGTCTGCGTTCTGCATTATCGTCGATCACAGACATTATCCCGGGGTGTCTGCTGCAGACTATGGCATATGCTCCACTATTTGTGTAGGGGCATTGATTTTATTTATGCTTGTAATATACTGTATTAGGAACAGGAAGCCTGCCTCTGCATTAACAGTGGAAACTGAAGGTGGGCTCTCCTTAGCAATACTCAGAGCATTGCCAAGGTAACTCTGTACACCATGTTTTCTATTATAAATAAACACATTTTCCTAATAAAGTATAATATAGAAATAAATAAAACCACTGTCCCTACTATCAGCCAGGAGGGCTGAGGGGCCACAAGGCTTTGTAAAGCCTGAAGTTTGGGGGGGGGGGGGGGGGGGGGGCCCTGCGACACCTACAGAAAGAGGGTCGCACGGTCAGAGTCGGGAGAACTTCTGGACCATCTCCCCCCAAGGATGCTGGTGTGGTCACAGCCTGGAGGCTGCTGGACCATACAGTTGCAAGAAAAAGTATGTGAACCCTTTGGAATTATATGGATTTCTGCACAAATTGGTCATAAAATGTGATCTGATCTTCATCTAAGTCACAACAATAGACAATCACAGTCTGCTTAAACTAATAACACACAAAGAATTAAATGGTACCATGTTTTTATTGAACACACTATGTAAACATTCACAGTGCAGGTGGAAAAAGTATGTGAACCCCTAGACTAATGACATCTCCAAGAGATAATTGGAGTGAGGTGTCAGCCAACTGGAGTCCAATCAATGAGATGAGATTGGAGGTGTTGGTTACAGCTGCCCTATAAAAACACACACCAGTTCTGGGTTTGCTTTTCACAAGAAGCTTTGCCTGATGTGAATGATGCCTTCCACAAAAGAGCTCTCAGAAGACCTACAATTAAGAATTGTTGACTTGCATAAAGCTGGAAAGGGTTATAAAAGTATCTCCAAAAGCATTGCTGTTCATCAGTCCACGGTAAGACAAATTGTCTATAAATGGAGAAAGTTCAGCACTGCTTCTATTCTCCCTAGGAGTGGCCGTCCTGTAAAGATGACTGCAAGAGCACAGCGCAGACTGCTCAATGAGGTTAAGAAGAATCCTAGAGTGTCAGCTAAAGAATTACAAAAGTCTCTGGCATATGCTAACATCCCTGGTAGCAAATCTACGATACCTAAAACACTAAACAAGAATGGATGTCATGGGAGGATACCACAGAGGAAGCCACTGCTGTCCAAAAAAAAAAAAAATTGAAGGAAAAATGAATTCCCAAGTTTATCAAGACATTTTGCAGGAGAACTGAAGGCCATCTGTCCACCAGCTAAAGCTCAACAGAAGATGGGTGTTGCAACAGGACAACGACCCAAAGCATAGAAGTAAAGTAAATAAAAACAACATAATGGCTTAAACAGAAGAAAATACGCCTTCTGGAGTGGCCCAGTCAGAGTCCTGACCTCAACCCGATTGAGATGCTGTGGCATGACCTCAAGAAAGCGATTCACACCAGACATTCCAAGAATATTGCTGAACTGAAACAGTTCTGTAAAGAGTAATGGTCAATAATTACTCCTGACTAGAGTTGAGCGAACACCTGGATGTTCGGGTTCGAGAAGTTCGGCCGAACATCCCGGAAATGTTCGGGTTCGGGATCCGAACCCGATCCGAACTTCGTCCCGAACCCGAACCCCATTGAAGTCAATGGGGACCCGAACTTTTCGGCACTAAAAAGGCTGTAAAACAGCCCAGGAAAGAGCTAGAGGGCTGCAAAAGGCAGCAACATGTAGGTAAATCCCCTGCAAACAAATGTAGATAGGGAAATGAATTAAATTAAAAATTAAATAAATAAAAATTAACCAAAATCAATTGGAGAGAGGTTCCATAGCAGAGAATCTGGCTTCCCGTCACCCACCACTGGAACAGTCCATTCTCAGATATTTAGGCCCCGGCACCCAGGCAGAGGAGAGAGGTCCCGTAACAGAGAATCTGTCTTCATGTCAGCAGAGAATTAGTCTGCATGTCATAGCAGAGAATGAGGCTTCACGTCAGCCACCACTGCAACAGTCCATTGGCATATATTTAGGCCCAGCACCCAGGCAGAGGAGGGAGGTCCCGTAACAGAGAATCTGTCTTCATGTCAGCAGAGAATTAGTCTGCATGTCATAGCAGAGAATGAGGCTTCACGTCAGCCACCACTGCAACAGTCCATTGGCATATATTTAGGCCCAGCACACACACAGGCAGAGGAGAGAGGTCCCGTAACAGAGAATCTGGCTTCATGTCAGCAGAGAATCAGTCTGCATGTCATAGCAGAGAATGAGGCTTCACGTCAGCCACCACTGCAACAGTCCATTGGCATATATTTAGGCCCAGCACACACACAGGCAGAGGAGAGAGGTCCCGTAACAGAGGATCTGGCTTCATGTCAGCAGAGAATCAGTCTGCATGTCATAGCAGAGAATCAGGCTTCACGTCAGCCACCACTGCAACAGTCCATTGTCATAAATTTAGGCCCAGCACCCAGGCAGAGGAGAGAGGTCCCGTAACAGACAATCTGGCTTCATGTCAGCAGAGAATTAGTCTGCATGTCATAGCAGAGAATGAGGCTTCACGTCAGCCACCACTGCAACAGTCCATTGGCATATATTTAGGCCTAGCACACAGGCAGAGGAGAGAGGTCCCGTAACAGACAATCTGGCTTCATGTCAGCAGAGAATCAGTCTGCATGTCATAGCAGAGAATGAGGCTTCACGTCACCCACCACTGCAACAGTCCATTGGCATATATTTAGGCCTAGCACACAGGCAGAGCAGAGAGGTCCCGTAACAGACAATCTGGCTTCATGACAGCAGAGAATCAGTCTGCATGTCATAGCAGAGAATGAGGCTTCACGTCACCCACCACTGCAACAGTCCATTGACATATATTTAGGCCTAGCACACAGGCAGAGCAGAGAGGTCCCGTAACAGACAATCTGGCTTCATGACAGCAGAGAATCAGTCTGCATGTCATAGCAGAGAATGAGGCTTCACGTCACCCACCACTGCAACAGTCCATTGGCATATATTTAGGCCTAGCACACAGGCAGAGCAGAGAGGTCCCGTAACAGACTATCTGGCTTCATGTCAGCAGAGAATCAGTCTGCATGTCATAGCAGAGAATGAGGCTTCACGTCAGCCACCACTGCAACAGTCCATTGGCATATATTTAGGCCCAGCACCCAGGCAGAGGAGGGAGGTCCCGTAACAGAGAATCTGTCTTCATGTCAGCAGAGAATTAGTCTGCATGTCATAGCAGAGAATGAGGCTTCACGTCAGCCACCACTGCAACAGTCCATTGGCATATATTTAGGCCCAGCACACACACAGGCAGAGGAGAGAGGTCCCGTAACAGAGAATCTGTCTTCATGTCAGCAGAGAATTAGTCTGCATGTCATAGCAGAGAATCAGGCTTCACGTCACCCACCACTGCAACAGTCCATTGGCATATATTTAGGCCCAGCACCCAGGCAGAGGAGGGAGGTCCCGTAACAGAGAATCTGTCTTCATGTCAGCAGAGAATTAGTCTGCATGTCATAGCAGAGAATGAGGCTTCACGTCAGCCACCACTGCAACAGTCCATTGGCATATATTTAGGCCCAGCACACACACAGGCAGAGGAGAGAGGTCCCGTAACAGAGAATCTGTCTTCATGTCAGCAGAGAATTAGTCTGCATGTCATAGCAGAGAATGAGGCTTCACGTCAGCCACCACTGCAACAGTCCATTGGCATATATTTAGGCCCAGCACACACACAGGCAGAGGAGAGAGGTCCCGTAACAGACAATCTGGCTTCATGTCAGCAGAGAATTAGTCTGCATGTCATAGCAGAGAATGAGGCTTCACGTCACCCACCACTGCAACAGTCCATTGGCATATATTTAGGCCCAGCACCCAGGCAGAGGAGGGAGGTCCCGTAACAGAGAATCTGTCTTCATGTCAGCAGAGAATTAGTCTGCATGTCATAGCAGAGAATGAGGCTTCACGTCACCCACCACTGCAACAGTCCATTGGCATATATTTAGGCCTAGCACACAGGCAGAGCAGAGAGGTCCCGTAACAGACAATCTGGCTTCATGACAGCAGAGAATCAGTCTGCATGTCATAGCAGAGAATGAGGCTTCACGTCACCCACCACTGCAACAGTCCATTGGCATATATTTAGGCCTAGCACACAGGCAGAGCAGAGAGGTCCCGTAACAGACGATCTGGCTTCATGTCAGCAGAGAATCAGTCTGCATGTCATAGCAGAGAATGAGGCTTCACGTCAGCCACCACTGCAACAGTCCATTGGCATATATTTAGGCCCAGCACCCAGGCAGAGGAGGGAGGTCCCGTAACAGAGAATCTGTCTTCATGTCAGCAGAGAATTAGTCTGCATGTCATAGCAGAGAATGAGGCTTCACGTCAGCCACCACTGCAACAGTCCATTGGCATATATTTAGGCCCAGCACACACAGGCAGAGGAGAGAGGTCCCGTAACAGAGAATCTGTCTTCATGTCAGCAGAGAATTAGTCTGCATGTCATAGCAGAGAATCAGGCTTCACGTCACCCACCACTGCAACAGTCCATTGGCATATATTTAGGCCCAGCACCCAGGCAGAGGAGGGAGGTCCCGTAACAGAGAATCTGTCTTCATGTCAGCAGAGAATTAGTCTGCATGTCATAGCAGAGAATGAGGCTTCACGTCAGCCACCACTGCAACAGTCCATTGGCATATATTTAGGCCCAGCACACACACAGGCAGAGGAGAGAGGTCCCGTAACAGAGAATCTGTCTTCATGTCAGCAGAGAATTAGTCTGCATGTCATAGCAGAGAATGAGGCTTCACGTCAGCCACCACTGCAACAGTCCATTGGCATATATTTAGGCCCAGCACACACACAGGCAGAGGAGAGAGGTCCCGTAACAGAGGATCTGGCTTCATGTCAGCAGAGAATCAGTCTGCATGTCATAGCAGAGAATCAGGCTTCACGTCAGCCACCACTGCAACAGTCCATTGGCATATATTTAGGCCCAGCACACACACAGGCAGAGGAGAGAGGTCCCGTAACAGACAATCTGGCTTCATGACAGCAGAGAATCAGTCTGCATGTCATAGCAGAGAATGAGGCTTCACGTCACCCACCACTGCAACAGTCCATTGGCATATATTTAGGCCTAGCACACAGGCAGAGCAGAGAGGTCCCGTAACAGACAATCTGGCTTCATGACAGCAGAGAATCAGTCTGCATGTCATAGCAGAGAATGAGGCTTCACGTCACCCACCACTGCAACAGTCCATTGGCATATATTTAGGCCTAGCACACAGGCAGAGCAGAGAGGTCCCGTAACAGACGATCTGGCTTCATGTCAGCAGAGAATCAGTCTGCATGTCATAGCAGAGAATGAGGCTTCACGTCAGCCACCACTGCAACAGTCCATTGGCATATATTTAGGCCCAGCACCCAGGCAGAGGAGGGAGGTCCCGTAACAGAGAATCTGTCTTCATGTCAGCAGAGAATTAGTCTGCATGTCATAGCAGAGAATGAGGCTTCACGTCAGCCACCACTGCAACAGTCCATTGGCATATATTTAGGCCCAGCACACACACAGGCAGAGGAGAGAGGTCCCGTAACAGAGAATCTGTCTTCATGTCAGCAGAGAATTAGTCTGCATGTCATAGCAGAGAATCAGGCTTCACGTCACCCACCACTGCAACAGTCCATTGGCATATATTTAGGCCCAGCACCCAGGCAGAGGAGGGAGGTCCCGTAACAGAGAATCTGTCTTCATGTCAGCAGAGAATTAGTCTGCATGTCATAGCAGAGAATGAGGCTTCACGTCAGCCACCACTGCAACAGTCCATTGGCATATATTTAGGCCCAGCACACACACAGGCAGAGGAGAGAGGTCCCGTAACAGAGAATCTGTCTTCATGTCAGCAGAGAATTAGTCTGCATGTCATAGCAGAGAATGAGGCTTCACGTCAGCCACCACTGCAACAGTCCATTGGCATATATTTAGGCCCAGCACACACACAGGCAGAGGAGAGAGGTCCCGTAACAGACAATCTGGCTTCATGTCAGCAGAGAATTAGTCTGCATGTCATAGCAGAGAATGAGGCTTCACGTCACCCACCACTGCAACAGTCCATTGGCATATATTTAGGCCCAGCACCCAGGCAGAGGAGGGAGGTCCCGTAACAGAGAATCTGTCTTCATGTCAGCAGAGAATTAGTCTGCATGTCATAGCAGAGAATGAGGCTTCACGTCACCCACCACTGCAACAGTCCATTGGCATATATTTAGGCCTAGCACACAGGCAGAGCAGAGAGGTCCCGTAACAGACAATCTGGCTTCATGACAGCAGAGAATCAGTCTGCATGTCATAGCAGAGAATGAGGCTTCACGTCACCCACCACTGCAACAGTCCATTGGCATATATTTAGGCCTAGCACACAGGCAGAGCAGAGAGGTCCCGTAACAGACGATCTGGCTTCATGTCAGCAGAGAATCAGTCTGCATGTCATAGCAGAGAATGAGGCTTCACGTCAGCCACCACTGCAACAGTCCATTGGCATATATTTAGGCCCAGCACCCAGGCAGAGGAGGGAGGTCCCGTAACAGAGAATCTGTCTTCATGTCAGCAGAGAATTAGTCTGCATGTCATAGCAGAGAATGAGGCTTCACGTCAGCCACCACTGCAACAGTCCATTGGCATATATTTAGGCCCAGCACACACACAGGCAGAGGAGAGAGGTCCCGTAACAGAGAATCTGTCTTCATGTCAGCAGAGAATTAGTCTGCATGTCATAGCAGAGAATCAGGCTTCACGTCACCCACCACTGCAACAGTCCATTGGCATATATTTAGGCCCAGCACCCAGGCAGAGGAGGGAGGTCCCGTAACAGAGAATCTGTCTTCATGTCAGCAGAGAATTAGTCTGCATGTCATAGCAGAGAATGAGGCTTCACGTCAGCCACCACTGCAACAGTCCATTGGCATATATTTAGGCCCAGCACACACACAGGCAGAGGAGAGAGGTCCCGTAACAGAGAATCTGTCTTCATGTCAGCAGAGAATTAGTCTGCATGTCATAGCAGAGAATGAGGCTTCACGTCAGCCACCACTGCAACAGTCCATTGGCATATATTTAGGCCCAGCACACACACAGGCAGAGGAGAGAGGTCCCGTAACAGAGGATCTGGCTTCATGTCAGCAGAGAATCAGTCTGCATGTCATAGCAGAGAATCAGGCTTCACGTCAGCCACCACTGCAACAGTCCATTGGCATATATTTAGGCCTAGCACACAGGCAGAGGAGAGAGGTCCCGTAACAGACAATCTGGCTTCATGTCAGCAGAGAATCAGTCTGCATGTCATAGCAGAGAATGAGGCTTCACGTCAGCCACCACTGCAACAGTCCATTGTCATAAATTTAGGCCCAGCACCCAGGCAGAGGAGAGAGGTCCCGTAACAGACAATCTGGCTTCATGTCAGCAGAGAATTAGTCTGCATGTCATAGCAGAGAATCAGGCTTCATGTCAGCCACCACTGCAACAGTCCATTGGCATATATTTAGGCCTAGCACACAGGCAGAGGAGAGGTTCATTCAACTTTGGGTAGCATCGCAATATAATGGTAAAATGAAAATAAAAATAGGATTGAATGAGGAAGTGCCCTGGAGTCCAATAATATATGGTTATGGGGAGGTAGTTAATGTCTAATCTGGACAAGGGACGGACAGGTCCTGTGGGATCCATGCCTGGTTCATTTTTATGAACGTCAGCTTGTCCACATTGGCTGTAGACAGGCGGCTGCGTTTGTCTGTAATGACGCCCCCTGCCGTGCTGAATACACGTTCAGACAAAACGCTGGCTGCCGGGCAGGCCAGCACCTCCAAGGCATAAAAGGCTAGCTCTGGCCACGTGGACAATTTAGAGACCCAGAAGTTGAATGGGGCCGAACCATCAGTCAGTACGTGGAGGGGTGTGCACACGTACTGTTCCACCATGTTAGTGAAATGTTGCCTCCTGCTAACACGTTGCGTATCAGGTGGTGGTGCAGTTAGCTGTGGCGTGTTGACAAAAGTTTTCCACATCTCTGCCATGCTAACCCTGCCCTCAGAGGAGCTGGCCGTGACACAGCTGCCTTGGCGACCTCTTGCTCCTCCTCTGCCTTGGCCTTGGGCTTCCACTTGTTCCCCTGTGACATTTGGGAATGCTCTCAGTAGCGCGTCTACCAACGTGCGCTTGTACTCGCGCATCTTCCTATCACGCTCCAGTGCAGGAAGTAAGGTGGGCACATTGTCTTTGTAGCGTGGATCCAGCAGGGTGGCAACCCAGTAGTCCGCACAGGTTAAAATGTGGGCAACTCTGCTGTCGTTGCGCAGGCACTGCAGCATGTAGTCGCTCATGTGTGCCAGGCTGCCCAGGGATAAGGACAAGCTGTCCTCTGTGGGAGGCGTATCGTCATCGTCCTGCCTTTCCCCCCAGCCACGCACCAGTGATGGACCCGAGCTGCGTTGGGTGCCACCCCGCTGTGACCATGCTTCATCCTCATCCTCCTCCACCTCCTCCTCATCCTCGTCCTCCTCGTCCTCCAGTAGTGGGCCCTGGCTGGCCACATTTGTACCTGGCCTCTGCTGTTGCCAAAAACCTCCCTCTGAGTCACTTCGAAGAGACTGGCCTGAAAGTGCTAAAAATGACCCCTCTTCCTCCTCCTCCTCCTCCTCCTCCTGGGCCACCTCCTCTTCCATCATCGCCCTAAGTGTTTTCTCAAGGAGACATAGAAGTGGTATTGTAACGCTGATAACGGTGTCATCGCCACTGGCCATGTTGGTGGAGTACTCGAAACAGCGCAACAGGGCACACAGGTCTCGCATGGAGGCCCAGTCATTGGTGGTGAAGTGGTGCTGTTCTGTAGTGCGACTGACCCGTGCGTGCTGCAGCTGAAACTCCACTATGGCCTGCTGCTGCTCGCACAGTCTGTCCAGCATGTGCAAGGTGGAGTTCCACCTGGTGGGCACGTCGCATATGAGGCGGTGAGCGGGAAGGCCGAAGTTACGCTGTAGCGCAGACAGGCGAGCAGCAGCAGGATGTGAACGCCGGAAGCGCGAACAGACGGCCCGCACTTTATGCAGCAGCTCTGACATGTCGGGGTAGTTGTGAATGAACTTCTGCACCACCAAATTCAGCACATGCGCCAAGCAAGGGATGTGCGTCAAATTGGCTAGTCCCAGAGCTGCAACGAGATTTCGCCCATTATCACACACCACCAGGCCGGGCTTGAGGCTCACCGGCAGCAACCACTCGTCGGTCTGTTGTTCTATACCCCGCCACAACTCCTGTGCGGTGTGGGGCCTGTCCCCCAAACATATGAGTTTCAGAATGGCCTGCTGACGTTTACCCCGGGCTGTGCTGAAGTTGGTGGTGAAGGTGTGTGGCTGACTGGATGAGCAGGTGGAAGAAGAGGAGGAGGAAGCCGAGAAGGAGGAGGTGGCAACAGGAGGCAAAGAATGTTGCCCTGCGATCCTTGGCGGCGGAAGGACGTGCGCCAAACAGCTCTCCGCCTGGGGCCCAGCTGCCACTACATTTACCCAGTGTGCAGTTAGGGAGATATAGCGTCCCTGGCCGTGCTTACTGGTCCACGTATCTGTGGTTAGGTGGACCTTGCCACAGATGGCGTTGCGCAGTGCACACTTGATTTTATCGGATACTTGGTTGTGCAGGGAAGGCACGGCTCTCTTGGAGAAGTAGTGCCGGCTGGGAACAACATACTGTGGGACAGCAAGCGACATGAGCTGTTTGAAGCTGTCTGTGTCCACCAGCCTAAATGACAGCATTTCATAGGCCAGTAGTTTAGAAATGCTGGCATTCAGGGCCAGGGATCGAGGGTGGCTAGGTGGGAATTTACGCTTTCTATCAAATGTTTGTGAGATGGAGAGCTGAACCCTGGCGTGTGACATGGTTGAGACGCTTGGTGACGGAGGTGGTGGTGGTGGTGTTGGTGGTACATCCCCTGTTTGCTGGGCGGCAGGTGCCAACGTTCCTCCAGAGGCGGAGGAAGAGGCCGAGGCGGCAGCAGCAGAATAGGCCGAGGCGGCAGCAGCAGAAGAGGTAGCAGGGGGAGCCTGAGTGACTTCCTTGGTTTTAAGGTGTTTACTCCACTGCAGTTCATGCTTTGCATGCAGGTGCCTGGTCATGCAGGTTGTGCTCAGGTTCAGAACGTTAATGCCTCGCTTCAGGCTCTGATGGCACAGCGTGCAAACCACTCGGGTCTTGTCGTCAGCACATTGTTTGAAGAAGTGCCATGCCAGGGAACTCCTTGAAGCTGCCTTTGGGGTGCTCGGTCCCAGATGGCGGCGGTCAGTAGCAGGCGGAGTCTCTTGGCGGCGGGTGTTCTGCTTTTGCCCACTGCTCCCTCTTTTGCTACGCTGTTGGCTCGGTCTCACCACTGCCTCTTCCTCCGAACTGTGAAAGTCAGTGGCACGACCTTCATTCCATGTGGGGTCTAGGACCTCATCGTCCCCTGCATCGTCTTCCACCCAGTCTTGATCCCTGACCTCCTGTTCAGTCTGCACACTGCAGAAAGACGCAGCAGTTGGCACCTGTGTTTCGTCATCATCAGAGACATGCTGAGGTGGTATTCCCATGTCCTCATCATCAGGAAACATAAGTGGTTGTGCGTCAGTGCATTCTATGTCTTTCACCGCTGGGGAAGGGCTAGGTGGATGCCCTTGGGAAACCCTGCCAGCGGAGTCTTCAAACAGCATAAGAGACTGCTGCATAACTTGAGGCTGAGACAGTTTCCCTGGTATGCATGGGGGTGATGTGACAGACTGATGGGGTTGGTTTTCAGGCGCCATCTGTGCGCTTTCTGCAGAAGACTGGGTGGGAGATAATGTGAACGTGCTGGATCCACTGTCGGCCACCCAATTGACTAATGCCTGTACCTGCTCAGGCCTTACCATCCTTAGAACGGCATTGGGCCCCACCATATATCGCTGTAAATTCTGGCGGCTACTGGGACCTGAGGTAGTTGGTACACTAGGACGTGTGGATGTGGCAGAACGGCCACGTCCTCTCCCAGCACCAGAGGGTCCACTAACACCACCACGACCATGTCCACGTCCGCGTCCCTTACTAGATGTTTTTCTCATTGTTATGGTTCACCACAACAACAAATATATTATTTGGCCCAATGTATTGTATTCAAATTCAGCGGGATATAAATTTGAGGCCTAGTATTTAGGCGCTGGGTGACCGGTATGGATTTAGTGACAGAATTAGACTTGGAAATGCACAGAAGCGTGTGTGTGAAGTTATTCTGAATGACCCTATGTGCACCTTCAATATGATCTACCCTTTTAGGGATAGATTTCAAATAGCTCTGATATAGCAGAAACGACTAAATTATGAAATTGCTAAATTGGGAATTGTATTTCAACCCAGAACAAAAAATGTGCTTTGACGGACACTAAATAACTTTCCCAGCCACAACAGGACAGCGGTAACGAGAGATTTAGCGGGATATAAATTTGAGGCCTAGTATTTAGGCGCTGGGTGACAGGTATGGGTTTAGTGACAGAATTAGATTTGGAAATGCACAGTAGCGGGTGTGTGAAGTTATTCTGAATGACCCTATGTGCACCTTGAATATTATATACCCTTTTAGGGATAGATTTCAAATAGCTCTGATATAGCAGAAACCACTAAATTATGAAATTGCTAAATTGGGAATTGTATTTCAACCCAGAACAAGAAATGTGCTTGAACGGACACTAAATAACTCGCCCAGCTACAGCACTAGGGACAGATTTAGCTGGATATAAATTTGAGGCCTAGTATTTAGGCGCTGGGTGACCGGTATGGGATTTAGTGACAGAATTAGACTTGGAAATGCACAGTAGCGGGTGTGTGTGAAGTTATTCTGAATGACCCTATGTGCACCTTGAATATTATATACCCTTTTAGGGATAGATTTCAAATAGCTCTGATATAGCAGAAACCACTAAATTATGAAATTGCTAAATTGGGAATTGTATTTCAACCCAGAACAAGAAATGTGCTTGAACGGACACTAAATAACTCGCCCAGCTACAGCACTAAGGACAGATTTAGCGGGATATAAATTTGAGGCCTAGTATTTAGGCGCTGGGTGACAGGTATGGGTTTAGTGCCAGAATTAGACTTGGAAATACACAGTAGCGGGTGTGTGTGAAGTTATTCTGAATGACCCAATGTGCACCTTGAATATTATATACCCTTTTAGGGATAGATTTCAAATAGCTCTGATATAGCAGAAACCACTAAATTATGAAATTGCTAAATTGGGAATTGTATTTCAACCCAGAACAAGAAATGTGCTTGAACGGACACTAAATAACTCGCCCAGCTACAGCACTAAGGACAGATTTAGCGGGATATAAATTTGAGGCCTAGTATTTAGGCGCTGGGTGACAGGTATGGGTTTAGTGCCAGAATTAGACTTGGAAATACACAGTAGCGGGTGTGTGTGAAGTTATTCTGAATGACCCAATGTGCACCTTGAATATTATATACCCTTTTAGGGATAGATTTCAAATAGCTCTGATATAGCAGAAACCACTAAATTATGAAATTGCTAAATTGGGAATTGTATTTCAACCCAGAACAAGAAATGTGCTTGAACGGACACTAAATAACTCGCCCAGCTACAGCACTAGGGACAGATTTAGCTGGATATAAATTTGAGGCCTAGTATTTAGGCGCTGGGTGACAGGTATGGGTTTAGTGACAGAATTAGACTTGGAAATACACAGTAGCGGGTGTGTGTGAAGTTATTCTGAATGACCCAATGTGCACCTTGAATATTATATACCCTTTTAGGGATAGATTTCAAATAGCTCTGATATAGCAGAAACCACTAAATTATGAAATTGCTAAATTGGGAATTGTATTTCAACCCAGAACAAGAAATGTGCTTGAACGGACACTAAATAACTCGCCCAGCTACAGCACTAGGGACAGATTTAGCGGGATATAAATTTGAGGCCTAGTATTTAGGCGCTGGGTGACAGGTATGGATTTAGTGACAGAATTAGACTTGGAAATACACAGTAGCGGGTGTGTGTGAAGTTATTCTGAATGACCCAATGTGCACCTTGAATATTATATACCCTTTTAGGGATAGATTTCAAATAGCTCTGATATAGCAGAAACCACTAAATTATGAAATTGCTAAATTGGGAATTGTATTTCAACCCAGAACAAGAAATGTGCTTGAACGGACACTAAATAACTCGCCCAGCTACAGCACTAAGGACAGATTTAGCGGGATATAAATTTGAGGCCTAGTATTTAGGCGCTGGGTGACAGGTATGGGTTTAGTGCCAGAATTAGACTTGGAAATACACAGTAGCGGGTGTGTGTGAAGTTATTCTGAATGACCCAATGTGCACCTTGAATATTATATACCCTTTTAGGGATAGATTTCAAATAGCTCTGATATAGCAGAAACCACTAAATTATGAAATTGCTAAATTGGGAATTGTATTTCAACCCAGAACAAGAAATGTGCTTGAACGGACACTAAATAACTCGCCCAGCTACAGCACTAAGGACAGATTTAGCGGGATATAAATTTGAGGCCTAGTATTTAGGCGCTGGGTGACAGGTATGGGTTTAGTGCCAGAATTAGACTTGGAAATACACAGTAGCGGGTGTGTGTGAAGTTATTCTGAATGACCCAATGTGCACCTTGAATATTATATACCCTTTTAGGGATAGATTTCAAATAGCTCTGATATAGCAGAAACCACTAAATTATGAAATTGCTAAATTGGGAATTGTATTTCAACCCAGAACAAGAAATGTGCTTGAACGGACACTAAATAACTCGCCCAGCTACAGCACTAAGGACAGATTTAGCGGGATATAAATTTGAGGCCTAGTATTTAGGCGCTGGGTGACAGGTATGGGTTTAGTGCCAGAATTAGACTTGGAAATACACAGTAGCGGGTGTGTGTGAAGTTATTCTGAATGACCCAATGTGCACCTTGAATATTATATACCCTTTTAGGGATAGATTTCAAATAGCTCTGATATAGCAGAAACCACTAAATTATGAAATTGCTAAATTGGGAATTGTATTTCAACCCAGAACAAGAAATGTGCTTGAACGGACACTAAATAACTCGCCCAGCTACAGCACTAAGGACAGATTTAGCGGGATATAAATTTGAGGCCTAGTATTTAGGCGCTGGGTGACAGGTATGGGTTTAGTGCCAGAATTAGACTTGGAAATACACAGTAGCGGGTGTGTGTGAAGTTATTCTGAATGACCCAATGTGCACCTTGAATATTATATACCCTTTTAGGGATAGATTTCAAATAGCTCTGATATAGCAGAAACCACTAAATTATGAAATTGCTAAATTGGGAATTGTATTTCAACCCAGAACAAGAAATGTGCTTGAACGGACACTAAATAACTCGCCCAGCTACAGCACTAAGGACAGATTTAGCGGGATATAAATTTGAGGCCTAGTATTTAGGCGCTGGGTGACAGGTATGGGTTTAGTGCCAGAATTAGACTTGGAAATACACAGTAGCGGGTGTGTGTGAAGTTATTCTGAATGACCCAATGTGCACCTTGAATATTATATACCCTTTTAGGGATAGATTTCAAATAGCTCTGATATAGCAGAAACCACTAAATTATGAAATTGCTAAATTGGGAATTGTATTTCAACCCAGAACAAGAAATGTGCTTGAACGGACACTAAATAACTCGCCCAGCTACAGCACTAAGGACAGATTTAGCGGGATATAAATTTGAGGCCTAGTATTTAGGCGCTGGGTGACAGGTATGGGTTTAGTGCCAGAATTAGACTTGGAAATACACAGTAGCGGGTGTGTGTGAAGTTATTCTGAATGACCCTAATGTGCACCTTGAATATTATATACCCTTTTAGGGATAGATTTCAAATAGCTCTGATATAGCAGAAACCACTAAATTATGAAATTGCTAAATTGGGAATTGTATTTCAACCCAGAACAAGAAATGTGCTTGAACGGACACTAAATAACTCGCCCAGCTACAGCACTAAGGACAGATTTAGCGGGATATAAATTTGAGGCCTAGTATTTAGGCGCTGGGTGACAGGTATGGGTTTAGTGCCAGAATTAGACTTGGAAATACACAGTAGCGGGTGTGTGTGAAGTTATTCTGAATGACCCAATGTGCACCTTGAATATTATATACCCTTTTAGGGATAGATTTCAAATAGCTCTGATATAGCAGAAACCACTAAATTATGAAATTGCTAAATTGGGAATTGTATTTCAACCCAGAACAAGAAATGTGCTTGAACGGACACTAAATAACTCGCCCAGCTACAGCACTAAGGACAGATTTAGCGGGATATAAATTTGAGGCCTAGTATTTAGGCGCTGGGTGACAGGTATGGGTTTAGTGCCAGAATTAGACTTGGAAATACACAGTAGCGGGTGTGTGTGAAGTTATTCTGAATGACCCAATGTGCACCTTGAATATTATATACCCTTTTAGGGATAGATTTCAAATAGCTCTGATATAGCAGAAACCACTAAATTATGAAATTGCTAAATTGGGAATTGTATTTCAACCCAGAACAAGAAATGTGCTTGAACGGACACTAAATAACTCGCCCAGCTACAGCACTAAGGACAGATTTAGCGGGATATAAATTTGAGGCCTAGTATTTAGGCGCTGGGTGACAGGTATGGGTTTAGTGCCAGAATTAGACTTGGAAATACACAGTAGCGGGTGTGTGTGAAGTTATTCTGAATGACCCAATGTGCACCTTGAATATTATATACCCTTTTAGGGATAGATTTCAAATAGCTCTGATATAGCAGAAACCACTAAATTATGAAATTGCTAAATTGGGAATTGTATTTCAACCCAGAACAAGAAATGTGCTTGAACGGACACTAAATAACTCGCCCAGCTACAGCACTAGGGACAGATTTAGCTGGATATAAATTTGAGGCCTAGTATTTAGGCGCTGCGTGACAGGTATGGGTTTAGTGACAGAATTAGACTTGGAAATACACAGTAGCGGGTGTGTGTGAAGTTATTCTGAATGACCCAATGTGCACCTTGAATATTATATACCCTTTTAGGGATAGATTTCAAATAGCTCTGATATAGCAGAAACCACTAAATTATGAAATTGCTAAATTGGGAATTGTATTTCAACCCAGAACAAGAAATGTGCTTGAACGGACACTAAATAACTCGCCCAGCTACAGCACTAGGGACAGATTTAGCTGGATATAAATTTGAGGCCTAGTATTTAGGCGCTGGGTGACCGGTATGGATTTAGTGACAGAATTAGACTGGGATATGGCCAAAAAATAAACAGACTATTGCTGGTTAAATGCACTTGGTGTGACAGCTTCACCCTGATGTAGGCTTTAGCCAAAAAACAACCACACCATTGAGGGTTAAATGCACTTGGTGACAGGCGCAGCTTGCCCCTGATTTAGTATATGGCCAAAAAATGAACAGACTATTGCTGGTTAAATGCACTTGGTGTGACAGCTTCACCCTGATGTAGGCTTTAGCCAAAAAACAACCACACCATTGAGGGTTAAATGCACTTGGTGACAGGCGCAGCTTGCCCCTGATTTTGTATATGGCCAAAAAATGAACAGACTATTGCTGGTTAAATGCACTTGGTGTGACAGCTTCACCCTGATGTAGGCTTTAGCCAAAAAACAACCACACCATTGAGGGTTAAATGCACTTGGTCGCAGCTTGTGCTGGCGCACCACAAGACACAAAATGGCCGCCGATCACCCCAGAAAAATGTGACTGACAAACGGTCTGTGCAGCCTAAAAACAGTGAGCAATTGAGGATCAGCAGCTCAATGATCCACAGCTGCAGATCGATCAGTTAATCAAGTCCTTTGGAGGAGTTAATCTGCCTAATCTCGCCCTACTGTCGCAGCCGCAACCTCTCCCTACGCTAATCAGAGCAGAGTGACGGGCGGCGCTATGTGACTCCAGCTTAAATAGAGGCTGGGTCACATGGTGCTCTGGCCAATCACAGCCATGCCAATAGTAGGCATGGCTGTGATGGCCTCTTGGGGCAAGTAGTATGACGCTTGTTGATTGGCTGCTTTGCAGCCTTTCAAAAAGCGCCAAGAAAGCGTCACAAAAGCGCGAAGAAAGCGACGAACACCGAACCCGAACCCGGACTTTTACGAAAATGTCCGGGTTCGGGTCCGTGTCACGGACACCCCAAAATTCGGTACGAACCCGAACTATACAGTTCGAGTTCGCTCATCCCTACTCCTGACCGTTGTGCACATCTGATCTGCAACTACAGGAAACGTTTGGTTGAAGTTATTGCTGCCAAAGGAGGTTCAACCAGTTATTAAATCCAAGGTTTCACATACTTTTTCCACCTGCACTGTGAATGTTTACATGGTGTGTTCAATAAAAACATGGTAACATTTAAATCTTTGTGTGTTATTAGTTTAATCAGACTGTGATTGTCTATTGTTGTGACTTAGATGAAGATCAGATCACATTTTATGATCAATTTGTGCAGAAATCCATATAATTCCAAAGGGTTCACATACTTTTTCTTGCAACTGTATATGGCTGAGGGGCCACGAGTCTACATGTAGCTCGATATCTTCCCTGTCTGGACTTGTGTCTAATGAGAAGACCTGTTAAGGCTTGGAGCCTGAGACCCTGTGTACAAACTGTGCTTAGAGGTGAGTCAGGGAAAACTACTGTGTATTAGGAAGTGCCTAGACGGGCAGGTGTTTATTTTATGTTTATGTTTGTGTGGGTGCTGAAGTGCCAAAATAAAGCTCCAGTTTGAACATTAAATCCTGTTGTCTGCGAAGAAGTCTGTGATTGCGACCGCCTGAGAGAGAGAGCAATCCCTTACAATTTGTCTTCGTTTTCTGTAATTATCTACATTTATTATACACATAGACTGTAAAGTGATAAGAGTATGTGAACGCTAAATAAATAAAGATTATTATAATGATTAATCACACTTTAGAAGCTCACCTTCCACCAGGGTGGTTATTAACGGTACACACTCAGATTGGGTTACTGTCACTAGTGGGGTACCTCAGGGTTCAGTATTGGGCCCTATTCTCTTCAATATATTTATTAATGATCTTGTAGAAGGCTTGCACAGTAAAGTATCAATTTTCGCAGATGACACTAAACTGTGTAAAGTAATTAACACTGATGAGGACAGTATACTACTACAGAGGGATCTGGATAGATTGGAGGCTTGGGCAGATAAGTGGCTGATGAGGTTTAACACTGACAAATGTAAGGTTATGCACATGGGAAGGAATAATGCAAGTTACCAGTACATACTAAATGATAAAACACTTGGTAACACTGACATGGAAAAGGATCTAGGAATTGTTATAAGCAGCAAACTAAGCTGCAAAAACCAGTGTCAGGCAGCTGCTGCCAAGGCTAATAAGATAATGGGTTGCATCAAAAGGGGCATAGATGCCCGTGATAAGAACATAGTCCTGCCACTTTACAAATCGCTAGTCAGACCACACATGGAGTACAGTTCTGGGCTCCTGTGAACAAGGCAGACATAGCAGAGCTGGAGAGGGTCCAGAGGAGGGCAACTAAAGTAATAATTAGGGTTATTCACTTTTGAAAAAAGACGAAGAGGGGAGATCTAATTACTGTGTATAAATATATCAGGGGTCAGTACAGAGATCTCTCCCATCCTCTATTTATCCCCAGGACTGTGACTGTGACGAGGGGACATCCTCTGCGTCTGGAGGAAAGAAGGTTTGTACACGAACATAGAAGAGGATTCTTTACGGTAAGAGCAGTGAGACTATGGCACTCTCTGCCTGAGGAGGTGGTGATGGTGAGTACAATAAAGGAATTCAAGAGCGGCCTGGATGTATTTCTGGAGTGTAATAATATTACAGGCTATAGCTACTAGAGAGGGGTTGTTGATCCAGGGAGTTATTCTGATTGCCTGATTGGAGTCGGGAAGGAATTTTTTATTCCCCTAAAGTGGGGAAAATTTTCTTTTACCTCACAGTTTTTTTTTTTGCCTTCCTCTGGATCAACTTGCAGGATAACAGGCCGAACTGGATGGACAAATGTCTTTTTTTGGCCTTATGTACTATGTTACTATGTTACCCTAATAAATATTAAAGGCTGCCACCTGCTGGATGAACCATTTTGTTAACAATGGCTAAAGTACATTGAGTAATTCTTGCTATTTCTGTGCTATGCATTGGATAGATGTATTTTAAAAGAGGATCATCTTAATGTGCAGTTTCCTTATTCTTTACTCGGCATGTGCTATATGTTTCAAGATCTCTTTCAATACAAATGTTACTGAACTGAAGGTACAGTATATCCTTGTCTATTTGATCCCTGCTACAAACCAGTGGGAGCCAGAATCTAGGACACTGCAAATGTGCAAATCAAATTAGGTACATTGAATATCTGGAAGGAGATGCTACACTTTCTTTTTACTATATTAAAGTCAATTAAACAAATTAATTCACTATTTATAAAAACAGAAATTACGTTTGCAATATACATAACTTAAGCAATCTAAGTTCCATTTTAAATAACGCATATAATTATCATTTTGTGTTCAAATTAAAAGGAATATATCCTGAGAGACATAGTGGTGGGGCTGCTAACATTTCCAGTATCCCCTCTCCACAGTGTATGATGTATAATTCTTCTCTGTGACTGTCTACTGTATGCACACTTCAAAAATATCTGCTGCGCTCAGTACTACAAATGTAAAATAGAAAACTAAATTAAGGTTCAACTAATTGCCTAAAATGTGTAAAATACTTTGCAAAGGAAATGGTGCTGTACCCCCTGACACTGTATCTTTTTATGGAATGAAAACTCTCAACATCAGATGAAAGCTGTCAGTGCCATCAACACATCATCTTACTTTGTGAGAATGAATATTGGATGCCTACTGCGTAACGTAAACATGTGGAGCAATATGGTGCTACCGTGTTTATAGCAAGTCCAAACATGATGGCCCTATGGCGCCTGTAGGGGTCACCTCGGGATTAATTATGTAGATTTCTGGACTGAATATAATTTCTTAGAATAGAACATGTGCGCCTGTATACTATTTAAGCCAGCGGCATTGTTATAAAGTTTAATGTACTTTAAACCAAATGTAAATGAAGATATATACAGGTACTGCAGGATCATTTAGTGCATGTTCTTGTGAAAGATGTCTAATATCACTAAAACAGAATGCAAATTGAACAAGATGTGTTGGTGTCTGACTGAAGCTGGTAACAATTCGTGCTACAGAACAGATTTGATAAGTGCACTATTAACAGTGCAGCAGAAGAACAGGCTGTGATCCTGGGAACAGTGAGGATGCAGGACCCAACATGAATTGTTCACAAGCACTGCTTGGTGTGATGGATTTTCTACTGCTCCTCTACAGGGACTCACAAGGTTCCCTACACTCAACTTTCAATAAATCTATTTATCTAAACATTCAATTTGAGCACATGCAACTCTTTATACTCTTGATTTCATAATGTCTCATCATCCACCCTCAATGTTATCATCCAACAAGACTAAATGACTTGGTTTTTTGTTTCATAAATGTTTCAATGACCATAACCTCCAATTACAGTAGAATCCAAGACACTGCCAAACGAAGTATAAGCTGGTTATTTTCAGCATGGCATGCAGTCGTTTCTCAAGCTGTCTACGACACATAAATGCCATCACTACTTTACAACCCCTGGCCACCCTTCCTGCCCCCAACCCAAGTGACATCGTAGGTCATCACATCAGGTTATTCATACAGTAGAAAGTGTGCACAAATGTAGTAAGTAGGAGTCATACATATATATAGGATATACATATGTAATGTAACTGTACTGTACATGTTGCTGACGGAGCAGACATGGATCCAAAATTACAGACATGGAGATCTGCTTCATTCAGCTTGAATAAGGCCTGCATTCTCAAATATTGCGTTTTCTCTCCAAAATTCCTATTTTAGTTTGGCGGTACCTTGGACTATTCTGGAAAGTTGACTTTCCTTTGTGGATTTAGTTGGAATCCACTCACCAAGCTAACAAACCACAACTGCACCTGGTGCATGTTACCCATTTGTAAATGTCAATGACTGAAGTAACAAATACAATACCGGACCTCCATCTGTGAGAGGAAGCTGTAGTCCATTGTCTCACATATGTTGGTATCCAGTACTCTATTGTTTGAATGGATGGATTCACCACCTTTTAGAAAGAGAATATTGTCACATACGAGGGGGGGGGGGGGACGGACAAATCAACCCCACCCTACTGCCCTTGACCACAGTGAGCAGAGTGTGACTCTAATGGGTAAAACTACTTCACCACTCAATCTCACCCTAAACTTGTCTACACACCCAGGAATACACTTGCTGCTACCAAACACTTGAACACAGACTCTGCTCGTAAGCAGATACACCGTAGCACCAGCCACACTTGTACCAGTCCAAAGAACGTTTGGGTTCATTAGCGTAACAAAGCCAATCATTTAAGTTTTAGGCTTTAACCCGTAGGATAACAGCACCCAGGCTCGGACTGGCCCACAGGGGTACAGGGGAATTCCCCGGAGGGCCCCTGAGCAAGGTGGGCCCCTAGTCTCCCACCCCCTGCACAAGTGGCACATAACACAGTAGACTTACTGCACTACATATATATATTCTATGTACAGCACCTCAACCAGCCTATGTTCATATAAAAAAACTTGTTAGATTACTTATTGTATTTGAATGTGCCCATACGGTGGGCCCCCAAAATAAATTTTACTGGTGGGCCCTAGGTACCTCAGTCCAACACTGCCAGCACCATACATGTATGGTGCTGTGGGATGGGACTTCAGTCCCATAGCCGTACATGTACGACACTCTGATCAGGAAGGTGCAGGGCCCGACTGTTGCTGACAGTCAAGTCCCTGCTGTATACACCAGCATCGGCGAATCCACTGATGCTGGTAAATTAACCCCTTGTATGCTGCGGTCAACGCTGACTGCAGCATGCACTGGCTTTGTGGAGGGTAAAAAAGGAGTGCATATATAAGACAATCGCCTGAAAAATAAAAATAAATATGGCTTTCAGAAAATGGCAACCCAAAAACATTTTTTTTTCTTTTCAAAGATGATTTTACTGTGTAAAACTTAACAAAAATAAAAAACAGACATATTAGATATTTCTGCATCCATAACAACTTGCTTGACATGCTTACATGTACGCCCTGTGTATTTCCGATCACCGGCGCGGCGGGAGGTGATTGGAACAGAGTGCCTGAAATCATTCAGCAGGCACTCTGTGACAATGCCGAGGGGGGTCCTGTGACCCCCCTCAATTCAGACCTGCGGTTTGCTGCGTTTCCGGGTCATTCGGGTCTCCGGTGACCCAATAACCCGGAATAGGATGGTGATCGGTGGTGTGATAATACACCACCAGTCACCATCCTTAGATCCTGAGAGGTGGCGGTGACATCACCTCTCAGGATCACATCCTATTGGCTGGACAGGCGGGAGGGGGTTAACTTCCCCCAGCTCTGCTCTCCTCTTCCACACTGCTTCCGTGGAGCCAGGAGAGAGGAGCCCGTCTGTCCACCTCTGAGCCCAGCACCCCCACGTGAGCCACCATAGTGCCATCTGGCACTCAAAAGTTATTAGGGACAGGTTTAGGGAAAGGTTAGATTAGGCAGGGAGACTGAGGCATAGTTTAGGGAATTTTAATTGGGTGTCTGGTGTCCACAGCACACTCAGCTGTGTTACCCTAGACCCCCCAGGGGTGCTGCAGCTTGCCCCCCTGCTCCCCACACACATTTTTTTGTGCGTGCGCTGACTGTGGCCGGCACTCTTAGCGTCCCGCCACTGATAGCGCAATCTACAATTTTCATAGTCATGAAAATAAAGAAAACTCTTTGAATGAGAAGGTGTGTCCAAATTTTTGGTCTGTACTGTATACAGGAAGTTTAAGGTCACAGGTTATGCTAATTGCTAGCCACCTGTGCCTAACAGCTTGTGTGTGGTGTGGCAGCCATTTCAGGTGATTTTTAGCCACCATGCCATGATGGAATGTGGAGAGACTTATTACTCTGGTCCAGGAGAGGCCCGAGCTCTGGGATACCAGAGCCAATTCCTATTTGGACCGTGAGAAAAAGGATGCTGCGTGGGAGCAAGTGGCCCGTAGCATGAGGAAGAGTGAATGGGCCAAAGCAGATAGCCGAGGCCGGGCAGAATTAGGTAAGTGATAGCAATGTAGTTGTGCTGTCCTTGCCCTCTGTGTGGCAAATTGTGTTTATTTTGTGGTCCAGCTTCATTTTGCATAAAGGCCTGTACATGGTTTTTTAATGAGTCGTGCAATAAATACCATACCCCACCTTTTCTAGATTTAAATGGCTGTCCCTCCCTGTGCTACAGCATACAGTACTCATGTCCAATCACATGTCTGGGCACTTTTTTTGGGTGACACATGTGTCCTTGTAATTGAGCATCTTACAGTTGTGACCTTCACATATTGCAAAGAATTTTAGTCCAAATGGCTTGCTCGACTAGTCTCCTCCTTCTTGTATTTCTTCATTAGTATCCACACACCTGCAGAACTGTACCATGTGCTGTGTAATCTGTCCAATTCAGAGAATTTTTGTCTTTGACTTCTTTAATTTTTTAAAAAAAAATTATATTACTATTTGTATGTATTTTCAGATTATTATAATTTTTTTTAAATCTGTCTATTATGTCATTTTTTAACAGTTAAACAAACCAAAACAAGATGGGCTAGTTGCCGGGACCAATTCCGGAGGGAGGTCAGCAGCAAAGGCCGGAGTGGTGAGGGATCATCACGTAAACGGCCATATATTTATACTGCACAGTTGCAGTTTTTGAGGCCAGTTATGGATTTAAGGCCGTAAGTGTTTATTTTTTTGTCATTTTAATTTTTGAAAAAAATTTGGTTAGAATCTGTGTTAGCAAAAGTATACAAGAAAGTAATGGGTTGTGTTGGACTATTGAGGACCTATCCTTTCAGTAGGTCAGCCATGTCAAAACTGACGCCATCCAGCTCTTTCAAAACTGAAACTCCCAGCATGCCAGAATAGATGTAAGCTAACCAGTCCAGCTGGGAGTTGTAGTTGTGCAACAGCTGGCAGCCAACAGTTTGTACATGCCTGGTGTTTGTTGTCTCCATCATTTTTGTGGGGGAGTGACACCAGGCACCACCGCTGATGAGCTGTATGATGAGACGACACGTGCAGTGCGCAGATAGCGCCTCCCCTGTCTGTTTTGTTCCTGTTGAAGCAATTTTTTGACGGTCCCGGAACATAGATGTTTGCAATCTGATCTAGAATCGAGAAGGGAGATGACACGTGCGCAATGCACGCATTATCTCCTCATACAGTTGATCATCGTGTTTGACGGCTGTTGGTCACACACCAATATATTCTTTTGTAACTACCGTATATACTCGAGTATAAGCCGACCCGAGTATAAGCCGAGGCCCCTAATTTTACCCAAAAAAATGCGAAAAATTAGTGACTCGAGTATAAGACTAGGGTGGGAAATGCAGCTATAATGCAGAGTGTATGTGTATATAATGCACACACTCTACATTATATACACACATCTGCAAGAGGGTGACTCAGATTGATGGGAGTCTGACTCTGACTCCCTGTATTTAATGCAGAGTGTGTGCATTATATACACACACACTCTGCATTAAATACAGGGAGCCATCCACAGATCTCCCCCCTAAACAGTGCCATCCACAGATCCCCCCTAAACAGTGCCATCCACAGATCCCCCCTCCCCTAAACAGTGCCAGGATGGCACTGTTTAGGGGAGGGGGGATCTGTGGATGGCACTGTAGGGGGATCTGTGGATGGCACTGCCATCCACAGATCCCCCTACAGTGCCATCCACAGATCCCCCTCCCCGACGCTCACAGCATTATTTATAAAGTAGTATTTATCAGTATTCTTTATTTATCAGTATTCTTTGGATATCTTACTTTATCGTTGCTCCGGTAATAGCAGGCAGTGCGGGGAGCGGCGCTCACTCACTGACGTCACGCGCCTGCTCCCACTAGGCGGCGCAGGCGCGTGACGTCAGTGAGTGAGCGCCGCCCCCCGCACTGCCTGCTATTACCGGAGCAAAGACAAAGTAAGATAGACTCGAGTATAAGACGAGGGGGCTTTTTGAGCACAAAAATATGTGCCCAAAAACTCGTCTTATACTCGAGTATATACGGTATCCTATGGATAGGTGTGCATTTTTAAAAGGTTGGTTAAACCCTCCTTTTTTATGGGAGGCCTGAATAGTGTATCCATTTGCGTTTTTTTGGGTTGTGGTAATATTTTTCCCATATATACCTACAGTCATGTGAAAAAATTAGGACACCCTTTGAAAGCATGTGGTTTTTTGTAACATTTTTAATAAAAGGTTATTTCATCTCCGTTTCAACAATACAGAGAGATTAAAGTAATCCAACTAAACAAAGAAAACTGAAGAAAAGTCTTTTCAAGATCTTCTGTAAATGTCATTCTACAAAAATGCCTATTCTAACTGAGGAAAAAGATAGGACACCCTCACATGTATTCCCTCTTAAATTGGCTCAGATCTCACACAAGTATATCACACCAGGTGCACATAATTAGTAGATCGTTACTCTGCATGTTGAATGAGGCTTGCCCTATTTAAACCTCAGACATTTAGTTTGGTGTGCTCCTGACTGTTGAAGTGAGAGTGAGCACCATGGTGAGAGCAAAAGAGCTGTCAGAGGACTTCAGAAAAAAGATTGTAGCAGCCTATGAGTCTGGGAAGGGATTTAAAAAGATCTCAAAAGATTTTGAAATCAGCCATTCCACTGTCCGGAAGATAGTCTACAAGTGGAGGGCTTTCAAAACAACTGCCAACATGCCCAGGACTGGTCGCCCCAGCAAGTTCACCCCAAGAGCAGACCGCAAGATGCTAAAAGAGGTCTCCAAAAACCCTAAAGTGTCATCTCGAGAACTACAGCAGGCTCTGGCTACTGTTGATGTAGAAGTACATGCCTCTACAATCAGAAAGAGACTGTACAAGTTTAACTTGCATGGGAGGTGTGCAAGGAGGAAACCTTTGCTTTCCAAGAGAAACATCGAGGCCAGACTGACATTTGCCAGAGATAAAGTTGACAAAGACCAGGACTTCTGGAATAATGTTCTTTGGACAGATGAGTCCAAAATTGAATTATTTGGACACAACAGCAGAGGACATGTTTGGCGTAAACCAAACACAGCATTCCAAGAAAAGAACCTCATACCAACTGTGAAGCATGGAGGTGGAAGTGTCATGGTTTGGGGCTGCTTTGCTGCAGCAGGACCTGGTCAGCTCACCATCATAGAATCCACGATGAATTCTACTGTGTATCAGAAGGTGCTTGAAGAACATGTGAGACCATCAGTTAGAAAATTAAAGCTGAAGCGGAACTGGACCATGCAACATGACAATGACCCAAAACATACTAGTAAATCAACCAAAGATTGGCTGAAAAAGAAGAAATGGAGAGTCCTGGAATGGCCAAGTCAAAGTCCAGATTTGAATCCCATTGAGATGCTGTGGGGTGACTTGAAAAGGGCTGTACGTGCAAGAAACCCCTCAAACATCTCACAGCTGAAAAAGTTCTGCATTGAGGAGTGGGGTAAAATTTCCTCAGACCGATGTCGAAGACTGGTAGATGGCTACAAGAACCGTCTCACTGCAGTTATTTCAGCCAAAGGAGGTAACACTCGCTATTAGGGGCAAGGGTGTCCTATCTTTTTCCTCAGTTAGAATAGGCATTTTTGTAGAATGACATTTACAGAAGATCTTGAAAAGACTTTTCTTCAGTTTTCTTTGTTTAGCTGGATTACTTTAATCTCTCTGTATTGTTGAAACGGAGATGAAATAACCTTTTATTAAAAATGTTACAAAAAACCACATGCTTTCAAAGGGTGTCCTAATTTTTTCACATGACTGTATTATCTTACTTTTGTATGTTTTTGAATTTTATTGTCATTAGGTATTGTCATTGTCATTTATATTGGTTCAATGGTATAACACCAACCACAACATGGATTCCTTACATTTCTCATATAAAATGACAATAACCTAATCCTATGATAATGGATTATAATGATGTTACAACTACGCTTGACCAGCAGGATTAAAACTACTACTCCCACCATGGTCAAGTGTTGCCTGGTACATGTTCTTTCTCTGTAAAAGATGTTCTACTAGGTTAACATTACATCCTGTATGTTTGGATGGTGGAAGCAGGCCACATACAGACGAGATGGCCTGAATTTCAGCACTGGTTTTGGTCCTTGAATGAGTAATCCTCTTCTGAGGCTGGAGAGCTCCAAACGCCAAACAATGTGTTCCAAATAGTGTTACATTAGGCCTTTACAAGACCTATCCCATAGTTAAATTTAAATTGTTTAATAATTTTTTATGTCACTATTCACATAGAAGCTGTTATTCATTGTGTAAAATCAAATATCTGATGTATGCTGTCACTGTGTATATATATTGTATACACACGGCTGTTTACACCTAATATAAATGATGTACTTTTGAAATGATGAAATCAAATGATCTAATTTCTTTTTTTTTTTTTTTTTTTCAAATACAGTACTGTGGACAGTCTGGAAGCCTCCGAAGATTCCGAGACGCCTGGGAGTGAAACCCCTGCGGTTTTCTCCCCCGCCACAAGTTCCACACCTACGCCGCAAGAGGACCCAGAGGAATCGACACTGGCCCAGGCCCCCCTACCACTGGCTAGTCCTCCACGACTTGTGCAGCCGCAGCCCAGACGTCGCCGCCAAGTCCCTCCCTCTACCTCTGGGCAAGAGAATCGGGAAATGATTGACGCACGAGTCATAGATTTTCTTGCCCAGAGGAGGAGTGATGGTTTGGAGGAGAAAATGCTCAGGGGACTAGGGCCGCTAATGAAGCAGGTCACTCCGGACAAACATCCTGAGTGCCTGGCTTCGTTGGCGATCGTGATTAAAATGTTTACTTGCCCTTACCAAGGCGACATTCTTGGCAAACTTAATGCCTTGAAAATCGAAGTTGAAAATGCAGGACAGCAGCCGCAAAGAGGCCCCTATCAGCTGCCTCCCCAACCCACCCAAGGGCCTTCTTTCCCCCCACAACCACAATGCATGCAACCACAGGGCCCAATCCATCATGTGGCCCAGCCTCTTTATCCGGGCAGTTTGCCAACTGGGGCTCCACCACAGGGCCATATACGGCCATGGTCCTCCTTTGCTCCTGGTTCTTTTACGCAGGACCTTTTGGATTTATAATTTTGTTTATTTTATTACCTTTTAGCACTTGATATGTTTTTTGTTTTATGATAACAACATTGCCTTTGTTTTTGTATTGGTGATCCCAATATTTTATTTAAAGTAAGATTGGGCCAAAACTGTTTGACAGTTGTTGTTTTTTTTGCGCACTCCACACAACATTTATAGTTAAAAACACAATGTAAACAAAATTCAACACGCACTGTAGCTCACAAAGCAACACTTTATTTTGCAGAACAACATCTTTATTTTGGGATACTGTGATCATGAGGTATTAGAAATTTTTTGGGACCAGATATGCCAAATATAAAGATGTTTTAGTCAATTTACATTTAGACAAAAACATCAATAATATTTAGTTATATGCAGTGAAAAATATGTGATGTCCAAAAAATCTCAGCCCGCAAGCCCACGTCAAGGGTCCTCATTATCTTGTGAACCCCTACACTCAACTACCACAATAATTTTTAGTAATCTATCTACAAAATAAAAAACAACTAAAGAGCCCAGAAGATTTCAAAAACTGCCACGAATAGCCATGGCAAGGAGCCCTCTGGGCTGTAAAAGTAGTCTGCATAGAGTTCCCGAACTGCAATGCCTGCAGTCCCAGGTCGTCTATGCAGGGTCCTTTCCAAACCCAAATCTGATGACGTAGGAAGATCTTCCATGTCAACAGAAGAGGAAGCCTCGTGAATCCTGGTGAAGTTGTGTAGAACACCACAAGCTTTAATCACCAGGGTAGCATTCTCCAGATCCATCTGTATGGATGACAAAAACACCCTCCACTTGCTACAGAGTATCCCGAAAGCGCACTCAACATACCGACGGCCATGAGTCAACCGGTAGTTGAATATACGCCTCCTGACATCCAAACCACGCTTAGAAAAGGGCTGCATAACATGGGGAGTCAATGCAAACCCTTCATCCGCCACAATGACAAATGGAGCTGGCAGACCTGCATATCCGGGCAGTCTTCTGGACTCGGGCAGGGCAAGCTGGTTGGCACGAAGCCGCTCACCCATTCTAGAAGTACTAAAGATGCGAGCATCCGCAGTGCTTCCATAGGCCCCGATATCAACCATTATAAACCGGTAATGACTGTCAGCAACAGCCATCAGCACTATCGAAAAATATTGTTTATAATTGAAGAAACGGGTCCCTGAGTGTGGCAGCTTCTTCACACGGATGTGCTTGCCATCCATTGCCCCAATGCAATTTGGAAACTGCGCAGAATTTTGGAAGTCCTCAGCAATCCGAACCCAATCGTCCGCCTTGGGCTGCGGCATTACCGTCTCTCGGAGTTGCTGCCAGATGACTTGGCAAGTGTGACGTACAATTCGCGAGATCGTCGAGGTTCCTAAAAGTAACTCAAAATGCAAAGCTGCAAAAGAGTTCCCCGTTGCAAGGAATCTGTTGAAAAAAAAAAAAAAAAACAATCAGTCGACAGCAAATCAAAGGGAACAACAGATTCATGATTCAAGTATAATTTTGAATACAATACCTTATTGTAAACACCCTATGTCTAGTGGTGGGGAACCTATGGGACGGGTGGCAGAGGTGGCACTCAGGGCCCTCTCTGTGGGCACCCACACCCTCTGAAAAGTCTATGGTTTACCAATATACCTTAGAAATTTCAAAACATTCATCAGCACAGGGCACACTATGAAAAGGACAGGCAGCACTGAATGTAAGCAGGCAATTATATCAAAATGATACAATTTTATGAAGCTAAACTATATTGGACTATAGTATTCTTGTTAAATTGCCATGTTGACATTTTGCCAAAAAAATGTTGGTTTTGGGTTGAAGATTGGAAACTCAGTCTGAAAACGGCTCGCCATCACTACACTATGTCCTTTGTTGATTAAACTCCCCCCCCCCCAAAAAAAATAAAGGGATAAGAGCAAAACACTAACAGCTATTGGGATGTGGCCAGTACTACCACAACTAAGTTACATCAACTGTGTTTTGGCCCTTTAAAATGCTGAAAGTGATGTGCAAGTTCAAAATTATGTGAACATTATGCATGATGAGGACGTTAGCAGGAAATCTCAGGGGTTGGCAGCAGCACAATCCTACAAAATAGGGTACAGACTGGTATATAGACTTCAAACAGGGTGGTGCACGCAGATAGGGATACTGACAGAGGGACCCAATTCTTCAAGACACTACAAAAATCCCCAGCACTCGCCAGTAATTGACGAAAAATTTTGAATTTTTCACTCTGACAGGCAGGTTACAGCCTGCTGTAACATGGCTGACTGACTGAATAAAACACCATTTTTTACAAACTACTGGCGAGTGCTGAGGATTATTGGAGTGTCTGGAGGACCTTAGCTGAACACAAGTTTGAAACTTGCACAAAAGAAATAAAGAACTTCAATATTGGGATGTTATGTGACAGGGATTAACGGGTTAAATAACCAACCATAAAAAAAAACAAAAAAACATTCCATTATGGGCAAAGAAAGGTTACTTCAGCAAACAGTAGCACATGTCTCACAGCAGCCATTTTCTAGCACATGTTACTCCTGACAGAAGCAGTGCACATTACTGGCGAAACTTTAAATGTAAAATATTGCTTACCTCAACGTGACGATGAGCCTTTCCTCTGGAGAAATGCTGCGCCTCATATTGGTGTCCATGAAGGTAAGGACAGTACGTAGAGACGACAGCAAGCAATCAAATGTACCCACTGACATCCGACAGAAGGAAAAGAACTTCTCTGGATGCAGGCACAGATCTTTGTAGAGGGAATGAAAGTGTCCTTTCTGGTAACGTTGTGAAACAATCGGATGGACCCAAAATCGTCGCCTTCTACTCGGTTCCTCATTCAACAAAGGAGGGCGCGGACCCCATTGCTGAGAAACGAGCCAATGCAGTAAGATCTCTTCCTCTGAATCCGACATGGTGATACAGCAAAGAGAAGCAACCAAAAAAACCTCTGTACTCTGTAAAGACTACAGAAAATGGCCACAAAACCATACTCAGGTGACCTTCAGTTATACCAGTATCCTGGGTGGAGTTATTAAAATTGCATTTTTTTCACCATTTCTTGTTTTCTGACGGGCCGCAAAAAAAACGGACACACGGAAGCACAACGGAAGCAAAAACAGGCACGGATCACGGAACAACGGAACCCCGTTTTGCGAAACGTTAAAACGTTGTCTGCATGAGGCCTTAGTCTAATACTAAGCGTATTCAGTATATAGATACTAAACGCTTTTACCACAAATAACTGCGCCAGTGAAGGGTGTATATATATATATTTTTCTGTACTGAAATAGGTCACTAAATGCTTTTACAAAAAAATAAATGCAAAAGTGAACTGCATATATATTTTTCTTTTTGCACTAAAATACGCCACTAAATGCTTTCACCGCAAATAACTGCAACAGTGAACTGCTTATATATTTTCTTTTAGTACTGAAATACGCCATTAGACGCTTTCACCACATATAACTGCAGAAGTGAACTGCATATATATTTTTCTTTTTCCACAGATATAAGCCACTAAAGGCTTTTCAACATAGCACTTGCACCCCAAGAACAAATTGCTGTAATGACAGAGCTGTAAAATGGCTATTTGGATCCCCAAATAATATTTCCCTAGCACTGTCCCTAGCGCCTATTGAAGTCTCTCCCTGCACTAAGATGCTATGAAATGATTCCTTTCCCTGCACTTGTAAATCGCTTTTCTAGCACTGTCCCTAGCGCCTTCTGACGTCTCTCCCTGCAGCAGCAGCCATACGGTATGAAACATGATGGTAGGCAGGCAGACAGTGGCAGTGGCATGATGGCAGAAGCAGCAACAGCCATACTTTACAGAGCATGATGTTAGGCAGTAGTATCATCCTCCTGCTCCTCCACCACTGACTCTTCCTCCTCCAGTGGCAGCTCTTCATCCTCCTCCATGAGACTTTCTCCTTATGTGGCCTCTTCGAAAGGCTTCAGTATGGGAAAGACTTCAGTATGGGACAGTGTAGAACTTCCACTGCCTGACTTGGAAGCAATACATTATAAATTGGGGTATAATGGTGCATGTGGTTGGGGTGGTCTAGTGCATGTGTGCCAGCCTTATGACCTATCTTGACCCAGGTGAAATTTAATACTTCACTTTTATTATTATATATATTAAAATCTGAATTACTAAGTGAGTGCTCATTTTATTTACCTTCAGTAACTATTTTACAAACCAAAAAAATACTATATTAAAAATACAGTCAGCACTCCACTAGAGAATTGAGATGTTGAACGGCAATGACGGGGCGTGGAGGGGTGCACTACCTCCCACCCTATTACTTGTAATGCAGGGCAATGCCGTATTACTTAGTGCAGGGCTGTTGCCAACTGAATATTGTTGTCAGTATGGCAGTGTAAAGCAGTGGGAAACAGGCGACATCAACCCACTGTCAGAGGGATGCTAATGACCCCCTTATACATGTAAGGCCAGCTAAATGCCAGACCACAAGTAGCCCTACAAGCTATAGTGCACACCATGAGCTTGTGTTTGAACTGAATAGCTTGATTGTTCTCTCTATTGAGATATACTCCAGCCGGACTGAACTCAATTGGATCACAATGGAGTAGAAGACTTCTTACTTGTAATACAGGACAATGCCGGGTTACTTGGTGCAGGGCTGTTGCCAACTGAATATTGTTGTCAGTATGGCAGTGTAAAGCAGTGGGGAACAGGCAACATCAACCCACTGTCAGAGGGATGCTAATGACCCTCTTATACACGTGAGGCCAGCTTAATGCCAGACCACAGATAGCCCTACAAGCTATAGTGCACACCATAAGTTTGTGTTTGAACTGAATAGCTTGATTGTTCTCTCTATTGAGATGTAGTCCAGCCGGACTAAGCGCAGTTAGATCACAATGGAGTGGAAGACTTCTTACTTGTAATACAGGACAGTGCCGTGTTACTTATTGCAGGGCTGTTGCCAACTGAATATTGTTGTCAGTATGGCAGTGTAAAGCAGTGGGGAACAGGCGACATCAACCCACTGTCAGAGGGATGCTAATGACCCCCTTATGCACATGAGGTCAGCTTGATGCCAGACCACAGATAGCCCTACAAGCTATAGTACACACCATAAGCTTGTGTTTGAACTGAATAGCTTGATTGTTATCTCTATTAAGATGTAGTCCAGCCGGACTGAACTCAATTGGATCACAATGGAGTGGAAGACTGAATCTAAAACTGCAAACTACAACTGCCCCCCAACATGTTTCACCAGTATTCTGGCTTCATCAGGGGAAATGGGCAGCAATGATTCAATCATCTGTGGTGGGGCATTAAGCTGGCCTCACGTGTATAAGGGGGTCATTAGCATCCCTCTGACAGTGGGTTGATGTTGCCTGTTCCCCACTGCTTTACACTGCCATACTGACAACAATATTCAGTTGGCAACAGCCCTGCACCAAGTAACCCGGCATTGTCCTGTATTACAAGTAAGAAGTCTTCTACTCCATTGTGATCCAATTGAGTTCAGTCCGGCTGGAGTATATCTCAATAGAGAGAACAATCAAGCTATTCAGTTCAAACACAAGCTCATGGTGTGCACTATAGCTTGTAGGGCTACTTGTGGTCTGGCATTTAGCTGGCCTTACGTGTATAAGGGGGTCATTAGCATCCCTCTGACAGTGGGTTGATGTCGCCTGTTCCCCACTGCTTTACACTGCCATACAGACAACAATATTCAGTTGGCAACAGCCCTGCATTAAGTAATACAGCATTGCCCTGCATTACAAGTAATAGGGTGGGAGGCAGTGGAGTGCTGACTGTATTTTTAATATAGTATTTTTTGGGTTTGTAAAATAGTTAATAAAGGTAAATAAAATGAGCACTCACTTAGTCATTCAGATTTTAATATATATAATAATAAAAGTGAAGTATTAAATTTCACCTGGGTCAATATAGGTCATATTGCCTTCCTAGGCATTTGTAAAATTATTTGTTAATAAACCTTACCCAGGTTAGGTCCTAATCATTATTATTCTGTGTGCCAGCCTTGTGGCAAAAAAAAATACCATATAAGAGTTGCTCGCACAGAGCTAGAGACAGCCAAGCCTGACCTAGGTCTGGCATGTTATGAGTCTGTGCCCACAGTATCAGTGGCATCACCAGTTCCCAGGCTGACAACAAGAAGAGCAGATCAAGCCCTGCCAGTTTTTGAGGAGTTTTGGCTGTACTTGGCTCTGCTCTTTATTGGCACTGCGACCACCGCCCTTGTCCTCTGATGTCAACTCCTCCTCAGCACCTGATCCGGCTTGCAGGTCCTGTCCAACACACAATCATCATCATAGTCTTCACCCTCCTTGCTACCTTTATTAGACTGTGACATTTCTTGTTATGTTCAGTGGGTGCAAACCCGCTGTGCCACGTTGCCAACTCCCTCAGAGGGCAATGTCTAAGTACACCCCTCAGTCTTCAAAATACCTCTGATAGTGAAGATAGACTTTCTGGAGGGGTGTACCAGGTGCTACCTCCGAGGGGGGTTAGGACACGAGGGAATCGGGACCAGGGTTTGGGCCCACTGGACTGACATCCAGGTGGTACCGGACACCCAGAGGGTGCTGGGAGGCCAGAGGCTGATCTGGAGGAAGCATAGTCAGGGTACGAAGGCCGAGGTCAAAACAGGCAGCAATGAGGCAAAGTCCGTGGATGTAGTCCTAGGTCAGGGGCAGGCAGAAAATAGGCAAAGTCCGTTTATACAAAAAGCAGGGTCCGGTACACAGTAAAGCAGAATCACACTAAACACCTTCACACAATAGGTCTAGACAAGCTAGTGACCAAGTTGCTCAGGCGTCTTCCTGTAGAAGGAGGCTCCTTTAAATATATCCTGCAGATCAGCCATAGGCTGGGGAAGATAGAGGTCGTGTGCATGCTGCCTCACATAAGGAGGAGAGACATGCCTGCACACACCCTATATGCGCACAAGGAACTCTGACCTGCAGAGCAAGCTCCGCTCAGAGCCAGGAGCTAAGAACAGGCATAGGATTCAGCCAGTTCCCTCAGGTTCTCCAGATCCAGTTGTTAAAATTGCAGCCGCAGCTGGAGATGAGCACTTCCATTCTATAGTTTAGCTCCTTAGGCTTTTTAAAAGTTGGGTGGTATGTATGTGTAGTGTATATATGGTGTATTTATGTGAATTATTAGGAACACCTGTTCTATTTCTCATCAACCAATCACATGGCAGTTGCTTCAATGCATGTAGGGTTGTGGTCCTGGTCAAGACAATCTCCTGAACTCCAAACTGAATGTCAGAATGGGAAAGAAAGGTGATTTAAGCAATTTTGAGCGTGGCATGGTTGTTGGTGCCAGATGGGCCGGTCTGAGTATTTCACAATCTGCTCAGTTACTGGGATTTTCACGCACAACCATTTCTAGGGTTTACAAAGAATGGTGTGAAAAGGGAAAAACATCCAGTATGTGGCAGTCCTGTGGGCGAAAATGCCTTGTTGATGCTAGAGGTCAGAGGAGAATGGGCCAACTGATTCAAGCTGATAGAAGAGCAACGTTAACTGAAATAACCACTCGTTACAACCGAGGTATGCAGCAGAGCATTTGTGAAGCCACAACACGCACAACCTTGAGGCGGATGGGCTACAACAGTAGAAGACCCCACCGGGTACCACTCATCTCCACTACAAATAGGAAAAAGAGGCTACAATTGGCACAAGCTCACCAAAATTGGACTGTTGAAGACTGGAAAAATGTTGCCTGGCCTGATGAGTCTCGATTTCTGTTGAGACATTCAAATGTCCGAATTTGGCGTAAACAGAATGAGAACATGTATCCATCATGCCTTGTTACCACTGTGCAGGCTGGTGGTGGTGGTGTAATGGTGTGGGGGATGTTTTCTGGGCACACTTTAGGCCCCTTAGTGCCAATTGGCCATCATTTAAATGCCATGGGCTACCTGAGCATTGTTTCTGACCATGTCCATCCCCTCATGACCACCATGTACCCATCCTCTGATGGCTACTTCCAGCAGGATAATGCACCATGTCACAAAGCTCGAATAATTTCAAATTGGTTTCTTGAACATGACAATGAGATCACTGTACTAAAATGGCCCCCACAGTCACCAGATCTCAACCCAATAGAGCATCTTTGGGATGTGGTGGAACGGGAGCTTCGTGCCCTGGATGTGCATCCCTCAAATCTCCATCAACTTTAAGATGCTATCCTATCAATATGGGCCAACATTTCTAAAGAATGCTATCAGCACCTTGTTGAATCAATGCCACGTAGAATTAAGGCAGTTCTGAAGGCAAAAGGAGGTCCAACACCGTATTAGTATGGTGTTCCTAATAATTCTTTAGGTGAGTGTATATGGTGTATGTATATGTGAACATGTGTCGTGACGCCGAGTGTCCGCCATTGAGTAAGGAACCTGTTGTTAAAAATTTGAATCCCACCCCTTGGCTAACAACCCCGCTGCCTGCACCTGTCAGCATGGTGTGCAGAAGCAGGGAGGAGTGAGGAAGCCCTGCACCCTTGCCTACGTGCTACGTGTGAGGACAGAATCGCAGGCACAGGGCACCGGGTTAACATTTCTATTAACTATGTATGTGTTTAATATCACTGGTTCAAACATGCAAATTTTGTACTATCTATAAAACACACAGTGCAATGCAATAATGTGTCCACCTACTACCGATATAACAATGAACAGTGAAAATTATTTGATCTATGATAGCTATACATATACAGTACAGACCAAAAGTTTGGACACACCTTCTCATTCAAAGAGTTTTCTTTATTTTCATGACTATGAAAATTGTAGATTCACACTGAAGGCATCAAAACTATGAATTAACACATGTGGAATTATATACATAACAAAAAAGTGTGAAACAACTGAAAATATGTCATATTCTAGGTTCTTCAAAGTAGCCACCTTTTGCTTAGATTACTGCTTTGCACACCCTTGGCATTCTCTTGATATGCTTCCAGAGGTAGTCACCTGAAAATGTCTTCCAACGGTCTTGAAGGAGTTCCCAGAGCTGCTTAGCACTTGTTGGCCCTTTTGCCTTCACTCTGCGGTCCAGCTCACCCCAAACCATCTCGATTGGGTTCAGGTCCGGTGACTGTGGAAGCCAGGTCATCTGGTGCAGCACCCCATCACTCTCCTTCGTGGTCAAATAGCCCTTACACAGCCTGGAGGTGTGTTTGTGGTCATTGTCCTGTTGAAAAATAAATGATGGCCCAACTAAACGCAAACCGGATGGAATAGCATGCCGCTGCAAGATGCTGTGGTAGCCATGCTGGTTCAGTATGCCTTCAATTTTGAATAAATCCCCAACAGTGTCACCAGCAAAGCACCCCCACACCATCACACCTCCTCCTCCATGCTTCACGGTGGGAACCAGGCATGTAGAGTCCATCCGTTCACCTTTTCTGCGTCGCACAAAGACACGGTGGTTGAAACCAAAGATCTCAAATTTGGACTGATCAGACCAAAGCACAGATTTCCACTGGTCTAATGTCCATTCCTTGTGTTCTTTAGCCCAAACAAGTCTCTTCTGCTTGTTGCCTGTCCTTAGCAGTGGTTTCCTAGCAGATATTCTACCATAAAGGCCTGATTCACACAGTCTCCTCTTAACAGTTGTTCTAGAGATGTGTCTGCTGCTAGAACTCTGTGTGGCATTGACCTGGTCTCTAATCTGAGCTGCTGTTAACCTGCGATTTCTGAGGCTGGTGACTCGGATGAACTTATCCTCCACAGCAGAGGTGACTCTTGGTGTTCCTTTCCTGGGGCGCTCCGCATGTGAGCCAGTTTCTTTGTAGCGCTTGATGGTTTTTGTGACTGCACTTAGGGACACTTTCAAAGTTTTCCCAATTTTTCGGACTGACTAACCTTCATTTATTAAAGTAATGATGGCCACTCGTTTTTCTTTACTTAGCTGCTTTTTTCTTTCCATAATACAAATTCTAACAGTCTATTCAGTAGGACTATCCGCTGTGTATCCACCTGACTTCTCCACAACGCAACTGATGGTCCCAACCCCATTTATAAGGCAAGAAATCCCACTTATTAAACCTGACAGGGCACACCTGTGAAGTGAAAACCATTTCAGGTGACTACCTCTTGAAGCTCATCAAGAGAATGCCAAGAGTGTGCAAAGCAGTAATCAAAGCAAAAGGTGGCTACTTTGAAGAACCTACAATATGACATATTTTCAGTTGTTTAACACTTTTTTGTTATGTATATAATTCCACATGTGTTAATTCATAGTTTTGATGCCGTCCGTGTGAATCTACAATTTTCATAGTCATGAAAATAAAGAAAACTCTTTGAATGAGAAGGTGTGTCCAAACTTTTGGTCTGTACTGTATATATATATATATATATATATATATATATTGTGAGACGGGACCACTCAAACAGTCTCTTTTCAGGGTTTATTAGGCACACAGCACAGTACAGGCTTGCTTTCTTCAAATAACAGAACAGTCCAAATGAAATAACAACACACAGTGATACAGGCTTCTCACCAGCTGCAGTTTTTCTCCCAGCAAATCCTCACTGCCAAGAGGTTTGGGTTCAGTAGTCTTCCTCTCAGACCACCATCCACACACACTGCTCTCTGGCAGAGTGTCCTTTTTAAAATCACCATCACACCTGTGTGTGTGTTGGTAACACCCGAGATGGAGTATGGGAGTGACCTTCCCACTCAAGCTCTTCAGTCACTCCTAAATCCCGGACCCAAATTCCAGCTACCACCAACTCAGTGATCTACCATCACTGGTCACTACTTACCTCCGGGATTTACATCACTGAGTGTAGCAGCCTCAGTGACACATACCTACCATCTATGATGTCACCCACTGCATGCTTACATATCCCCCCCCCCCTCTGCCTAAAGCCGGGGGGCTTGGCACCTTCCATAACCAAACAATGGACTCTTGACAGGGCATCTGCATTGATGTGCAATTTGCCTGGCCTGTGTTCCACCACATAGTCAAAATCCTGTAATGCCAGGAACCACCTTGTTACCCTAGCATTATTTCCCTTGTTTTGACTCATCCACTTCAGTGGGGCATGGTCTGAGACGAGTCGGAACTTTCTGCCTAGCAGGTAATACCTTAGGGACTCTAGGGCCCATTTTATTGCCAGACATTCCCGTTCCACAATCGAGTAATTCCTCTCACAGGGGTTCAGTTTCCTACTTAGATACATGACAGGATGCTCTTCTCTGTTAACCTCCTGGGACATAACAGCCCCTAGTCCCACCTCTGATGCATCTGTCTGTACTATAAATTCCTTGGAGAAATCTGGCGCTATTAGCACTGGTTGCCTACAAAGAACGGACTTTAGTTCTACAAACGCCTTTTCTGCCTCCGGGGACCACTGAACCATAACTGACTTTTTCCCTTTCGTGAGGTCAGACAAAGGAGCAGCAATACTGGCAAAGTTGGGGACAAATCGCCGGTAATACCCGACTATCCCTAAGAAGGCCTGCACTTGTTTTTTTGTAAGAGGCCGGGGCCAACTCTGTATGGCTTCTACCTTGTTGGCCTGGGGTTTAATCATGCCTCTTCCCACAACATAACCCAAGTATTTGGCCTGCTCCATACCTATTGCACACTTCTCTGGGTTGGCTGTAAACCCTGCTTCTCTGAGTGAGTCTAGAACGGCCTGGACTTTACTTAAATGGCTTTTCAAATCCAGGCTGTAGATAACAATGTCATCTAAGTAGGCTGCTGCATATTCCCTGTGGGGAAGCAAAATGTCATCCATTGCCCTTTGAAATGTAGCAGGGGCCCCTTTCAACCCAAATGGCATCCTCACATAGTGGAAACATCCCTCTGACATAGAAAAGGCTGTTTTCTCTCGGGCCTCTTTTGCTAATGGTATTTGCCAATACCCTTTGGTGAGGTCTAACGTGGTTATATACCTGGCGGGACCCAACCTTTCAACTAGTTCATCCACCCTAGGCATAGGGTAAGCATCCATCTTGGAAACTTCATTAAGTTTCCGAAAGTCATTACAAAAGCGCCAGCTTCCATTTGGTTTTGGGACCAACACAATTGGGCTAGACCATTCACTTTTGGACCTTTCAATTACCCCTAATTGTAACATTCTCTGAACCTCCTCTGAGACTGCTTGTCTACGGGCTTCTGGGATGCAATACGGTTTTACTTTAACCCTTATGTGGGGTTCAGTGATGACATCATGTTCCACCACATTAATGCAACCTGGTAAGCTAGAGAATATGTCCGTATTACGTTGCAACAACTCTTTAGTTTCCTGTCTTTGGGGACGTGATAAGGAACTAGCAATTGTCACCTTTCCAAACTCAGGACCGGAAACAGTGGGATATAAGAGCGTAGCTGACAAGGACTCTCGTTCTCT